>NC_071264.1:9041007-9406007 GCF_023375685.1 Ictalurus furcatus | reverse complement strand
GCAAGCACATTTGGCAGGTTGACTGAAGCCAACATTTAAATGAATGATGAATCATGAATCATTAAATAAAGAAAGGTCACCGTGACCACTTTCTTGAACTAGTTTATTGAGCCACCTCTGTAGGGCTAGAACAAGCTGTCAATATGTCAACATGCACATTTTATGGCAACACTTTACTATATATTTTCATCATGGGCCTCCAATATCCAACCAGTCAGAACATTTAGAGCAGCTCTAGCTGTTTGTCAATCAGGTTGAACGCTCTCCTTCTTGCACCTGGCATTGTAATCTAGGAGGTGCATGTGCTTTGGGTATCTGTGTTGGATAGACATTAGATGGATGTTTGGATTTAAAATTTTGAAACAGCTAGCTTCTGCTAAAATCACTCACTGCACTTTTAAAGTCTTTCCAGAATCAAAGGCATTTCTGTATATTTTACAACCAGCTTTAGTCATAAATGTCACTAATTTCTAGTCAAGAGCTGGAAGCAGGCAGTGCAACACTGTCCTTTATAGGGGTCATGTCATTTAACCATCCTTCACCACTTAACCATAACAACATTGATGTCTAGCAACATGATGCCTGTGTCCTCCCAGCAATTGTACACAGTTGTTTAGGCCATCCAGGCTTCTTGGGTTCATTTGGACTATGCAATATTACTGATTCTGCATCAAGATGGCAGTTAAAGTCTCAATATTATTTGATTATAGTGGAATATGCCTGGCATATGAATAAAATACTGAAAAAAAGAAGAAGAACAGAAAATTAGTCAACAGAACTGTGCCTAAAATTGTTACTATGGCACATTGTGCACTTTCCTGTAATTGCTGTGGTGAGATAATCGGCTTCCTTTAAGCAGAAATGCTGCAGCGCTTAGAAGGCCCGTCGAGTCTGCGTGGCAAGAAGCCATGACAAAGAACAGCATGCTCTTTTATTATAATGTTTAGTAGAACTTGATGTACACTCACACACCATGTGGAAATGAAATTCCATGTGCAGATTAGTGCATTCTTAGGTGCACACACAGCAGGTTGCCTTGCAGAGTATTCGTTCTTCTAATGCTGCACAGTGCATGGTCCCCTGCACAAGCAAAAAAATAGATATACCATTGCGATGTGCTACTTAACATAGAATTTATTGAGATCATTTGCAGAATGTAAAGGGCATCGGATCATCCTTCCTGCTCACGCACATGATCGTGCTTTTTCCTAGTCTTTCCACTCTGCCACTTGCACATAAAGTTCAGAATATGCTGGAACATTCTGTTTCATTTGTACTCCCAGCTCAGTTATCCAATCACAAGGGCAGGTGTGTGCCAAAACAACAGAGCAGGGAGGATCTTTTTCCTGCTCCAATCCACGCACATGTTCCTTTCTATTGCACAATATATTAGGCATGTTTACGTCAAATGTGTATCTGAGAGTAACAGACTGCTACTTTCAAGTTAATTATGTAAAAGGTGCATGAGTTCTGTTTATGGTTCTGAGACAAGCATCATACCAAAAACCGATAGGAGTGTCTTTTTTTTTTTTTTTTTTTTTATTAAAAATTATTTATATAACGCTTAATTGAGGTTTTCAGCTTAGTGCACAATTAGGCATAGAAAATGTTGTCCTTAAAGAGAACACATGGAAGGAGTCAGTATGAACTCCTAAAATCACATACTGTACCTTACAAGAAATTTTAACAATCCTTCACCCTAAAGTCAGGAACAGAAACTTCTGCATCCACACATAAACTGATGTGATCTTAAGAACTGAATGGAGCAGCTTGCACTTGTCTGTCAGCTCTCATTAAACCAGGCCACAAACACATTTTTTCCTCTGAGTGGAGGGCATATGCATTAGGCAGAAAGAAACATGGAGCAACAGTGACAATACCAGTGTTGTGGCAAGTACGTAGCTGATGGCATGACTGCAGTTTTTCCAAAGAAAGACAGAGAGCTGAAGGGGAAAAAGGAGAGGGGATGGGGGGAAGGGGGGTGCAGATGGAAAGGAGGGTCTGGAAACTGCTGTTATTTTTCTCTCTTGGACTCTTTTTTTTTTTTTTAAAGATATGGTTCATATGTTCCCTTGCTTTTGATGTTTGCGTGTGGAAAATAATAAAGAAAGGCATGTTTGTGCCTGTGGCACAGTATCAGTTGAGCCAGCAATACACACACACACACACACACACACACACACGCACACACACACACATGCACACACACACACACACACACACACACACACACACACACACACACACACACAGAATGTCCAGAAACCCAGAAACCCAGCCTTTTTTCCTGTAAAAAAACAACAACAAAAAAACCCCTCTTTCCAGCCTCTATCATGTGATTAACACTTCCAAATAAATTTGCTGTGTAAGGCATGAAGCCTGCACATGCATCGCTGTGTAAGGGCTTTACAAAAAAATGCAACGGATTGAGTGTCTCAAGCCTTAAGAGATCCTTAGCCTTAAATTAACACTTGCCTTTAAGAGGACAGGCATGTTTTTGCTTGGTGTCCAGGGCCATCATTGCAACACTGTCTACTTGAATAACGCAGCTGAGCTGGCAACAAGACTGTGAATCAATACCTCAGACGCAGAGGCTGAAAACATGCTTTGCACTACAGCCTACAAAAACAAAACAAGAAAAAAAAGTGCAAGAGCAAGAAGAGGAAAACATCACTGGGTTAATGAAATGGCAGCATAACATGTTGTGATGGTGTTTTCATTCTGGATGGAGAGGGGCGACAATAAATGACTCATCACATTTAAATGATGCATCATGCTCAGGAGGTTCTGTGAATGTGTGTATGGAGGTGAGGTGGGAAGGTGTATCGGTACACAACACAGTACCAGAAAAGACTGGTTGTGCAGAATATCAACAAGCAGGTGCGAGAGGTGCTATCAGTTTTCAGCTGTCAGTTTGTGTTTTTTTTTTTCTTTCCATCCACTCTGTGGATCCAGTCCAACATCTATCACGGGTCCACCTAGAAAGATGGAGTGAAAACATATCAAAATACTGTCTGCTGAGATCTGTTTATGATGTTAGGTTACATGACCGAGCGACCGGGGTGCTGCAAGAGGTGATTGAGTCCATTTGTTTTTAAAATTAGCACTGCTGAGAACTTTGTCAGGTCAGAACAGACACATTTGTGTTTTCTAAGAACTAGTCAACACCATTTTGCATTCTAACAGCAATCAGCTGTTAAGTTAGAAAAAAAAAAGTAATCTATATATAGGCTAAAATCTATAGAAGTAATTAAGCATTCAAACAAATGAAGTGTTCCTAAAATACACAGTGGTTGCAGAATTGCCCTTCTTCTCTTCAAATGCGCTTGCATTTGTCCTTTTCAGCAACCTTTGATATTTTTAGCTCTCTGTTTCCTGGCTTTCATTAGGAGACTTGTCGTACTGTACAGTATGACCTCCTGGCTCCAGTCAGTGTCTGCTACACCCTCCCTTATACAAAAGGTACTTTAAATAGATACTCATGTAAATATGTCAGTGTGATCTGCAGCTTTTACGCAGAATGTGGGTGTGATGTTCACAGAGAACCGCAGTGCAATTTCGGGTCAAAGCAGTTCAGTTGTAAGATCCACTAATTACATGCAAGGTATAGGGATTATCACAGGACTAGAATAGCACTCATTTAAGTGCTATTCGTCTTTAATGTTTCTCTGTGTGAAGATAACTACCTCTGAAAAAAATTTAATGAATAAGAGAATTTCCCGTTTCTACACATTCCAGAAAATCTTGGCATTTATTCAGTTTCCTTGGTAGTCACCTCTCCTGCTGAAATTTCTGACGAATGTGTGCATTTCCTGTTAAAGAGGCCTTGCGGGACGTTTATTTCTCAGAAGCAAATGAACAACCACATGAACAGACAGTTCTTCGCAAATAGCATGCATACACACTCGTGCTTGTACTCATCACATGCAGGCTGTGTGCATTGAATACTTCATTCTTTCATAGAAAGCAAGACAGAGTGCAGATAGAGTGCAGAGATCCTCTCCAAAATAAAAAAAAATACACCTATCAGCACATTACCTTATTAGGGAGGTCTCCAGTTGCAGCTGCCTTAGTGGAAATCCACATATGACAGAGAAAAGAAGGAGAATTACTGGAACTGTCGAGGGAAAAACATGCTGCTTACAGGTGGAGTTTGGTAAGTTTTTTTTTGGTAAGGAGTAACCCACCCTACTTAAATGAAACTGACAGATACGTACAGATAGTAAAGGGATACTGTGGGATATTTGCATGTTTTCGCCACACATTTGGTCAGTAAAAACCCAAACGCTGCTACAGCACAAGGGATACAATCAAATACAAATATTTTATTTGGATTGAACAGATAAAGTGTCCTGAACAGATACAAATACAGATATGAATAGGAAGAATACTATTGGTTTTTGTTTTGAAAGCTTCCTAGAAAGGTTATCTGGGCATCTAGTTGAGACTACAGGCGCAAATCAAGACTTGAACTTTGTGGACAACAAAAAAGAAGTCACGCAAGTGCAAGGTTTTTACTTTCATGTGGATGCAAGTGAACTTTGTGATATGAAGCTTAAATAAAAACCATGTTTATGGCCATCCTTAGTAACTGCCTGGTTAGGGTTGCAATGGTTTAAACTAGGCTACTATCCATCCATCCATCCATTTAATGCACCGATTATCCGACACAGGGTTGTGGGGAGCCTGGAGCCTATCCCAGGGAACATGGGGCACAAGGCAGGTGACACCTTGGACGGGGTGCCCACCCATCACAGGGCACAATCACACACATATTCACACACCATGGACAATTTGGAAATACCAGTCAGCCTACAATGCATGTCAGCTGGAAACCGGGGTACCTGGAGGAAACCCCCGAAGCACAGGGAGAACATGCAAACTCAGTGCACACAGGGCGGAGGCAGGACTCGAACCCTCAACCTCGATGGTGTAATGCAAACGAGCTAAACACTAAGCCACCATGCCCCAATTAGGCTACTAGTTTGTTTATATTTTGGGAAATAGAGTTAGCTAAATTCATTACAAAACATTGTGGGTGCTCCAGAGTTGTGCAACAGAAAACAACTTGCCCTACTGTCAGGAGATCACAAGTTCAAATCATGTTGATGCTACAACCATCAACCAGGAGCAAAAACTGGGATCAACTCTCTCTTCCCTGTCAGTCAGAGCAACACTAGCCAATTGTGGACATCTGTGAGTTCATGTATGCAGAAGAGGGTAGATAGCAATTTCCTCCGAGTGTGTTACTCTGCTCTGTGATGCAGAATGAGCAGCAATTTAAAAAATGCAGTTGGCTGGGTTCTCATAGGAAGCTCGTCCCTAGTTTGTAGCTTCCATATGAAGCCACACCCACTTTGGATTTAAAGCCAAATACAGATAAGGACATTTATTATTATAAGGACATTCATTTTACAGATAAGGCACTAATCAGATACAGATGGCATTGGGTTACACCTGTAAGCAGCACTACACTAAATCTCCAGGTAACAGATAATGCTATCAAAATGCTGAGCAAGTATTTAAGAGGTTCTAATCAGGTTATACTTGTTACATTCCAAAAATAACATTCATGCAATGTTTTAAAAAAACATCAGCTGCATAGTAGTTTGCTTCACAAAACTTTTGAACATTGCCCCCATCATGGCCCCAACTTACATTTACATTTATTCACTTAGCAGACGCTTTTATCCAAAGCGACTTACAAATGAGAAAAATACAAGCAAAGCGATATATCAAGCAGAGAACAATACAAGTAGTGCTACCATACAAGATCCATTAATTGAGTTCCAGGAGAAGCAAAGTGCACAGAGTAGAGGTGTAAGTGCAATTTTTTTTTTTTTTTTTTTTTTTTTTTTTTATGAGTTGGTTAGGTGTTCACGGAAGAGGTGGGTCTTTGGCTGTTTTTTGAAGAGGGTGAGAGATTCACTTAGACATAAACATTTTCAGAAATCAGATATATTGATAATATGATACAATCAGATAATATGAATATTTTTAAGCCAAAGGTCCCAAGAATTTCAATGTTCACAAAACATTCCGCTGACCCAAAACTGTAATCTGGGAACAACCTTAAATTATTTATTTTATATATACAGGTGCATCTCAAAAAATTAGAATATCGTGGAAAAGTTATTTTTTTCCGTAATTTAAGTAAAAAAGTGGAACTTTCATATATTCTAGATTTATTACACATGAAGTGAAATATTTCAAGCCTTTTTTTTGTTTTAATCTTGATGATTACTGCTTACAGCTCATGAAAATAAATTTCAATTTCTCAAATATTAGAATAAAGAATTTATAATACAGAAATGTCGACCTGAGAAGAGTGCTAATCAGCTAATTAACTCAAAACACCTGCAAAGGTTTCCTGAGCCTTTAATCTCTCAGTCTGGTTCAGTACACAACCACAATCATGGGGAAGATGAAAGTTAATTTTGCATTTCATTTGGAAATCTGGAGTGGAGAGGAACAGGATCCAAGTTGCTTGAAGTCCAGTGTGAAGTTTCCACAGTCAGTGATGATTTGGGGTGCCATGTCATCTGCTGGTGTTGGTCCACTGTGTTTTCTCAAGTCGAGAGTCAGTGCAGCGTCTACCAGGAGATTTTAGAGCACTTCATGCTTCCATCTGCTGACGAGCTTTATGGAGATGCTGATTTTCTTTTCCAGCAGGACTCGGCACCTGCCCACAGTGCCAAAACTACTAGTAACTGGTTTGCTGACCGTGGTATTACTGTGCTTGATTGGCCAGCCAACTCGCCTGACCCGAACCCTATAGAGAATCTATGAGAGACACCAGACCCAACAATACAGACGAGCTGAAGGCCGCTATTAAAGCAACCTGGGCTTCCAGAACACCTCAGCAGTGCCACAGGCTGATTGCCTCCATGCTACACTGCACTGATGCAGTAATTCATGCAAAAGGATTAAAGCCCTGACCAAGTATTGAGTGCATAAATTAACATACTTTTCAGAAGGTCGACATTTCTGTATTATAAATTCTATTATATTAAAATGTTCTCATATTTTGAGATACTGGGCCACCTAACTTATCTTAGCCGAGATTTTTTTTCACCACCTTTTATGGATCATGGCCACAGCAGTCATTAGACAGTCATGGGGTGCCTTGAGATTGCTGGTGGACTGTTATTGCAGTAGTGGAAATATTTTTACTGAATAAGACCCTTTGGAGGTTGGGAAATTTAGTCAGTGCAGACAATTATTACATGCTTTTCCCTCAGTGCTGCAGGCCCCACCCCACCACAGCCACTGTTGACCAGCTCAGAATCCATAGAAACCATACATGGCAACATCGAGTCACGTGACAACAGCATCAACATAGACAGAATTTCTATGGAGATTGCCAAAACACTGTTACCAATTGTTGCACAATCTATCAGTTCTACAACTTAATAAGTTTGTTTTAGGTTATGATTTCCATTTTTAGCCATTTATGGACAGGGGGGGAAAGCATATGAAAAACATATGACTTGAATGCTGGTGGATGAATGATCTTCACCCACTGATGTTCAGAAAAGAAGATCAGATGTGCCATGTGACTGTTTTTCATAGTCACATGGCATATTCATGAACAATGTAATGTGAATGAGGTCTGCTTTTGACATTTACTAAGAGCCTATTTTTCTTCTTGTTTTTGGGTTTTCCTCTGAAGAACCCAAACAGCCTGTGATAAGTTGAAAAGCACATGAGTAAGGCACATGTCATATTTATGGGATCAGCCGTATGCTCTTCTTAATCATGACCAAAGGGCAATGTGGGCTGCCTCTTGGGTCAGACCATACATCAAAGCCACAATTGGTTGTCTTTGTTCCTCAATCAGCCTATTTGGGGGTTTTTTTCCAAGTGTTTGGAGCTATTTCTGGAGCCAAGACAAATATAGTAAGGGGATGCTGCTTATAATACTCATTTGGCAGAGTGGGCTTGTGTCCAAAAACCTCATGCGATGCTCAAGCAAATAAATTGTCACATGCCTCTTGCATAATCCTGACTAAGTCTGACTGGCTCTTGCACACAATATACGATTTGTTCTCATTATAGCATCCACACATCATATCCAGACCTCTGTGAAGCTACTTGGCCATAACAGTGCATCAGTTCTGTACACTGTGTGCAGATTGTTGTAAAGAAGCAGTGGCTTCATTTGGTTCCCTCTTGAGTGCCCACTTCCTTTATAAACAATTTCAAATCCAGTTGCAGAATATAATAGGAACAGCAAACAAACATGCAACAAGTCATATCTCATGGAAGAAATGTGTTCCCATAGGGACCACACTCACCCAAACAATGACACACATGGAACACCAAGCATTGAATCTGGCACTTGTCATGCAACAGTACCTGTGAATTGCATGGTGCCAAGCAGCCAGGACAAAGAAATCACCTCACGACTGGAACATAGTTACCCAGCATGAAGGACAACACCAAAACACACAGCACAGATACACCAAACACAGAGCTGCTTTGCTCCATGGAGAGCTGCAATACATAACAAAATTCTAAGGAAATATTCACAGACCATTCTGCATTCAAACTGGGCAAACACATTGAACAGAATATAATAATGAAATCATACCATTAGCACTCTCCCTCTGAGTGTGTGTGCATGTGAATGTCTATCTACATGAACATACACTCCGTATGTTTAGTAGTTTAAAGCTCATACTGATGCTTGTACACACTGATACAAATGGCTTTGTCCGTTCATCTTTAAACATTCTCCTTTCATTGTCGACTTTTTTTTTTAACAAGCCATGTGGTCAGTTTATGAAAAATCTGTGATACTCAGTGAAAACACTCCCTTTTTGGACTTAATTTTTAGATCTGTAGCTAGTCTCTAGTGGTGTATTTGGGGCCGTACGCACGAATTTACTTTTTCCCCAGGGCTGTTTGCATATAACAATTTTTATGGATCGATATTAGCGTATACCCTCTGTATACCCACTTGTTTTGCTGCTCCAGAAGTCCCTAATCTACTCTTGCGTTTAACAATATCTGTGGGGGTTTTTTTTTTGGTGAAATACGTTGTTGTAACTGGTGCATTGTTATTGAATTCCCCCTGTTCCTGAATTCCCCTGACCACTGCAATCAACCGCCATCACTGCCGTCATCTACTGAAGACAGTATCCCACTGAAACAGTCAGGTACAATTAATAAAAGGTAACAGTAAATAACTTTACGTTAGGACTATACCACTGGTTAGGAGGAACATTTAAATATAACATTTATGTTCCTACAATGTTGGTGCAACATATTTTGCAGGAATGTTCATTACTACCCTTTTCTAACCTTTTTAGAATCTGTAGAATACTTCTTATACAGTTCTCTGATAGCTATATGGATAAAAGTAGACTCATGTCGAAGCCTGTACACATAGGTTAAAGCTGCGTTCGAGGGAAAGTTGCAACTTGTAATTCTCCGCCTACGACTGGTAAACACCCCCTCAAATTTCAACCATCAAACTGTTAGTTTCTCAAAAGTTTCTTCCTCACTTACGGAGTGATGTCACATTAACATGGCTGCTCCCACTGTAAGCAGTGTAAAATTTCCCCGTCTCTACTTTTAAATTAGTTTATAGCTGTATTGGCTTTAGATCAAAACAACATCACAATACAGACACAGTTCTTGGTGAAATCTATAACACTGACCATACAAATCCCTGTTTTGAGAAGGTAGTCCTTAACATTAGGGTTATCACTAACATTTGCCTGCTTGTTGCTAACGCTACTCCCTGTATGTTTCTGTACAGCAATTTCAGTCCAAAATGTTGCATGAATGTTTAAAGTTCACTATAGTAGTACAGTATCAGTAGAAATTCAGGCTTGTAACTGTAAAATTGATAATGATAATGAGTCTTTATTGGTCACGTATACATTACAGCACAGTCACGAATTACATTTGCATACCCCAGCATGCTAGGAAGTTGGGGTCAGAGACATGATACAGTACCACTAGAGCAGAGAGGGTTAAGGGCCCAACAGTTCAAGCTGGAGCTTCAACCCCCGACCTTCTGATCAGTAACCCAGAGCCTGGCAGTGCTGGGGCTTTAACCTCCGACCTTCCGATCAGTAACCCAGAGCCTTAACCACTAAGCCACCACTGCCCCAAATTGTGGTTACAGTAGATTTTGTACAGTAGGTTACAGTAGGTTTCTTAAAGTGGGAAATAACATCATTACAACTTGCAAATTACCACTTACAAGGCATCACGAATGCAGCATAACTTTCCAGCGTGTCATGATAGGGGATGAGTTTTTACTAGTGGGATGGTGACTGTCGAGTGGCAGTGTAAAAGAAAATTATTTTAAAAATTAGGGCTATTAGCTATTCGAAGCATATGCTCTTTGCAGCATCGTTGAGGCTTTGTCTATTACTAAAGTCCACGTGAATGAAGTTAATCCATGGATAATTTTCTCAGATTGGCATCCGTTACCAGTATCTGTTTCTACAAGGGCTTCAAGTTTGGCTTGCTTGCCCTCTAGTTTGACCTCTGCTTTCTTGGATTTGTGTTCTGCTTAGATTTGTATATCTGCCCAATCGATATACAGCACCTGTAAAGATTCCGAGAAATATGAAATTTTCCTTCTAAGTTGATGAAGGTTAATGTTAAGGAGGTATAGTTTTTAAATGAGGTATGATATTTAAATGAATTATGGTGCCAAGACCCCACATTTAGTCATCCCCCCACCCCCCCTCCCCTTTACATCAGAGATATATGATGGGAAAGTCAGTAAGAGTAGAGCTCACATCTGGATCGTGGGGAGAAAGTGAGTCAAAGGTATTGCTATGTCTTTGTCACAAGCATCATTTGAAAACAGCTGTGCTTACATATAGGTCACTGAGAAGAGAATCCCTGGCACTAGTCTTGAAGGAGACTAAGTGTGTGTGTGTGTGTGTGTGTATGTGTGTGAGGTTATGGAGGTGAGTATGATGCCTTAGGTGAATGCCTTTCCTGTTCACAGACTTGCGTAATAGCACATTGTTTACATGGTAACTCTGTCTGTCTGAGCATGCTTTTACCTAGGATACAATCCTTTAACCTGCAAGTTTACCTAAGTTTGGCTTCGAGGTCCAGTATGTTGTCAGAAAACAAGAATCCTGTTTTACCGTGTTATAATTTAGCAGAGTGAAATCCTTAGTACCTTCTAGGCTTTCAGATAAGATCTAAACATTTCTTGGAACTAAAAAAAAAAGAACCTGTTACTTGTATTTAATATCTGCAAAATGTCATCATACCAGTGTTGAGGCTTGTTTGGAAATAAAAGGGTCAAATCCAAATCAAATCCAATCAGGATTTACAAGGAGCCAAGTGAGCTCACTATTTGTTTAGGACTAACATAATTAGAAAGTGACACCATAAAATGAACTAAATGACTAGATGAACAGAGCACGGCTCTGTCGTGTATGGTCGAATGAAATGAAATGCGTATGTGTGCAAATGCATGACGGTGTGCCTATTGTTAAGAAGGGACTTGGCTCTACCCTCTAGACCTCTGTCCTTCGCACTCTGTTTTGATGTGACACAATGTTCCAGAAAGAACACCCCATGCAGTCCCTAGTAAAAAAAAAAAAAAAAGAAGCCCTTTTCTCTTTTACATCTTTGTTTACTTGTGTGCAAGAGAACATACGGGACAGAACTAAGCAAAAGGACAGCTAGAGGAATATAGTGTCCAAGGTCGTCACAGAGGAGTCTGATGATTAAATTACTGTATACTCTGTGTGTGTATGTGTGTGTGTGTGTGTGTGTGTGTGTGTGTGTGTGAGTGTGTGTGTGTGAACAAATTAAAGGGAGTTGGTATGCAGAGCAAGACTGCACTGTGCGTGGAGCCTGGCTCTGTCATTTGTCACATAAAACATCATGCCTGAAATGAAAGTAGTTTGAAAGTACTTTTTGTTTTGATTCTTTCTTGGAAACAGGAGCAAAAAGGAAAGCAATGAAAGGAAATAGCCGTGACTGAATTTCACGCTTTGGTGTAACAAATATATCAGTGCAGCAATGTCATTTTCTCTATGCTGATACTCATAGATGCTGGAGATGCTAATAAATGTCCGAGTCTGTTTGTGTGTGCATGTGTTCCAGAGATGAATACGGCCTGTGTTTGCATGTTTTGCATGTGTGTCTGCATTCAGGCTGACTGAACTGATTGAACTGGGGATTTGGTCTGTCTGGGATGGCCTCTGTGTAATTGGGCCAATGCTGGCCTGGCCTTGTTTACAGTCTGCAGACAAAGGCACTTAGCAGGGACTTTCGAACTGTGGCCGGGATGCCACACTCCACACATGTCTGACACTCTGGGCAGACATTAACCTTAAGATCACATGGTATTGTGAGGCATGTTTTTATTTTTTAAAGATTTAGTATTTGGAGGACTTGTTATATTGTACACCGTCTTACTTCTATGCACTGGACAGCTTCCAATGCAGGAGTGTGGACAAAGTTGAGGCTGGGATTAATTGATTCTCACATACTATTTTGAATGAGGAAAAACATTTGTGTATATATTTTAACTCACAGCTAAATGATGTTAAGTTTAAAATGTATATAGCTGGATTGCTCATTTTCAGCTTGCAAGTGCAAGCAAGTGCACGTCTTCAACTGATAGTGGTGTGGGGTGTGATTATGGGACTGTACAGAGGGGAAAACCTCTGAAACTCTGCAATTAGACATGGGCATTGGACATTGGTTGATTTAATTTTGAGGGGGCAGAGGCGCGAACAACCCTGGGCCCACCTCTAGGGGGGGCCCCTACTCATCACGAAGATTGGGACATCTGACCAATCAAAGCAGAGTATGCTCTCTGAAAGGAGGAGTTTAGAATGAATCCTTTAGAACGGATCATTTAACGAGTCGTTTGTGACACAGGGGGAAAACAGGTAATGCTGCAATTTAAATTATGAGCACATTAAAGTGTTTTTTGACCTTGGATGCATGTATATCTATTGTATGAGACCTTTAAAACAAAATTAGGCACGTTTCCAAACCATAATAGGTACGCTTTAAAGCTTTATCTTCCTTGCGTTTTCTTTGGCAAATCTGGCGGCTACCTTGTCCTTGTCAATTTCCCTTTCAATGCAGAGCAGTGCTAAAAAAATTTTTTATTATACAACAAGATATTACTAATAAGGGGGCCTTGAACAAACCTTTGTTCTGCCCCTGCCATTGGAGTTATGAGGCCGTAGGGGCCTCGGGTGCCAAGGGGTGGTTCATGCAAAAACTTTGGCTGTAGCATGCATACATGTGTCCTGTGTACTGCACCACTATCTACTGTATATTACACACTCAAATTAGTGCACAATATGTGAGAATCATTATTTTCTATACTACCCAAATAAGCACCTATCTGACAAATCTAAATGTGTATACACAAGGCAATTAAAAATAAAAACAAGCAATCGAAAAAAAGAGAAAGAAACGCATTTAGACATTGGAACAGGAGTAAATTGTGTGAATCGAGAATATAGTAACGAAACAGTGAACATAAATGTTGACACCAGTTAAGAACAAATACAGAGACTTTAAAAAAATGGAAATATAATTATAGATATTAATTGTATTAATCATTTCCAGAAACAGTTTGCTTTATATAGTAATAAATTCATACATAAAGGTATACACTGAATTGATCAAAAAATACATCTTCAGTATGGTCAGGATTGTGATGATTTGTTACCAATCTACTGGGAACAAGGCAGGAATACACCCAGGACAGGACGCCAGTCCATGGCAGGGCATCATGCACTGCTATTAACAATGTAGAGTAGGTAATCCCCTTACCATCATGTTTTTGGGAAGTATGAGGAAACAGGAGAACCCAGAGGAACTTGACATTGGGAGAATATGCAAAACTCCACACAGACAGTACCCTTAGCTCAGCTGGGTAAGGGTCAAAAGCTTGTTAACTGAGTTAGTAACCTGGCTATGATGTGCAAAAGCTAGCTAGCTAACTAACAGTTACTGACAACATACTTTGCATACATTTTACAAAACGCTTTTGATTATGATGATCAACTTTAAATTGAATTTTCTTACTTTAGTGACATGAGAATATCACAATATTACACAAGAGTAAACATGATAGGGGTAGTTGGGACTTTAAAAATTAGGCTAATTAATAAAATATGAACGTGAACATAGCTCCCATAAACTTATTCCACATAGTCAGCTAGCAGAAATACTTTTTATTTGGCTTGCTAGTTCATTGTTGTGCTATGCTAACAACAGCAACAACAAAATCAGTTTATTTATTTGCAAAAATTGGTAGTTTATCTAAGCTGATTTGTAGGTTAGCATAGTAGTTTATTGGAATTAGTAGCAACTTGTTTAGTGGCTTAGTGTCATCGTGTGATTGCAGCAGAACTGTTAAAAACAGACAGATATAAAATAAAATGCAATTAGATAGCAAAGAACTCACCAAACGTCACATGATTTCATGATTGAGACTGCGATTGAGACACTGTAATATTCTAGACCTTGAGTAGACAATGTACTTTCCTTTGTGCAGGTCCTGTTAATACGACACTCTCAAGTCCCAGCCTTAATCACTATAAGGCTAGACCAGTGAGTGATAGTTATGATAGCAGCCTCTGATAACCTTCCTCTGGAGAGTTCCCCTGAGAAAGTCTGGAGTCAGTAGCATCAGGAGATTAACATGACTGGCCTAATTACTCAGACCTCCTGCTGGGGTAACGCACTGACAGCTGTGAGTAACTGTACCCATGAAGATAAACCATTATTAGACCTTGGACAGTTGGTCTACAGTCAACTAGCCATAAGGAATATTAGCCATTTGCAGAAAAACCATGAAGCCCAATGCAAATATATTTGCTAGATTTTTACATGATACCATGACTAACATAACAAACACAAACAAATGCAGTGCATGTGCACACACAGGCTGGATCACTAGGGTGCATTTGTCAGTTTGCATGAATAAAATATTCTATTTGGTGTGTAAAAAAAAAAAAAACAACCTGAACACAGGTCTACAGTGTGCAGAAGGAGAGTGTGGCTCATATCATACTAAGCAGGGTGTTTCCCAGTATGACAGCTCAGTCTTAGAAGGCCTCTGTTCCTGCCCTTTATCTACAATGTTTTTCTTTCCTGGTACATGGGTTTCTAAGAAATGGTCCTACTGCACTTAAGCTCACATGTCCTGAGCTTAGCATAATTTATTATACACATTGTAGTCACATGGCTGCATTCTTCTGCAGATTACATGAGCAAAGTTAACATTTGCATGCAAATCAAAAGCACTTCTCATCTCTAGTCATAATATTAGTAAAATGTAAAGTCTTATAGTCTTATTATATTTGTATACGCAATTTGTACATACTATCTGTGCAAATATATATTGTTTCTGTTTTCCTGGGCTTATTGTAGTAAATATAGCTCTTCTAAATGTGTTCTGCTTGAACTATGCATCAGAGTAAGATCATTCCTTTTTCAAATATTTTTTCTACTAAGCTTAGTATGTTTGATCTTGTGGTTTGATTAAGTAACTTTAAGGCACATACAGTTCTGGTTAACCCACAGTGGAAGTCATGTGCCAGCATTGCTTTAGACTCACGTGTATGTCTCAAAGCTGAAGTGCTGAAATGTGAGCAGGCTGCTGCCTGACTCCATGTGGCCAGTGGAGGGAAAAAAAACAACCTGCGCAGTAGCTCAGGAATGAGCACAGCCTAAAGCACAGCCTGAACCTTTGCCAAGAGGAAGGGAGTGCAATGAAGGAGGGAGGGGAGAGAGAGACCCTGGGGTATGAGAAAGGACCACCAGCTTCAGAGAAGACACTGACCCAAAGTTCACAGCTCGATGTTAACCCCACCTGTTTGTTAATACGGTTTGACAAACCCTTCCTAATGTGTGCCTCTGACTTACAACAGACTCTCTGTAGGCAGGGAAAGCTGCCACCTGGGACCTGGAAACAGGAAGGAAAAAAAAAAAAAAAGAAGATTGCATTCCACCACAGAAAACGTAGATAAGATAAGACTTCTATTCTAGGTAGTACTGTGCACAGAAGCTGCGGGGTAAACGGTAAGTGTATGTATCAGGGTGTGAGTGTGTTTAAAATGGGTGGAGGTTAAAGAGGAGTCTCAGCTGAAACAACTCCTGTCCAGACCTCAATAATCCACCAACGTGGATATTCCTTTCAGCTGGAAACACAAATGACATGACTCATGGAAAAGGGTGGTGGAAATAGCAGGCATGTTTGATTAAGTATGAAAGCTGATAAAGGAAAGTTTTCCATACTGCATGGTAATAAAGAAGGAAAACAGGAACAAGTCTTCTCAAAGGGTCAACAGTCACTAACTAGGGTGAAACAGTAGGACAGGCACGGTGAGGTCATGTTAATTAGGTTTCACATGTTAGTAAAGAAGCTGCGAGCGTGATTCTTGTAAATTTCTGTAATGTTCCCAGGGGAAGTACTTAAACCACAAGCCTAACCTCACACCTCTTAAGCACCTGTGAGACTCAGCACAATGTTCAGGGGAACATGCCAGCAAGATGCTGATTTCATGAATTTTATGAAGAAAAAAAACTAAAGGAAAGCTATTCTAAATGCAGACGTGTACTTACATAGGCAAAGTTTTTTTTTAGATCATGCTTTGATAGGCAGCAAAATACCCAAAGCGAGTGCAAAATGTTTACCCTTTGAACCGCTCGTTTAAGGCTAGATGATTGGAAAAGATAAACAAATGAGTAATCAAAGGCTTCTGAACATTTCATCTAAAATGTTTTCCACTGATGAATAATTCAACTAATGCTAAATTGACTGATTCACTTTTAGGGAGCTCGTGTACAATTGACGGTGAAAAGGATCTGTAGTATTTGTAGAGGTGTGTTTTCCGTGTCAAAATGAATGTGTGCGCGTGTGTGCATGCGCACGTGTTCTGATGTGCCGTGTCAGAGAGGCTCCTTTCTTGTGACAGTCCACTCGTGCTTCCTGTCACACACAGGAAACAGCATGCGTGTGGCAGTTTTCTTAGAACAGAACAAGTTTTTCACATGGTTTTTGCTGAGATCCTCTGTCTTGATCGTTGGGATAATTCTGCATGAATATAATTCACACAACAGAAAGACCATCCTGTAGAACAACACATAAACAAAAGCCTCATGTAATAGAGCCATGCTTGTTATTGTCAGTTGAGGTTTCCCAAGAAATTTTTATTTAAAGTGAAACCTAATTAAATCAAGAGAATCAATAAAAGATTATAAGTATTAATGCTGATATAGCTTGTATTGCACATTGACACTGTTTCCTGAGGACAAGAAGAACAAACTGATGAAAGACTTATGAAAAGTGTGATTGCAGAGGGATTACCCCATCAGCTGTAAGCGTAATTCTTGTAAATGCCTGTCACAATCTCAGGGGAAGTACTCTTGCTACTAATGCACTGAGGTGTGTATGTATGTTTTTATCTTTCCTGCTGATTTTGCATCAGTCTACAGTACAGGACAGCCAGTTTCAAGAGAATGGGCAAAAAAAAAGATTGTATAAAATGAACATTACACACTATGAGTCATAATTCCCACTCAAACAAATGGACATTCATTCAAACATTTTTCACATTCATCTTTACTATTGAAATTGCTGTCATACTCTTGAAATTATTTTATTTCCCTTTTTTATTTGCTTTTGACCAAATCTGAGGTTGCACACATGTAATAGTAAGTAAGGCTGATGTTGAGCAAGCCAAAGAAAAAAACTTTCATAAATGCAAATGTTTAGCTGTGTTGTTTCGTTTTCTTTTCATTTTTTTAAAACTCTAAATAGCATCATTTAAAGTCAATACACCGTTCGTTCTTTTATACAAATGTTTTATAAATTAGAAAAAAACAATATAATAATATAATAATAATAATAATAATCACAATGCTGACACATCACTTTATGAGTATACTGTAAATGTAGTGAAATACACAAAAGCCAGCAGATGAAGCAATGTGAGACCCTCTCTATTCAATTTCTACAGTGTTACAGCAGAGGAGGGAAATTTAAAGGAACAGTACACCAAATACCAGATGGCAATTCATTCTCATGTTTATCCTTTTGCACAGACTATTTAGCGACACCACTATGGAACTTTGGACACCACTACGGCTTTTCCGTTCCATACATTATTTCACAGACCAAATCACTCAATAGTTAACATTCAATAGTTTTAGCACTGTGGAAAGAATGAAAGTGAATAAAAAAATGGCTTATTATTACTCTTTAAAAACAAAACAAAACAAAAAAAAATTGAAGTGTGTCTCAGTGTGTTCTCAGTCTGACATCTTTGTATCCAAAGGCACTCCTTGGCAAGATTTCAAAGTCAAAAATGAAATAATAAATGATAACATTTGTGTTAGTTAGTTACACACACTGTAAAGTATGGTTATGGATTATTGATGCTTAGGTTTTCAAGGATTCTTGTTGTTGACCTCATGGATTCCACTAAATACTAGCATCTTTTAGCCTGTAGTTTACCACACACTACATGATTTCAGCCCCAATTTCTCAGTTCCTGACTAATTTTGGGGCTCAGCAACTAAAAACCGTCCCCCCTCCCCAAAACTACTACTTGTGTGTCTGGTTTACCAAAACATGATTTTCTCATTCTGAACTGGTTGCTGAGGCGCTGATATTTTCAAATACTTTTCATTTCCTCAACTATGGACCCTGTTGCAACTAGTTGCAAGTAGTTCGGATCATTTTACTGACTCGGATCTTTGAATCTTGTTCAGCAAAATGAACGAATCTCTTTCCGAGTCATTTCGTTCATTTCAGCAGAATATAATTCAAATGTTACATGTTAAATTCCACAACACATCTAGTACTCACGCAAACGTATGCAAATCACATTTGGAATAAAAAATAAACTATAGGCGAATGCAGCCAAGGCCAAATTATGAGAAACAGAAATGATTAATTAATAGCTTAGCAGGGTCTGCAGGCTATGTAGTCTGTTAGTTCACCTCATCTCCTGATCAATGCATTGCTTATGCGGCGGTCACCGGAAGAAAGAACGGCTCGAACCCTAAGACTCGAGAGGTGATCATTTCATAATCATTTCTCTTTCCTGTACAGAACCTATGCGGATGTTGCAGCGCATGCGCGGTCAAAAAATTAACGAATCACTCTCTGAGACAGCTCGTTGTTCCTGAGTCATATTAAAGATTCGTTCCAAATGAATTAATTGTTCATGAACAACACATCACTAGTTGCAAGTACAGCGATGAGAAAAACCCATCGAGAGCCTGAGAGAAAATGTAATTCATCTGCTGTCACACACAGCAGATCCCTGAATCCGCCAGCATCTCCTCACTTAAAATTTCCCCAGTGTATTTCACATTTTTGATTAGGCATGCTTTGGCAGGGATCTCTCCAGGTGAAAGGTCGTGTACTGCGTGAGCCTCCTCTGTGAGCGCTCGTCTAGTGTGCACACCGCTACAACACCAAACAGCTGATTGCAAGCAAATAAAGTAATGTAGTGTGAAAGGGCCAGCGATTCTAAGACTTTGAAAGGTGTGTAGGAGGATTAAAAACTCGGTTGATTAAAACCTGAGTGATTGTTCGACACAAGTGTTGTTGTATGTTTTGCCTGAAGACATGGTCCAAGTTTTTTTTAAACACATAATCCCCAACTTTATTAGAAATCACAAAAAAATGTGTTTATAATCTATAAATAAGTGAAACTATACCGTATCTATATAGTACTATACTATACAGTACCCTCTTCATTTAAATCAACACATATTTCATTGCAAGTATTATTTATTTTGTTTATTCATTATTCATCATTGCTCATAATTGTGGAGACTATATATATATATATATATATATATATATATATATATATATATATATATATATAGATAGATAGATAGATAGATAGATAGATAGATGCCAAATTAGGCTTGATTAATTGCAGCATGGCTAAAAGCCAGCAAGTGTCCAGCAAATGAAGGCAATTGGAGGAGCACAAACAACCATGTCAAGGGCCTCTCTTTTTCATTAGGTCAACCTATTACTCAGCCACTTGTGACCAGTAACACCCTGACCTTGCTAATGACGTTTGTCAGTGATGACACGGCTAGATTGGAGCAGTTCTTCCCTCACATGGGTGCTGGAATCACAACAAAGGCGTTCAGAGTCAGAAGGAAACTCCCTATATGAGGTGGTCCAAGGGGTCATAGTTCTGGAAAGCTCTGTGAGGGCAATAGCCATATAAGGAAGAGGGAAGCACAATAGCAGACTGAACTAAAGTCACCCGAGCGAAGACAATGAAGTCAGTTTAGACGCTGGGCTGAAGTCATGTGTCTCTACGCAAAGCGCTTAATTACTGTAATCCCCTCCCGAAGCTGGCATGTCGCCGATGCCTTTTTCCAGCACTGAGATCAGTTGCACAAAATGCAGTCTGACATCAGTGAGGAAACCGAGAAGGAGCATGGTCTTACAAACACATACACACAAACACACACTCATACACTTCCTGCTCAACTCCTGACTTCCTGGAAAAGCCCGGCCCTGGTTGCTGGAAATGAAGACTGCAGAGGGAGCAAAGCAAAACACAAGCAGTGTGTGTGTGTGTGTGTGTGTGTGTGTGAGGAAGAGAGACTGATGAGCTCATGTGATTGGTGAGTAAGCGCATGAGCTCACTATAAGACAAGCGCTGACTGTGATTGGAGGACAGCAATATGCCGAGTGGCCACATCAGCTAATCAGATGGAAGGACAGAGATAGACTGATCGAGAGTAAGATGTGTGTGCACGTTACTTATACATGGGTCACTCAGGTTGCTCGAGATGCCTGCGAAGCTACAGTTTCTTCCTGGGCTTGTCAATCATGCCAAAGCCTTTTTCGACCACTCTCACACATTAATGTTTACACAACAGTATTGCATGTCTGTCCTTAACCTGGGCACATCAAAAAGAAAACAGAGACAACCATCTCAACCACCTCCCTCAACTGTGGGAGAAAGATAATAAACAAAAGTCTCTCAAGGAAAAGTACCAGAGTCATCTATATTGTGGTGTTTGTATCACAACAATGTTGCTAGTGTGTAACCTATATAAGGTTTGCTTATTAAGGACTTCTGAATGAAATATGTTTGCAGACCGGATTTGGCTTGATTGTTGCAATTTGCAATGTTTGTTTATTCCCAATTGGATATGAGGATAGTGCGTTTATCATGATTCAAATATAACACTACATGCAGGAATTACATGTATATATTCTGATTGTTAAGGGAAGGCACTACAGGTGTCACCAAATTTGGTCATGTCAATTAATTTTTCTGATTTTTGGATAAATTGCATCTATAAGATGTCTTCTCTACAACTGTAATAGTAAAAATATCAAAAGTCAGCATAAAAATATTACCTGGGAGGCTCCGCCCACATGTCATGTCATGTCATGTCACATATATCTGATGTCAATGTACTGTATGCATCTTTGTGATATATGTGTCACATTCCTTTATAAACCTTATGAATCCCACTGATGGATTTTTTTTCTATTGTCAGAACCAAAGATCTCCATTTCTTGATGCCCTGGATTCAAGAACTTTTACACGTTCATTCCTATTCCTAATTAGACGGATATTCGAAGGGGATTTCTCAAAATTGTTGTTTTCTCAAGATTCGTGTTTAATTTTATAGTGAAAAATGGCAGAAAATATAGTTTTTTTATGAGTGCATGGTATTTTCTTGATTAAACAATAAAGACATTATAGTGAGAATTATAATGAAGTAAGCGTTTTAATTCTATAAACATTAAAAGACTAGATTCTTGGTTTTTTAATAAGTATGCAAAGTTATGCATATTTAATTAGATTAAGCTTTATTCGCATAAATAAACATACATGTTTCAGTTCCAATTTTGTTCCAATAAAACAAAACAAAAAATACTAAGAATATCAGCAAACATCTGCCAAGGATTGACTGTGATACTGTATCTATTGTAGAGCTGCAACAACTAATCGATAAAATCGATAATAATCGATTATGAAAATCATTGTCAACGAATATCATTATCGATTAGTTGGTCTGTGCGCGGCACGAGGTGTTTACTCACTACATTACTTCCGTTCCAAAAACATGCTTCAGAGAGTAAATACTGAAGTTGTGTCCCAAATGACTTACTATACACTTACACTATGCACTATATACCGTATAGTGTATGAATTTTAGAAAGGTAATATCGTCTCAAAAGGAATTCTAGCGGGTTTTTTTACTAACCATAAACGTATAAGCCGCTTCCTAGTCGACGGTGCATGACGTTATATGCACATAATGCCACTAGCATTAGCAGATACCCAGAGTCACCGACAATGACTTTCTTCAGTTTACTGTTTATGTCAGCGTTAACTTTTATAAAACATAACGCATAAATACTATTATATAATATAAACTTATATATTAGTTTTTATTTATGTATTTAAGTATTTATGTATTACTTTTATGGATGAACAAAAAGCACTGAATTAAACTACAGTCCTAAATGAATAATATATATTCTGATGTGTGTCTGTGTGTATGGGTTCTTTTCAGTCTTATATAATTGGACAAACATTTGTGTAAAGTTTTAGTCTGAAGTTTATATTTGTAACACTCAGTTTGTGGATTTTTTTGTTATTTTTTTTTTTAAAAAAAAGAAAAAATGGTACTGAACTTTGCCCCCTCATCTGATTAATCGAAAAAATAATTGGCCAACTAATCGACTATGAAAATAATCATTAGTTGCAGCCCTAATTACAACCCCTAGTTGCAACCCTATTGTTTTAAACAATTTAAGGTAGTTGTTAAGATAGTGTTTTACCATAATAATTGCAATCAGATACACACATATCAGATGTTTTATGGTCTGCAAAATATACATTTACATGACCAGCATGAGATCCTCACATGACCATGAAGGATATATTAGTCATGTGATCATAACCATAATCCAATATACAGGATGAGCTCATATTGACGCTGCAGTTCTGCGAATGTACTGTTATTTCTCCCTGTGCACATCTGTATTGATATTTGAATGACTAAGATTCTTGACTGACAGTGTTGCATTGTTTTTACAAGGCCACTCCATACATCTACATGTGGGTGGTGGTAGTTCAGTGGCTGAAGTTCTGCACTAGGGATGGGATAACTCCAAATCCCACGACTGTTTGAAACCCACTGTTGGCCTTTAAGCAAAGTCTTCTCTCAATTGTAAGTCGGTTTGGATCAAAGCATCCGCTAAATGAATAAATGTAACGCAATGCTTTAGGAGCAAAATTAAGATGTTTAAGCCACATGAAGGCTGAACGTGAATAACAAATGACAGAGGCTATTTTTGATGCAGGGCATGTCTATTATGTGGTGGAGCTTATTGAGAGATTAATAGCCTAAGAGCAGGGCTGCTTGTGGTGAGCTTTGCTCAGTTGAGCCAGGACACATGGACACACACTTATATAGTGGAGATGTGGATTGAGAGAGTGAATTTATGCTGGCAGTGAGAAGTCTGAAAGCTTCAGGGTTAATTTGGGGGTGGGGGTGTGAAGTGAAGAGTAACTGGAAAGAAAGTGGTAGCTGTCTTGGGCCTGTCACTACAAAACCTTTAAACTCTCTCAGAAGTTGCCCAGATACATCTAACATACAGCTGAATAAAGTGTAAGAGTATAAGATTATAAGTATAAATACGGTAAGCAAATTGGTCTGCCATAAATCATGAACAGATAAATGACTTGTTACTAAAGTAAGAGTAAATAGTGGTCGAAGTGATGCCAGATAACTGCTCTTCTTCTTGTAGCGGTGTAAGAACAGTGTCTATGACCTTTTAACATAGACATAATCCTTGCTAATTCCGTTTTGCAAGGGGATAAAGTTAAAAGTGAGATTAATCATAATGAGTCAATATTCCTTCCTTGAGGAGTTAGAAGAAATAAATCAGTATCGCTTTTAAAAAACAGTACAAATTATCTTTATTTTCAAGATGTCTCCTTTTTAATTATACTTCTCATTGTTTGAATCTCATTGTATGAGCACACAAAGGCAAGGAAAGAACAGTTCATGCTGGAATGACAAAATGAAAAGTCTTTGAAAAGCATCTTTGCGAACTAGAATATGTAGGTCTACATTTTGCTGAACGGAATAAGACATAATAAGACAGCCTGTGCCGAGAGATATGGTCACAACAGCATCTGTCTATTCATCATATTTGCACAGACCTCCTCATGGACTGATACAGCATCTATCGTTATATGATTAAATATAAATATGTTTGTATGATTAAAGCTGCAGTGCATAGGATGTTCTTTGTTAACATGAAAAATATGTTGGCATTTATAATAAAGTGTTCCTGGGCTGCCGTCTAATTGTAATGCATGTAAATCAGTGCTTTGTCATATACAGCTCAGATACATCCAACATCACAAACCAACTTCAGGCATGACAGAAGTCTGACTATATTTTAAGTGGCAGGAGCTGCAACCAATTAGGAGAGAGAAAGAAATGCATGAGGGTGTGAAAAACAGGACCATGGGGGTGGAAGAGTCTGATATTAGACAATAAGAAGACAGTGTATTTGGGTCTGAACTTAATTTGTTTGTTCTTACTGAACAGGTAAGACATCTATTACTAAACAAAAGACACGGATAAGGTAACAAAATACACTGAGAACACATTGAAAAACATGTCAAGTCAATGACTGGAAATTATTTTGTTTTTGTTGTCTATGCTATATTTAAGCAAGGGATCTAGAGTTAGTGTCAATGCTGCATCTAACATTCCCAGAGATGTGTAGAGCCTCGAGGAAAGCCTTTACATTCAGCCTGTACTCTGGTACAGTGAGCTGTAAGATTACAGAATAGCAGCTTTTCTTCTCCTTCAAATAACGGTTCTGTTGTAGCTAGCTAGTTTAGATGATGTTAGGTGAGTAGCTCATTCTGTAGGTTATGTGTGTAGGTTATGATATTGCAGAATGAACACAGTTACACCACAGCATGGCTGATACACAAGCACTGATGCTTAATCAGGCACTCACAGTAAGAGTTATGAGCTAAGAGAGAGTAAGAGCTGACTAGGTAAAAGACATGCTCTTGTTGTCTTTTCCATCAGGTGCTCAGTTACACTGAGCTGTGAAATAATGTGGATTGAATTCTCACAACTCTTCTGTAATATTGAGGATCATGAATACTTGGGATGTATTCCAAACTGCAGTAGGATGTCAATACACCCTTGGTGTCATACTATTTAGGTATACTGCTCTGTGTGCATTATGTGGTTCGGAGCACAGCCTTGAATTCTATTCAAATCTATGCTCTCACAGCCATGAGATTAATACGCACAGTGAGGGAACAGAACAGCACAAACCACATTATGAAATGCTCTTCCACAAGTAGCTTGCAATAACATTTTTCTACAAGAGAGGGCGAAATTCAAAAACATCATTTAGCTGTCATCATTCCCTGTCTAATACTAGGCAAATTAAATTCAAAGTGCACTGTTGGTATAAAGCACGTGAGATAAACCAACTCAAATAAATCAAAGAGTGTAAGTCGCTTTGGATAAAAGTGTCTGCTAAATGAATAAATGTAAATGTAAAGAGTGTCTGGGATGGGTCAGTGATTGAATGCAGTATTTAAACAAGCTCGTACAATGAAAGCAACCTGCCTGTGCTTGCAGATTCGTGAGAATCTGAATAACTCGGTTGATATGAAAAGATACAAAGTTGAAAGCAAAGGTGTTAGGGGCTGAGGTGAGTTTCTAACAATTTTATTCCTATCACATTGTCTATGTCAACTAAATTGTCTTACCATTGCTTGTTTGAATTCTCACAGACATTGCATGAGATAAGATCTCATGAACTATTCTAATACAATTCTGGGGGAGTATATAAGACAGCTAATCAGGTTTGAAATCCTGCATACAAAAGCATTAAAACATAATGAGGCAGAATTACAAGTTTCAGTTTGCATTTATTTTGATCACAAGCCTTGAGATCCAATGTTGTTAGATGAGGTGGGAAACAGACACCAAAACAATATTTAGGAAACCATTTTTCCATATCCTTCCTAAAAAACAAAGAAAAAAACTTCGAAATCTCACGGAAATAAGATCTCATGGACAATGTTTCTGATCTGGAAGCAGATGTGCTTATTAAAAGGTGTCAGCTGAGGATGATAAACCTGATCTGGGAACAGCTCTTAGGGAACTGAAGAAGCTCAAACTCCTTGCATTCTCAGCAATCTGTCTTTCTCAGCTTGCTGGTCATGTGATACCGGGCGTCCAGCCAGCTCCCACACACTTCACACACAAATCAACCGCAACCATCCAGAGGTTGTGTGGAGATCTGGGAAAGGAACACAGAAAAGAGCTGAGAGGCATGTCTTTTGCACAAACAGACAAGGGAAGGGCTTAGCAATCCATGAGACAGTGTATGTTTTGCTCAGGGCTCTGAACTTTCATTCTCCCACAGTCAACGGCTAACGTTCCCACAATTTTGCAGCTTTTCCTCAGCAAACGCAGAAGGTGGCTCAGGAAATGTGAGGGTGGTGCAGAGATCGAAGTGAGATTTCGCACTATTAGGGGCTGCAGATGCACATCATGGGAAATGATGACAGAAGTAGAAAGTGGATGAATAATGTTAGTTGACTGTTCTAAATGATAATGCCACACTTTTTCTGGGGAGCATGGTGGCTTAGTGGTTAGCACGTTTGCCTTACACCTCCAGGGTTAAAGGTTCAATTCCCACCTCCACCCTGTGTGCATAGAGTTTGCATGTTTTCCTCGTGCTTCTAGGGGTTTTCCTTTGGGTTCTCTGGTTTCCTCACCCAGTCCAAAAACATGTGCTGTGGACTGATTGACATTTCCAAATTGTCCAATATGTGTGAGCGTTTGTGTGATTGTGCTCTGTGATGGTTTGGTGTCCCACGCCTGGTGCCCCGAGTCCCCTGGAATAGGGTCCCCATGACCCTGTGTAGGATAAGCAGTACAGGAAATGGAAACCCAGAGAATTAACCATACCTTTAATCTTATACATTTTTCTCAGTATAATTTATACACTACAGTTGCTTCCTACAAAACAGAATGCCATTTCACCCATACTTCCCTTCCCTCACAGTGAATGCATGTCAACCATCCCTTTTCCTTCCCTTCGTTCTCTGAGTGTTTAGCATACTTCACGCCCCACTGAGCCTTGTTTGTTCGCTTCAGTTTAAGCACATGTTGCATGCACAAATGCATAGCTTTCTCAATACCAGTGCAACCAAAACCATTTGAGTCAGAAATGTTAATCTAATGAGGGGCTTTGCTATTTTTGATGTGGTATAGACTGTACACAGACATGGAGGGCTACTTACAATACCTGCACCGTGCATACTTAATTCATTGGGTTTTGTACCACGTTCTATGAAAATACACAACAGTCTTTTATAATAGCTGTACAAAAACTGTGTGACCCAAAACCACAACAACAACAACAACAAACAACAACAAAAAACGAGTTTTGACTGAGTAGTCTTTCTTCTAGCTACCACAGGAGGAATGCGGATGCCTCCCACCCCTTGTTGAACCATGAAGC
This sequence comes from Ictalurus furcatus, assembly GCF_023375685.1. NCBI lineage: Eukaryota > Metazoa > Chordata > Actinopteri > Siluriformes > Ictaluridae > Ictalurus > Ictalurus furcatus. The sequence goes on along the minus strand of NC_071264.1, from coordinate 9,378,448 downwards.
TTGTCTCTGGGCGTGACAGCCGGCTCTCCCATGGAAAGAAGTTTGGGAACCAGTTCCTCTGGGAAAAGAGCAGGAGAGACAAGTCAAGCAGGTTCAGCAGAGAACGCCGTCTTTCACCTGCAGGCAGAAACTGCACATTCAAAGGAAAAGAAAAAAGCACACACAGACACACAAGTGAAGCTGTTCTTTATTGAAATATAATAAGAGTATGAAAAGGTGAACACCTAGGGCAGTGGCACTGAACTGGGTACTGAACTGAATACTTGTTCTTCTCAGGACAGAATGTAATTAGATCAGGTCCTTCAAATTATGTTCTTTCCATGCAATCAAAACACACTGTGCCTGTATAATATGAGGAGGACACACACAATAGTAGCAATTGTTAACAGTTTAGATTTGAGGACAGGCCTGAAATCATAATGAGTCTTTATTGGTCACATATACATTGCAGCACAGTGAAATTCTTTTCTTTGCATACCCCAGAATGTTAGAAAGTTGGGGTCAGAGCACAGGGTCAGCCATGATACAGCACCCCTGGAGCAGAGAGAGTTGAGGGCCTTGCCCAACAATGGCAGCTCAGCAGGGGCTTGAACCCCTAACCTTCCGATCAGTAACCCCGAGCCTTAACCGCTAAGCCATGACTATCCCAGGTTACATTGGACATGTAATCTGGATAACAGACAAAATTTTCATTGTGAAGTCCATCTAGTATCTGAATGGTTTAAGATTCTGACCTTCCGAGGAAATGCCAAAGAAAATGCCCCCTCAACTCGGAATTCCCACTTAGGAACTCGGGTTGGTCTCCTCACCTCCAAGTTCAGCAACTGACATCAAATCAGCATGGTTGCTCATACCATCAACAATAAACAAAGTAGCCCTTCTTACCTTTCAATGAGTTATACTGTATATACAAGTATTTGCTTTAGATCGATGAATGTGTTTTGCTGTTTTGAGGAAGAAAAGACAAACATGAAGGTGTCCATGATTCGTGCATTTCATCTTACTTTGTGGATGAAATGCACAAATGTAAAAAGAAATGACGTACTTCTGAGTTCCAACTTAGTCAAATGAAGCATACAGCCTGACCATAAGACAATATAATCTCACATTTTAAATATGAAGGAATTTGCCAAAGCCGGCTCATACGACAAAGTGTGAACAGTTGAGAATTTCTTAAAGTAGCAGTCAAATAAACAAAATTGCTTTCACTTGTTGGAAATCCTAACGCATTGCACACAAGATGAGTTTGCTGAAGCAGTGATATACTATGAAGGCACTACGGCCCAGTCAGAGAGCGTCATATGAATCTTTAGATAATATTCAACAGGTTGTATTTAACAGTTATTTAATAATCTAGTTAGCCGAATAATATTAGAATTAGTACAACACTTTCTGTTTGGAGAAAAATAAATGTTGGGGAAATCTTTTGATCTTTTCTGAAATGTTATATAGAAAATCTGAGAGATTGGGGGTTTTTTTTACTACCAAAAGTCCCTAAAATTCTAATGTTAAGAAAACTTTCTAAACTTTAGCCTAAACCAGTTTACTGCCCTTTGTCAAATGCACACAGCAGTTATGGCTCATTCTGGTTTTCTTAAGTCTTCTCCAGTTTTCACTTTGTAAATGTTAAATTGCTAATCTTTTACCTTGTTAATATTTCACCTCCTTCTAACCCGTTTTTGAGCAATCCCCAGGGCAGTAGTCTTTTCGTTGATATTTTTGACAAAAACCCAGTAAACAATTTTAGGTTACCAGAGCTTTTTCTAAACATACATTTGACCTTTAATACCTTTTCATCCGGAACCACTGGTGTTAAAGGTACGGCCCCTAATTTGCTTAAGCGGGGAGTTTGTTTTCTCTGGAAGCAGTTACACAAATTATTTCCTTGAGGGATGACTATTGGGGAATCCTGTCCACAAATTCTATCCCTGAGGACGTCGATTTGCATGCAAGTATAGGCACACCTGCACACACAGACACCTACGCTTCTAATAAGCCTCTGCTTACTCTGTACACTAGTGAAACTGTTGAAACTACCATGTGGGTTATCAAGGCGTTAGAAATTTACTAAAAATTTCCTAGCATCAGCTGACCACAGATCAGTATCTTTCTCTCTGTATCTTGCTGTGTGCTTAAATGCCACATATAATCCACTGAGCAGCTTTCATCTCTGAGCCATTTATCTATGCACTTCCTGTTAGAGTAATGTGCATGTCCAGGAGTCACGTCCAAGCTTTCGGGCCGTTTCTAAAGCAGAGAGGCTGTACGAGTGGCATGGAGTGTGTGGGAGAAGAAAAACCAGCAGGCACAGGCCAGCTCATTCTCACTCTGCGGCTCTGCAGGTGCTACATATTTGTGCTTCCTGGCAGCTTTCTTCTAGTACTCTCTGTCTCGTTCTTCATAACCAGCCCCCTGCTTCTTTTTCAGCTCAGTGCAAGCCTGTAGCCCGAATAATCCTGCAGCTCTGTTTTAGCTTTCGGATAAGATTACAAAACCCATGACTGTTTCCTGTGAAAAACACAGCGTTGAGAGACTTAAGGCTGAAAATAGACCACCACTTGCAGCTGATTGGGAAACTGCATTCATTTGTTTACCATTAAGGTTATGTGCTCCCTCTTATTTTTGTGTTCGTCATCTGAATCAGTCGGGTGAAAGAATGTTGATGTGTATACGAGTGTGCAGGGACTTTCTTTTTTTTTTTTGCCAGGGTCTGAAAATATAATGCCCTTTAATCAGGAAGTTATTACACTGTTTTCAAAAATGTGCTATTTGTTGCACATGTCAGTACAATAATAATTAAAAAAAGATCATTAAGCTTTTCTAGTAACCCATGTTTTCTAGTTCTGATGAACAATAAAAGAAACAGACAAGGAGTGTCTGGGTAAAGGTTGAGTCTTCAGTGGGAAAAAGAAAATGCACAGGAAGCAAGTGAATTGCAATCAATGAATCAATGCATCATCGAACAGTTTCAGAACAAAACAGCACTTCAGTTCTAAATATTTCCCTGGAAAACATGATTCGTATAAATGAGGGTGTTATTGGACAAGACACTGAGTCAGAGCACAAAAGCAAGCAGGGCACGAGAGAGAGTGTGTGTGTGAGAGAGACAAAAAGCACATGATGCTAGCAGTGACAGAGCACATGCTCCCCTCTGCATGACCATATTAGGCCACAGGAGGAGCTTAAGGAAGAACCAGGAAGTGGTGGGTCACTTGAAATATCACGTGACTTCCAGTACAATTCGGAAAGCTCTTCCTCAGTAAGCCCCCCTCCTACCTTGGTTTATGGCTTCAGCTCGTGCATGCGCTTTCCTACACACACACACACACACACACGTGTATTTGTGCACCTTTGTGTCATCAGAACAATTTATTGATTAGCTGAAGAGGTGGAAGAAAAGAAAGCGAAGCAGCTTTCAAAGCACTTGCAATCAGATCACTAATATATGGGGCTATCAGGTTACTGGCAGCTCAAACTGCAGTGTTAAGCAATGTAATGCAATAAAGTGGAGGCCTGTAACTCTTAGGAATACCAGTAAATGACATCACATACAGATTGACCGTCAGTGAGAGCATGAGGACTGCACCAGTGGATTACGTTTAGCCTGTAAGATCGGCTGTCGATCAAAACTAAAGTATCAGAACAAGAAACACGGACCTAAATCATCATCAATATTTGATTTATCTGACACTAACCCTAGCAGATGTACCATTCTGTCAGTAAGATGATAGTTCTCATTGTCTTTAGAATATCAACAGGGCTGTTAGCTGGACTGTTAATCCTCTGGGACTGAGCTCAGATTTTTCTCCGTCAAAAAAAACTTTTTAAAATGTACTTTTTTTCTTGCATGTGAGGGGTAATTGCTTAAAAATGTGAAAATTGGACAAAAAGTTGGATTTTTATAAAACTTGCCTCGGGTGTTGTTACTGTTTGTAGGACTACCAGACCGATAAAATATAAAACTTTTATAACTAGGCTAGTTCTGTGTCGCTAGCCAAGGGGAGGCACAGCTAAGCTATCAGTGTATGGGTTTAGCCGCTACAGTGCCATGCAGAGTACATTATCTTTCCTTATGCTCTGCTCATATCATGTTCACATAAACTAGAACTCATATAAACATTTACACACCTTGTTTTCCTGCTCAGCATCGGAGGATGTTAGTGTTTCAGTTTCAACCCCTTTACTGGTAATAAATAAATAAATAAATAAATAAATAAATAAATAAATAAATTGGGAAAAAAAATTTAATCTGTGTATATCCATTTTTCCCTCACACTGACTGTGTGAGCTAGAGTTTGGCAGAATTGCGAGCTGTCACAAGTATTTCCACGTGTTTTCCTGTAAACACTGTCTTATTGGTCTTGCTTCCATTCACTGAAGATAAAATGCAACACTATGTCCACTGAACATACAAAATTACATCACTGCCATCTTCTTTTACTGGCATTCAGTTCAAAAAAAAGTTCTTGTTTCTATATTAACAACTTACACAGAGACTTCTATAGCAATGTTGTGCACTCGAATCACATGACTTGGGTTTGACTTGGACTCAACATATTTGCTGACTTTTGACTAGAAAATTAAATAAGACATGTGACTCGACTTTGACTTTGCTCAGACTTGAGCTCTTTGATTTGGAAAGACTTGATACATTCTCAAAACAAAAAGGAATAATGATAGATTTAAAAGTGTGCAGTGAATCAACTGTTCTTTTTCCAAGCAAACAAGACTTTTTCAGCCAATCAGCTTCAGTCTTCATTTCCGAGGTCAACGTTCAACCAGTCAGACAGCCAATCAACTTGCACTAGACAATGACAAAGCTGAAAGAGCGCTCATTCCCAGAGGCAGCCATGCTCATAAAGATAGTAGCCTTCACCTACAAAGATTTTGTTGTTTAAGAACAAAAGGGCTGAAACATGTCAAACCTGTGGTTCTCAAATATCAGAAAGAACTTTTGTTTGCCATTTGAAGTTTCACACAGCAAATCCCAAAGCAAAGCAAAATTGAATTGAGCTAGATGGGTACACTTGGTGAAAATAGTCTATACCCCAGCAAACAGGGAACGTCCCCCAGACATCGCGAACGTCCACTTAGATCCGCATTTGGTCCGGTTTATAACGTTCGCTGGCGGACATTCCGAGGACGTTAGAGGATATCAAATCATAACACTACTGTATGTGTTCATTTTAGCAAAAGTCCCCTAAGCGTCTCGAATGGCCACTGGATGTCCTGTGAACGTCCCCTTCAACATCCATAGGGTGTCAAGGGAACCAGACATTTTTCCTGCAGACATTGTGATGTATTGTCACAGTTTCCCCTTTAGCAGCGCGCTGTGGAGCATGTGGGCGCGCGTGCATGAGCAAGGTGCGTGAGCACCTGCTTTTCCTTTGTGACAACCGTGACATGTGGACGCGTGCTTTTGTTATGTTTCTGTTATGTCTCCTCCCTGTTCTGTCATTGGCTGTTATTTCACGTGTGTCTGAAGTGGTGTCAGCCGTCAGCAATTAAGATGCTGATTATGAATGTATATATATATACGGTGCGCCTCCCAGCACACGGCGCGGAATATTAGATATAGATTAGAATAGTTAAGATACTTAGTTTAGATTCCTTACGATAGTTTACCTCAGTCATAGTCATAATCCTAGTCATAGTCTTTGTCCATGTTACGTTCCATGTTAGTTTAGTTCATTGTTGGTTTTTCTGCTCCCAGTTCCTAGCCATTGTTTATGTTTCTTGTTTGTTTCTCGACCCTGTTTTCCGTGACCGCAACCTTGATTCCTGCTTTGCCCCGTTTATGCCTGTTTGCCGATCGCCTGACCTTTTGCATGTTTTGGATTATGTTTATGGATTACGATTTGGATTTATCTACCTGTGTCTCTCTTTAATAAAACGGTTGAACTGCACTTGCATCCGTCCCTATCTTCGTTACGTCTCGAGACGTGACATGTATCGTCTTTAATAAATCTAAAATATTAGTGTGGTGTTGTGGTATAAGAGGAATAAAAGTCATGCTGCTATCGGAAATGAATCAAATTTGCACCATACAACCCTGTCATCGATTATTTTCCTATAACAGTGAGCCCTATTATGGTTTATTCCCTATTTAACAAACCATAAACTTCTGCATGAATGCTTACTCCAGCTATACATCCCTAGTGATGTGCATGAATTGCACTGTAGTATGTTTTAAAATCCGAACTGCAGTCTCTGTGTGTAAATATAATCAGCATTCAGCTTTAATTGATAAATTACATGTTAATTAAGGCACTGGTTCATTTTCATTGTTGTCATTGTTGTTGTCGTTATGTGTATTTATGGTCGATTAAGGTGGATTGGCTGGCTTAATTGCCCCTACATGTAAACGAGTGTGTACATGCATGCGCGCGTGTGTGTGTGTGAGAGATATGTCAGTAGCTCAATATGAGAAATTATTATTTGTTCGAAATTCAAAGGTATGCAAAAGTGAAAAGGCTCTTATTATATTCCTGCAACATTTAAGTACTTTATCTGTTCATACAGTAAGAGTGTGACGGAGAAAGGGTCAGTAAAGGTCAGTTTCTGATGCAAAGTTGTGATGGCAAGCACACCGACCTCAGGCACAAGGCCGGAGTAAAGCACTCAACACGCTGTTCCAGAGCACATATCAACAAGTCATTGTGTCCTGGAGTAGCATCTGATACAAGGAACAGACCATTCTGAAGTCATAACAGTCAGAACAGCAGTTGATATGCTTATTGGAGTCGATTTATGTCCTTATTATGGTGTGTGCAGCTGATACTTCAGCAAGAAGCCAGTTTACACGAGAACCTACAGAGTGGTCAAAGTGCTAAAATGACAACAATGCTGACATTTCCAGTCTTTCTCATGGTAAATAAAAGAGTCTACCATCTCAACCACAGAAAGATAAAAACCTCTGGAATCCCTCTCCTTTACCTCAACCAAAAACCAGCTGTGAGGTCAGTGGTGTGGCGCCAGGCAGTTAGCGCCCACTCGCAGCGTCACTGTAACCACAGAAGAGTTCTCCTCTACGACGGTTTGACTCTCGTTTCGATGCCGCTTTCTTTCTTCCACCCACTCACAAGGCAATCCCCCTCAGTGGTAAGAGCGTAAACGTCAGCGTCAGTGAGACTCCCCCACAACACCACCCCCTGCCACCTTTAATGGTTTGTTCCACAGCGCAGTTCGATCATGAGTGTCTCTACGCAGGCAGTGTGAGCCATCAGCTGTGAAAAAAAAACTACGACAAGCACAACCGCAAGCTCTTGTTCGGGTTTCACACAAAGGGCAGTGCAGGTGCTAATATGAAAAATGAAAACGAATACAATGCACGATTAAAGCACATAACATCTATCTCATATACTTAGCAAAATTTGCATACATTTTTCCATGCATGCAGGTTTGTAAATCTACGATAACCCTGCTCTCAGGGTGCAGAGTGCAGTTAAAAATAAATACAAATGCATGTTTATAGACCTGCAGGAAATCTGAGCAAGCAGAGAACTCTGGTGATGACCTTGATATATATTTTTTTTTCTCTGATAATATAATAAAACTTTGAAAAAAATTCAAAACTATTGTGAGAAGCTGTATTGGTATAATTCGATAACTCCTAGTAATAATATTTTCACCCTTAAATATGAGGTTTATGTAAAAGCATCTATAAAAAGATTTAATGTGTAGTCTACAATTGGCAAATCAGTCTCACTTTAGTGCCACCTTTTTTCCTGACTCATTTGAGTTTCGTCGCTTTTTGACACTCCTACATAACATTTCTTAGTGGTTTCTCACCATCTGATTTTTTAATATAGGCCTACATATTGAATTATGTGCAGGCGTAAGCTATTCATGCACAAGTTGAAAGCTAAGCTCCATTTTAATATGTATGCACATTGGGCCTCTTTAATGGATGATGCCCATACTGTCAGAGATAATATTTCTTTTTTTATCATTAGACATACAGAATATATTGAAGGCCTATATTTAAATTACACAGTCCTGTTGTCCCCTGTTTGAGTCTACATATGTTAAGGTGTGTGTGTGTGTGTGTGTGTGTGTGTGTGTGGTCCTCATAGTGTGTAGGACCAAGAAGTCTGGTTGTCATCTAACATGCCTGCTGAAATAAACAATAGAAACCATCGCAGAAATTCTAATGGTTTAAACTACAAGTACCATTAAACCATCAGCTAACCATGAAAACCATTACCATTATTGGTCCTTAATGGTATCCACGAGACATAACATGCCACCAGTAGAAGGCAACAAATTAACAGAGACCCACAGGGACCATTACAGTTTCCATTAAAACCAGTACAATTATCATTATAACCAGTGAGTGTATTTAAGCTGCAGCCCCATTGATGCCTTGTATGGTTATGCCATCATAGTACTATACTAATTCATGCTGTTAGAAGAAAAAAACAAAGAGACTAGAGGCGAAGTGCTACCATGGCAACAAATCCTGCCTGGGTCATCTGTTGTGTTGAGCATTTTTTCAAAGCCGCAGAGAAAATTGAAATTCAGCAAAAACAGCTAGTAGCACATTCAAGTGCCATGCACTTAACAGTATAAATACACCTATGGTTAAAATCCATGGCTAGTCAAGTAGTTTTTGGCTCAGCTATATCTCAATCTAACTGAACTCGATCTCAACCTAACACATATGGGAGCCTATGCACTGCTGTGTTAGATAGCACTCTGCACCAGAGATTTGCTGAATCTATGCTACGGTGCATTGAAGCTGGAATTGGTGGCTTGTGCTCGTTTTTATTAAGAAACTTTATTATAGTTTTTTTTAGGAACACCTGTACACTTGTTTATTTATGTATCCTGTATGCAGCAGTTTCTCTTTTTTAATTAGAGAGGTCAGAGGAGAATGGCCAGACTGGTTTGAGCTGACAGGAAGGCTATTGTAACTCAAATAACCAGTCTTTACAGCCATGCTGAACAGAAAAGCATCTCAGAATGCAAAACACGCTACACGGTGAGGTGGACGGGCTACAACAGCAGATTACTAAATCGGGTTCCACTCCTGTCAGCCAAGAACATGCACCTGAGGCTACAGTGGGTTCATGGTTTTTTTTTTTTCTTAAATGTTACTCCACTAATCAAATGATTTACTGTATTACTTGAACTCATGCTTAGGCTATTTGTTTTTGAATACATCTTGCTAATTTCATATCTCAGCCTCTTGTTCATTATGCACCATCTTCTGTCTTGGTGTGGCTCCGTGATACCTTTTTGAATTCTTGTACACTATCTGAAAATGCAATTGTTATTGCATTTTCTAAGTATGAATGTTGTGACACTTGTAACCTGGCAAATAGCACAATAACTCTCTCTCTCTCTCTCTCTCTCTCTCTCTCTCTCTCTATATATATATATATATATATATATATATATATATATATATATATATATATATATATATATAATTTCGCAATATAAAATTACAAAACTTTATTTGGCTTAATATCTTAAAATCACAGAATTGTTCAATGAAACCTTAAACACAGTGTGCAACTGTTTATTTACATTTACACAAAGCTAAGGAAAGCATGGGATTAATGTTCATATCTTTTGTTACCTTACACTTAAGTGTGTATGATGTGTATGAGATCCAACAAAATCAAAACACTGTTTGTTTGAATTCTTAAATGTTTTGCATTACGTGTGGTTTGTCAATCCCCTTTTCTCAAAGCTGTGACATTCTGCCCAACCAAGAAGAATTCACATTTATTTCTGCATATATCGTGGTTTAACTGGCATTGTTCTGAACGGCACGTTTTATGATAATGAACCTCCGAAATAATACAGCACGCCAGTGCACGATCCAGTCCCAGCAGACTGCTTTCTGCCAGACTTTATAAGTCATAGAGAGCCTGGGGCTTTTCTGAGTAACCTTTCAGTGAATGCTCAGGGCTGCCATTACTCCCACCAGATGAGTCCTCTGTGGCCTCTGAACTCATATCAACTTGGCTTTTACATACTTCAGTCTACCTCCTCACTCAGCCCTGGGCACGACACAGTCACGGTCCTCCTCGTCAAGCTAACCGGGATGAGGTCAGCAAACCGGCTTTGATGTCATCATCACAATGATCAAAATCAAAATGTGCTAGTCTGAGCTAGTGGGTGTGGTGTTTTGGCCCTAAGCAGTAATGGCTCAATCTTAAAAAATCTTCAATTCACTTCTTAAAAACATCAGGGTTGTGAGAGAAAGGGGGAAGCGGTGGGAAAAAAAAAAAAGAATGAGTAAATGAATGAGTACATGAATGAATAAATACCCCAAACTACAGAGTGACTCATGTCAGTTATCATTACACTGACCACCAGCCAACATGTGGAGACCTTGGAATTATACGGTTGTTGTCTTGTCTCTTCTTTCTTTAAAAAAAAAAAAAAAAGAGTTAAAGTTGTATACCCAAAACCTTGCTTAAGACTAACGAACCTACAAAGAACACAATGCAAAACACATTCACTTTGGACTCTTTTTCAAATAAGGACATAAATGCAGTCTCTTTTCACTGTAAAAATGGTTCAGTAAGGCAATTAAAAAATATCGCAAAATTATTACAAGCAATATCTCTGGAATATCAGTTTAATTCTGGATAGTCTGTGGAAATATGTGTTGATTAATGTTTGGGTTTTTTTTAGAAGCAATGATTTTGTAATTGTCAAACAATAATTTAAACACTTATTTATTTAAAGGTGCATTAGCTAAGATTAGATCTCTAACGGTTAGTTCGACTCAATATGTTCATGAAGCTCCGCCCCCATAGAGTATAGACTACAAAATGACTGACAGGAGGTGAATCCAAACACGAAGACTTCTGGACCAGAAGTCAAATTTCCGAACAGGTTTTGTAATAACAACAATGTAAAACACTTTTGCTAAGGCCACAGCTTTAAGCCCAAAGTATGCTTCACTTTTTACATGTACACTAGGACCAGCATACAGTAGGCATGACATCAATTTCATCATCAGCTGAGTACGCGTGTAATGTACGCACGCCGCCAGATTTTTCTAACCGCGCGTATGCGGAGGTTGCACATGCGCATTTAATTGTTTTGTAATATTCAGTTGTTCCACAAGGTGGCAACAGTGACCCAGGGCCATTGATTATCAAGGTAGTCGAAGAAAAAAACGGAATAACTGGAAGAGACGTAAACGAGTGCAAACTCTTTTCTGGTTGAGTGGTCGTACAGACAGATCTTCTCTTTCTCTTTTTTTGTTATTCCTTCTTCCTCTAGTAACAACAAGTGAATCAGCATGTCTTTCCCCTCCATTGTTCTGTGTGTTGTGATTCTTCTTCGTTATCGTCCTTCACACCATAAGACCTGCTCTGTACTGACTCTTGTAGGCCATGAGGGGTAGTGCAGGTTGTCGTAATGCGCATGCGCCGACTGCCTGTGTACGACTGTGCTAGCGTATGTGTGCCAGTGACTGTGCTGTAGCGTACGCATAGGCTTAATGCATTGTTTTTGTCATGTTCTACATATCTTCCAGGTTATTTGTACAAGTAAAGAATTTTTTTTTAAATCCACTACTGCACCTTTAAATGAAACAAACATAAAGGTTTTTCAAAAAAAACATACAAAAACAGTTTCGTTCAGCAGCCCGTAACAACTGATTTACAAACGGATATGGAGCTTTTTGCATTTCTAAAATGTAGTTTCTGTCCTGTTGTGATAAATTTCTGTTTTGATTAAATGTTAGCACGGTGTTGCAGTCGATACCAATACCACCTCACAGCCCCAGGTTTTGTCCGTGGTGTGAAACTGAGCACTGACTGAATAAAGTAATTATTAGTAAGTCACACAGTCACCAAACCATCTATAGTCAGAGTGGCAGGTTTGCTCCAACCACTCTATGCGTAATGCAAAATTTCAGAAGTTATAGAAAAGTAATAATGCTTATTATAAAACAATAACCCATATTAACATCTGCAAAGTTCTTGCCGATTCTGAATCACTGCACAACACTAACTAAACAGACGTCAGAGAAGTTTTATGAAACATATTACGGATATGAATCACAAATATAATACTCTCTTTCGTGCACCTGCTCCCTGAAGACCAATTTGGCTCTGACATATTGTAGAGAAGACACAGTTATGTTTGTAATCCAATCTTAAGTAAAGGGAGGGAAAAAAACAAAGAAAGAGAGGGAGAGATTCGGATGGAGGGAGGGCCGTGCACACAGGCTCGGTCTACAATGAGTGAGCAGGAAGAGGGAAAAAGAGAGGGAAAATACAAACGAGTGGGAACGTGCAAAATTAACAGGTACACTCATGCCCACAACAATGGCTCATCTACGACTTTAAACATTGAAAGCTTGCCTCGTTTCCTACTGCTTAGCAACCGGTGATAAAACACTGCTAAAACTACCAAATCTATCAAGAGTTTTGTTCAAGCGCTGCAACACACATCCTCATATACTCTGTGTGTACAGGTGTGTGGGGTTTTTTTTATTATTATTATTTTATCTTTGCATGATTTTTACTATGCCTACATAGGAATCACTACATAAAAGTTCATTTAACAGATAAAAAGGAAAGTGAGATTAGAGTCACAGCTGCGTGTTTGCTTTGGCTGACACAAATCTGTATCTATTGGAAGTATTGGTTTCTTATTTAGTAACGTTTGCTATAATTTTCATAATCAGAAGTCAACTTAGTAAATGAGAGAATGAGGTGGTCTAAAGGGCACATTTCTAAGAAGGGGCCTTTGAAGGGGGCCTTTGAAAATTTGGCAGAAAAGAAAAGAAAGAAAAGTTTCATGAAGAGAGCCCTTTCAAATCAGGTTTCCCGCTTTACATAAAGGGACGTCCCCTTGGAAAGCAAATCAAGTGGTCTTACATTTCTCTTTTTCACTCAGTTCATAGGCATCATATGAGCAATAAAGTAAGAAAATACCCAGTTAACACAGAATGTTTAACTGCAGAACACTCAGTATTCAACATGTTCTCAGAAGGTTAGACTGTAACATTTCTCAAACATTATCGTTACATATTCAGTAATATTGATTAGCTTCACAATATTATTAGAACTTTTTCTCACACAACATTCCCAGTGTGACGAAAGCAAGCATTAGGAAAATGTTACTAAACATGTTGCAGCAACATTGTAGGAAAGTTTACAAATGTTATATACAAAAAGAAAATCTCAAAAACCTGAGAAATCGCACCTTCTTTGAACAAAAAGCTTACAAGATTGCTTTAGATTTACTCAGTGCACTGAGGTGTAAAGGGGAAATGACTTTCGCTATTTGTTTGCAGCTTTCGTATGGTATTTGCAAATTTCTTAACGTGTGTAAATATTTGTATTAAGATAAAAACATTCAACAACTGAGACATAAACTGAAGAAGTTTCACAGACATTTGAGGAACAGAAATTGAATAATGAGTCCCTGAACAAAGGGTGGGGGGGGGGGGGGGTAGTGTCAATATTAAAAGTAACAGTCAGTATCTGGTGTCCTCCAGCTGCTTTAAGTACTACAGTGCATCTCATCCTCATGGACTGCACCAGATTTGTCCATTCTTGCTGTGAGATGTTCCTCCACTCTTCCACCAAGGCATTCGCAAGTTCTCCATCATGTCTGGGAGGACACACGGTTACATGTAATTTTCCACTGCAAGGAAGGTCAGCTGTCCTTCCTGTCTCCCTGTAGCACCGTCTTAGACGTCTTACATTACAGACATTACAGTTTATTGCTCTGAACACATCTGCAGTCCTCATGCCTCCCTGCAGCAGGTCTATGGCATGTTCACGCAGGTGAGCAGGAACCCTAGACATCTTTCTTCTGGTGTTTTTCAGAGTCAGTAGAAAGGTCTCTTTAGTGTCCTTAAGTTATTGTAACTGTGACCTTAATTGCCTACCTCCTGTAAACTGTTCGTGTCTTAAGGACTGTTCCACAGGTACATGTGCAACAATTGTTTATGGTTCATTGAACAAGCAGGAAAAACATTGGTTAAACCCTTTCCAATAAAGATCTGTTAAGCTTATTTGGATTTTACAAAATTATCTTTAAAATACAGTCTCCTGAAAAAGGGACCTTTCTTTTTTTGCTGAGTATATATATATATATATATATATATATATATATATATATATATATATATATATATATATATATATATATAAATAATAAAATATTATTAAAAGTTTCATTAAACTCACAGGTAATCCTGGTACTTTGCCCCTGTTTCTTACTGATTGGTTTAAATATTAGCTGGCTAATGATGTAAATAAATTAATGGGATTTGTGTAATGATGCAAAATGAGAGGAGTAATGAGAAAAGGGGCAGAGGGCAAAGACATCATGTACCACTGTGTGGGTGATGAACAGAAGGGTATCAGTGACATTGTGAGCTTTGAGTGAGCGGCTCAGGGCTGTGTGTGAGTGTGTGTCATTCTGGCTCAGTGAAAGAGCAAATGAGTCACTGCCAGCCCTACAGATGAGTGTTCAGTCCACGGAGCAGTGTCTTTACACCCCATTGTTGTACAGTACGCATTTCTCCCTCATGCTTTCTGTCATAATTTCACTATCTGTATCTGCATCTTTCTCACACCGCATGCTGCTGTGCTCTAAAACTGAGCGGTTTCAAGACACGTCGAATTCAAAACATGCAGGGTAATATGACTTGGACATTTTCCCCTTGTTGTGAGAGTTACTTGCTCACAAACAAAAAACAAAAAGTGTTTCTAGTCGGCACGGCGGTTTAGTGGTTAGCATGTTTGCCTCACACCTTCAGGGTTGGGGGTTTGAATCCTGCCTCCATGCTGTGGGTGTGGAGTTTGCATGTTCTCCCTGTGCTTTGGGGGTTTCCTCCTGCAGTCCAAAGAAATGCTTTATAGGCTGACTGGCATTTACAAATTATCTGTAGTGTGCGATTGTGCCCTGTGATGGGTTTGCACCCTGTCCAGGGTTCCCTGGGATAGAATCCAGGCTCCCACATGACCCTGTGTAGGATAAGCGGCATGGAAAATGGATGGATTGAAAAGTATTTCCACTGTAATTTCCACTCATCCAGTTAACCTAAGCATCAACAATGCTGGGACCTTCAACAAAAAAGTATTATTTTTTTTAAAATAATAGATTAGTAATTACTTATAACTGTAAGCTTATCCATATTATTACACTTCAAGAGATAAATGGAGGACTTGCACGATTGTGCATTTGCTAGGTTAGGTTTCCTGAATGTTCTCATCACAATTTTAAACTAACAAGTGTCAGGTTTTCTCAGTGTTCGGAGAATGTTTTCTTACATAACGTCTATAAACATTGCTGCAACATTTTTAGCTGTAGTTATTTTAGGATTATTAAGAAGTCTAACATTTCCATACATGTTCTTATAATGTTCTATTAGCTTGAAAAATGATAAGATTATTTCTATAGGATATACATTTAGCCATATCATATAGCATCTGGAATGAAAAAGACACAAAGCATGTAATGAGTATTATTTCCCTGCAGTCTTTTTCAATCTCTGAGATTTGCAATCAGCCAACGCTTGGAAATGCAGGACTCAAAAGTCCAAACACACACTAGGGCACAGCAGGCCGCTCCATCTAAAGCGGTTAAGAGCTGCAGTTAAGAGCAGACGTTTATTTCACTGCACCATCTTTAGTGTCTGCGTATTTGAGTGGGGGTGGCCTTTTCACACCTTCGCTCCAGAGAGAAGTAAAAAAAAAAATGGTTCACACACACACACAGAACCCATACCCTCCCCCTCAAACAAGAGCCCTTAATTATCTCCCCCTGACCCCAAATTCAACCTCTTGCCCCCTGCTAGTAACTCAGCTGTGCAGGTGTGAAAGCTTCATCTCAGAAGCTCTGAGTCTGAGCATCGAACACTCTTCCCACCAGCCTTAGACATACAGCCTGGATAAACCAGGAGGGAAAGCAACATCTGCTTAGTTACTTGCTTTAAAAAGCTCTATAGCTTGTATGGACATTTTTAGGAAAGAAAAAGCAATGTAAATATTTCTCATGCAAATTGCTAAGAAATCCCGATGGAAATTTAAAGAACAGTTAAGCTTAGGAATTGGGGTTGTTCGTAAACATCAGTGTTTTGCTTTTCTTTTCTTTGTCCAGCTTATTCATCTTAGAGCATATTGTTCATTAAATGCTACAGATTATAGAGTAACTACAGAGAAATTAACAGCAAAGCTATGTAATTGTCACAGTTTTAAGTAGTTCTCACATCATTGCGCAATACAATCACTGCAAAAAAAAAAATTATAAAAGGAATGTTATCTAATATTTCTCATTATGGTATTCCAGCAAAAATTAGCGCATTAAGCCTATTTCTTGGAAGAATAATTTCAAGCTTAAAATTGTCTTATTGTATTGACAGCTAATTTTGCTTCGTTCTTGAAATATATGCTAGGAATGAACAAACTGATGTGCCAATTTCAAGCTTGTAATGACTACATGATCTGGAAGAAGGCGTAATAATCTTGAAAGACTAATAAAGAGAAACGCTAGTTGTAATTTATCTATATTCCAGATCAATTTATTTATTTCTTTTGCAGTGCATGTATTAGGAATTTGTAAATGTTTATGGAGAATAAATAAATGCATAGTGTGTTATGTGTGTCTGGATCCATCAGCATGTACTGGGAGTTTAAGGTGTTAAATATTTTCTTAAACTGTCAGAGCTGCAGTTAAATTAGGCTTAGACATGTAATTAGGTTCCAAACTTTAGCCTATATTAAGCTCCAAACATGTGTGCAAATTATGCACCAAATTACCAAATAGAAAACGTGTGTATTTCGATCAACAACACCCCTGACTATATCCCTAACTGTACATAATAATACAAATATTTTTATAAGACTTATTAGCCTTTACCTTGCTTAATAAACTACCAGCGCAGGGTTATATTACAGACCTTGGTGGCTCTTCGGTACTCTTCGGCCTTCTTCTGAAAGCATGATATGTGTACTGGAGATGTTGATTAGCATGGAGGAAATAATCCATTAGCATTATCTAATTGCTGTTAGTGACCAAACAGAGACTGCTTTAACACCTTGAGTCCATCATCATTTAACGGGAGCCGTGATAAGCGAACAAGCACGCAAACAATGAACAAGATAGGAGGTGAGAGAACAGCCGTGAGAAATCAAAGGCTATTTTGTGAATGATCTCACTTCTGACTTCAGAAACAGTAGTTCTATCAGTCGCACCTTCTCACAGCGACGGATTACAGGTATGCATGCTATATAAAATAGCATGTTAAGTAATACGGATGGCTCTGATTCAGGCAGTTTCCTCTCCTCTGGGTAATGACACACATTTTGCACTGCTGTTAAATTAAGGAGACTCACAGATTCTTGTAAATGTGTGAAATCCTTCTCAAATTGCTTAAAGTGTGCCAAATTTAAAAGGGGGAAAACAACACTAAATGAGTGTGCTGTTTAAATCCCACCACATGGTACTGATTTATCTGGGGGGGGGGGGGGGGGGACAATACAAAATAAATCTCACACTTAAACCACTTAAACCAAGAGCTTAAAAATGACTGATTTGGTGTTGGGCAGGCATTTCATTTTTCCAGAAAATTTAGATTTCCCAAATTCCGTGGTAAACATTCTGTGGTGAATAAAGCAGCGGTAAGCATACCAGTCAAAGGTTCATTAACAAAACAACAACATAACATTACATAACATTTTCTTCTTCTTTTTCTTCTATACCACTTATCCTTTTCAGGGTCACGGGGACTGGAGCCTATCCCAGGGAGCATCGGGCACAAGGCAGGGTACACCCTGGACAGGGTGCCAATGCATTGCAGGGCACAACATAACATTTTCATTTATTTAAAAAAAAATGAATTCAGTGTAAGCATTTCAGCTTATTCTATATTTAAAAAAATCATTTTGAATCATGTTGTAATTCTTGATTGCTACTTTTTTTCCCCAGAAACTGTTGATTTCCTGGGGTTTTCACCCAGGGAAAATGCCAGGCAAATTTTTCCCAATTTTCATCTGTCCACTTTGTGTGAGTCCACTGCTGCCTCGGATTTTTGTTCTTGATAGACAGGAGTGCAACCCGATCTTCTGCTATTCTGCTATACCCCGTCCTCCTCAAGGTTTGACGTGTTGTGCGTTCTGACATGCTTTTCTGCTCATCACAGTTGTAAAGAGTGCTTATTGTAGACTTCCTGTCAGCATGAACCAGTCCAGCAATTCTCCTTAGTCCTCTCTCACTACTGAATGTTTTTTGTTTATCGCACCACTCTGTGTAAACTCAAGAGACTCTTGTGTGTGAAAATGCCAGTAGTTTCTGAAATACTCAAGTCAGCCAATCTGGCACCAACAACCAGAGATCACAGAGATCACTGAGATTTTTTCCATTCTGATGTTTGATGTGGACATTGACCGAAGGTCTTCATTTCATGCATTGCGCTGCTGCCAAACGATTGGATAATTGCATCAATGAGCAGCTGTACAGGTGTTCCTAATAAAATGATAATAATATCTGATGTGTTACATTGTGTTATGGCTTTCTAAGAATTCCACATTTTAATCAGTAGCAGTCATAAAAATGTCACGTGAGCTCTAGTAGGCAAGTGGTGAGTGTGCGTTGGTTAAACTTACAGGAATAGAGCATAGGTAAATAAATGAAGAGAACACTCTGTGAGTCTGAAAGTCATGACCTGGGTTAGTGCAAAAGGAAAAATTCCCCGCTGTATTGTTTTGGGAAGGAGGTTGGCAGGATGCCTTCTAAAGAGGCAAACAGCAGAACACGACCACATATTGAACCGAAAAAGGTTAAATAGACCAGAAGAGCATGACTAATGAACACATGTGGAAATGGATAGTCAATAGAACATATACACCTGCTCTACAGTGTAGGAGTTGTACAAACAGAAATAAAAAAAGGTGCTGTATCTTTCTATTCATATAATATGCAGTAAGAAGCCATAAACTTACCAGAGCTATTACATAAAGAACAACTCTGTTTGAAGTCTTTCACTGAGGCTTATCTGGTGCACATGCAAGGACCTTTAGATTTTACTTGCACTCTTACCAAACAGTCTACAAACAGTTACAGAACAATGAGACATGAAAAGCCTGCTCCTGTAATGCAGTGCAGTTCAGTTTTCATAAGCAATTGTGCAAAGTGTGTGAAATGATCGAGCAAACAAAGATGTTAAACTTGCTCAGCATATACAATCTCGGCCTTCTCAGAATCACAGGGCAGACCGTGAGCTGCTGGGAGGGAAAAAAACTCACACCCCGGACGAGGTGTCAAATCTAGCAGTCGGTTTGAGACGCCAACTCCAGCTACTAGGGGAGTCCTGACCCCTCAGGGTTAACACTTCGACTGCAGGTCATGGGAGAGGCATGAGCATGCACGGCATTGTGAAGTGAAAACTAAGAATCATAACATGTAGAAACTCAGAACCCGATCAAAGAAAATGTACCACATATTTTTCTTTTTTTACATTGTTTTGCCTGTAAGCAGTAATGGTGTAGATTACTATATGCGATTATAGTTGAATCATTTAAGCGTGATATATCGGTTATCCTGCTCACAAGCTGCAAGTTGCAGGAAAGACACCACATGATGGCAAGGTGAAACCATGATTTAAAGAAAACCTGAAACCGTATAGCTATAGGAATGTGATAGGACAGAAGTGATGAAAGATAGAGGGAGGGTGAGTGAAGGAGTATGGGGGAAGCAGAGCAGAGTGTGGGAACACACACTCCTGTAAGTGCTAGAGAGTAACACGCCAACCTGAGAATAGACACAACTCCTTGTTGATTTAAATGATAGAGGCCGGTACAGGTTTATGGTGGCTGATTACCGTCTCACTACTGCTCCACGGGGCCATACAGGGGTCACAGCCAGCTACACTTCTCGAGAGAACAGCAAAACAGGGTTTTTCCCAAATTAGATTTTTTTTTAAAGTCACATTTTAGGAATCTTTCCATGCATGCTTAGAATTATTTAGTAGAACAAAAATGTATTATGTATTAATGTATTTATGTAATGCAATGCAATGATACACATTGTATATCACACATATACATATACATACACAGCATTTAGGCAGGTGTAAAAAGTTTCTAGATATCCAAAAATGACTGTAAGAAGCAGTAAACATTTTTTTTTTTTTGAATAGTTCTTTTAGGTACAGTGTCATACAGGTTTGTAAAGAAATCATCTAACAGTTTGGTTCAGGATTCTCCATCTTGAAGAATCCTCCACATTCTTTTGCAGACTTTCTCTCACTCATTTCTGCATGTCTTTTTGTCTGAATAGTGGCTACTATGTTGCTCACTGTTTCTTTAATGACAAAAAAAAGTACATAACATTTAAGTTTATGGGGGAAAATGTTTGATGATGTTTTGAACAATTTTTTTTTTTGGCTCCTGTCTACTGACGCGGACATAATATCAATATCTTAGACAAAATACTTAAGTGCCTAATTCTTCTGCACAGCACTATGTAAACTGTTTAATGACGTATTAACCTCTCGATGAGAAACATCTAGTTCTGAACATCGTCCCGTCACGCTGTCAAACAAACATGCAACGAACGCGACATCGAGTGTCAGCTTTTGATATGAATGCTGTGATTTAAGGCACGTAATCACAAACTGTTTCTTTGTATTATACAGCCACATGAAACCTTGATGAGAGCAAAGGGTTGATTAAGCTACATCACTGTCAGCAGCTAAGAGAGAATGAATGGGTCACAGATCAGCATTGGCACAGTGTGTTCCCTGGACAGATCGCAGATAGCACAGCAGCTGATTAAAGCATGTGGCCAATAGAAGGCATGTGGCCTTCATGTGTCTGATAGATGCAGTATATACAGTGGTTTTAAACTGCATATTCTGGCTGAGGACCACACATACTGCCATATCAGGATTGGAGTACAAACAAAAGATGGTGGTCTAGCCTGATAGATTGTCCTTTTACTGTGTGCTTCTGCAGCACCTTCTGTCCGACAGCTGCACAAGCATGACTGCGGGCTCACCTCAAGGAGATTGTTCAAAGGACAAGACATTCCCAGGACAAATTCCAACACTGGGACTCTTTTATCAAGCTAGATATGAACGGACTTATTCATCAACTGTTCGTAGGAGCATTTAGACAAGAAATCTGGTATTCATGAAAATCCAGTCAGTTTGGAAAAATGTCCGAAAGATCAGTAATTAAGTCAGTAATGTAAACCTTGATTAATAGGCTCGAATAATCGTATCATTGACATTTATACTACATGGATTACTCTGTAAATATTCAAATAGCATATTTATTTCAATTACACGCAGAAATTTAGTGCAAATTTTGTGAAACTCAGTTTCATATCAATGACTCGAAAGAAGGCAATCCAAAACAAATCCAGAAATGAGGACAAACAAGACGAGCCATGCAATTAGGACAAAAGAAATGGCACCCAATAAAAGCAATCAGAGTTAGTCGGGGCTTATGGTCAAGATCGAGACATGATTAAGATAAAATGGGCTGGAGGCTGAAAGGACACTAAGATAAATGCACAATAGTCTTGAGACCGGCCTCAAAAACTACAGTTGTTGTTACTCAGTTTTTATTTGATGCATTTTCCTTTCGTATAACCCTTGTACATTGTATCAAATTTCATTCGTTTGTGAAAACCGGATGAACCAAAGAAGGCTTTCAAAACAAAAGCAGGGCAGGTTAAACGGTAACGGCATCCACATTCCTCAGATAGAGAGCCAGACTAGACGGCTGGTGGGAATGATGCACGTCCTGTCTGCATGTGCACGTCCACTGTCCTCATATAGGGACAGAGTCTGAACGTTCACATACAATACATCTGATGAGGACTCTTCACCTTTATTTTGTAGATCAGAGTACATTCTTTTCATTCGTATGTGTTTCTTCACACCCCAACAAAAAAATGTCACCAAAGTGTCACCTAATCAAATTCCAGGAATTCTTTCCATAAATACCTCTCAGCTCTTCTAGTATCATGCTCGGGGAGGATGCAGCATGACTGGGAGGAATCCACTGCATTCCAAACCTATTACTGGTTAATTCCCAGTGCTTACAACGCAAGATGTGTTGAAATTGTAACTATGCATGAAGTAAAACAATTGAGTGGGTTATTGTTGTCTAGCACACACATCGTGTGCATGAATGCAGTCTCAGATGGACTGGAAGGAACTAAGCGTTCTGTAACTTTGAGGTATTGTACAGTGCTGTTGTCCTGCAGTCTTTGTTAGTTGTTTGTTGTTTTTGTTGTTGTTGTTGTTTTTGTAAATGGTTCTGTCTTTGCAGACAAAGTATGCAATGCAAGTTAAAGTATGCAAAGCAACGGTTGTCAAAGAATGACCTCACTAAAGCAAAAATGTGAGGAATGAAAGTTATTTTAAGCGAATGTGTAAGCATCAGTATGGAATGACGACATGCTGTATTGAAATATGGTTACTATATACACAAATAATGCCTGTGGAAAAACATTGCTACTGCTGCGACACGTTTTTACTCTAAGGTCTAAAAAAAAAACGGCTCAAACTAACTTTACTTATTTTATGTGTTTTCTACCCAGAAAGGGAGGCAAGATCAAGCTGTTTTAGTATGAATGAAATAATGTGAAATATAATGCAATAATACCACAGTAGTGGGACAAAACCCGAGTTTAATGGCCAAGACCAACCCACTTTTTTTTTCCTGGTGGAAGAACTTTGATAAATGAAGTGACAGTTCAGTTCTTACTATCCCCTTATATTTATTACTGACATGTTTCAACAAGAATGTAAAGCGCTCGATGTGAATAGCTCCATAGGAATCTATGGCCCTTAACACTAGATTGTTAATGAATTAATCAGAACTAAAATATCGTCTAAATATCCAATATTTATCCTTTGACTTGCTGCCCAGACAGAGGTATGGCTGCAATGGCATTACGGAACTGAAAATATCTAGGTATGTAGGTTGTAAATATGCTGTGTATGCAAAACAGCCCAAGAACTAGAAACATTCTGCAAAGAAAAATGCATTTGCATGCTGGAGCTGTGGTATGGTGTCCAAACTTTTACACATGCCACATTTACTTTCTCTCTCTCTCTCTCTCTCTCTCTCTCTCTCTCTCTCTCTCTCTCATATCTTTTATATGAGATATTACTTATCTTTTTTTTTTGCTACAGAGGTTGTGTTTACTTCCTTTCACTTCCAAACCCAACAAAATATGTGATATGGCCTGGGTTGCACAAATATTTTGCATACAGCTGTATGTCTATTTTGCATACAGCTGTATGTCCCCTGTGTGCATGCATGGAATGTGAAATGTCAGGCCATATAATGAAGATGCATATCACTGTATGCTCAACATTAAGGTCAATTTAGATGTTCAGTAGTGATACCGTCTGCTTACTATTCCTGTAATTTAAGTGAGAAACAAGATTAAAGGAAATGGTGGTGGTTTCATCAATTTATCAATCATTTATCTTTAGTAAACCGCTTTATCCTGAGTTAAAGAACGCAGGAACCCTGGACACAAGGGTACTCATATATGTCCCTATGAAATGTGCAAATATTAATGTTTTAAAAATGATTAGGAAAAACTGCTCATCATTACATGTCTGACTAGAATAGTTTTTTGATTTTCTATTAAATATACCTTCAAAAAGGGTAGCTGCATAGTCATTTTGGAGAAATAGGGTTTTGAATAATCAACGTGAAAGTGAACTCATGTTGTGTCGGGGTATTTCGATTCCCATTTCACTGAAATGGTATAAGTAGTCTATAAACTGTAATACTGATACAGTGTGTTTGGTAATATGTAGTCATTACCAGAATGGACTTCACCCAGCAGACCTGATCTTTCCTGAGCAATGATACAGCACATGCAGTCTTTTTTTTTTTTTTTTAACCAAGCTTGATTTTCAATGCTATAATCGTGACAGCATTGCAGGAGAAAGTTGATGAACGGTTAATGTTAACATGAAATGCAGAGGCTTGTCAGTACAGTCCCCCTCATCAACCTCATCAACCACAAAGATGAGTAAAATGAAAAAGATTTCAGAAAAGAGATAAGATGAGTAATGCACCGGTACAGTACTGCAGAAGAGCATGATGCTTCTCAAGCAGCCGGGCACTTATCTAATCCATGACTCGCACACGCTCAATAAAATAAAGGTCAGGCGAGTAAGCATACTCATATTTTTCTCTCTGAGTGAGAATAGGGTGGGAGTGGGGGGAGTACAAGCTTTCTGAATCTAAAGGTTACACGGCACACACACAAGCACACAGGCGCACACACTGGTGGGTGGCGTGTGTGGGCGGGTGAGTAGAAAGAACTCCTCCACGTCAACGGGAGAGATGCTGCCATGGTAGGAGTGTGAATTGTTGTGCAGTCTGCTTCTGCAGCACTCGCAACAGGCATGCAGAAAGGGATGAAAGGAGAACTCGAAGATAGACAACGAGTAAGAGAGGAGTGCAGAGTGTGCAGGCTCATCTTCAGATAAACGTGCACCGTGATAAACCCTGCATTTCTGTGTCCTGTCTCATTAACTCATCGAAGGAAGAGATTAGAGTAAAGAAAGAATGTGAGGTATTAGAGTCATTCGAGTTATATCTCAGGCAACAAAATCTTTTGCATGCATTTTGCTTTTGAAATGAGAAACACGGTTGACTGTAACAGGGTTGAGGTTTTTAGCACAGAGTTAGAGGTAATTAAATAAATAAATAAGCAGTCAATCTCACAATATCGCTGGAAATCAATACAAAAAGAATCTTGACGATCCTCAGAAGAAGAACGTTCTTCTTCTTCAAGAATCTTCAAGAAATTTGAATCATGCAACTGCTGGTTGAAAAAATATGTAGTAGCTGTGAAGGTGTGAATGTTCTGGAACGTCAACAAAATGGACGTGGTTCATAACCTACAATGGATGACTTAAGGAAAAGGATGGGGTTTTTTTTCCAGTATGAGATGGGAATGGATTCATGCATGAATGCAGAGACAATAAGATTTAATTCAAGTTCAAGTTCACTTTACAGTCAAATGTTTCCAGAATACAAAGTACATGAGAAACAATGAATGAAATTGTGCTCCAGGGGCACGCCATACAAGACAACATACAAGACGACAGGGTAGGCAGAGAGTTCACATGAGTGGGAGAAAAGGCATTGTGCAATTCAGACTGCATGTGGAGTGAATGGTGCGAAGTAAGTGATACGGTTTAAAAGTTAATAGCGAATATTGTAAATAGTGGAATACTGAGTAATACTAAGTATCACTGCTAATACGAGTGTAGTGAAAGGCATGATACAACAGGATGAGGATGACAAACACTAAACTGTGCAAAAAAAGATGCATATGAGGTACGTTTAAAATGAGGACGTGCAAAGTTTATATGTATTGAGGGAAGAGGATGTTGTATGTGAGATGAGTCTGGTGAGGTATGAAAAGCCAGCTGCTGTTGAAGATCCTGATCGCCTGAGGGAAGAAGCTGTGTGGGAGGTGTGTGCTGAGATGCTACAGAGGTATTGCCGTAGAGGAGGGGGTAGAACAATGCATGAACTGGATGAGAGGAGTCCGTGATTATAGACTGGGCTCTTATCCTGCATCTGTCTAAGTAGATCTGCTGGAGTTGTAAAACATCACTGTCGATTATTTTTGATGCAGTCGTCTGATCAAGTTGTTGGGCCTGTGTGCTCAGATTGCCAAACCGCACTGTAATGCACCAAGTCAGGACACTTTCTATTGTGCGCCAGTAAAAGTCGAGTACGGTTGCTGGATTTTTCCAAAAGTTAATGTTTTCATTTATTTATCTGTTGCATGCACATAGGTTACTGTGAAGGACACCTTTCCTATGTTTAAAATGTCATTTACCTTACTTTTACTTTACATACATATTTGTAAATGACACCCCAATTGAACACCATTTAATGTTGATGTTCGTGAAGGTCAGGAAATACAACTGCGCAATTTGTTAATCATTTAATC
Organism: Ictalurus furcatus; assembly: GCF_023375685.1. NCBI lineage: Eukaryota > Metazoa > Chordata > Actinopteri > Siluriformes > Ictaluridae > Ictalurus > Ictalurus furcatus. The sequence continues at coordinate 9,352,504 of NC_071264.1, read as the reverse complement.
ACTTGATATTTGTAGCATGACATGACATATCCACCATTCTCGTGGAAATAAATAAAGTTGCAGGTGGTCGCTTGTTGTTGACATCAGGAACGGAAAGCACAGTATGAGACAAATGGCCTGCAATGTTATTTATCAGCAGTGAAAAACATCTACCCAGAAAACAACTCAGGCATTTCCCTGAACAGCCCCCACAGATTTTACCCTTCCTCAGCTGCTGCCCAGTGGTGTGTTCAAGCAGAGGACATGTATAATAGAGGGGGAAACCCAGCCACAGCACCCACCAAAAAAAACAGGAACAGCTCACCTCTACAGCCTTAGCTATAGTTCAGTTTAGCCTCACCATGCTCCTCTAACTGAAACAACCAAAACATGACCTAATTCTGCAAACGCCTCTGCAGAAACCGTGGCGAGGTATGGAACAAGACATTCAGAGTTAGGAATGCTTTTGGGCATGTCAGTTTCTGATAATGGGAAGAATTTGCTGCTTAAAGAGAACAATGTGATCCAGAGGTTCCTGAGTAAAATAGAGGGAATGGGAGGAGCTGACGAAGAAGCGCTGACTCACAGAGTAGAGATGTATGCTATGTTTTGCAGTGACTCAGCACTGGCTCCCTTAGGTGATGAAACATGTTTGCAACAGGCCTTCCAGCACAGCAGTGTTGAGCTGGAACTTTTGATCATTGCACTAAAAACACAAATCAATGTGCAAATGAAAAAAAAAGAAAAAAAAAAAGTCTTCAGATTAAAATGACATGAACTATATAAGAACTGAAGTTGATTTGGTTCTGCTTTACATTTTAAAATAAATAAATAATGCATCATGACATGCGCTTGCCATCGATATTTAGTCTAAACCTACATTTGCTTCCCTTGTGAGTATCTGTTGCTTGCATCCCGCTATTATCTGTCTGATATAAAAATAGTATCCTGGTCAAATCACTCTCACTCCCAGACACATTTTCCAGACACCATGAGGAAAACAACACACATCAGTATGTTGGGAATCCAGACAAGTTGCAAGACGTCTAGCCTGCCTGGCCCATTGGTTTCCTGCAGAGGGTGTTTCAGACAGGACCCCAAAACATGTCTGGCCACCTCATGAGTCAAAGTCTACTGGTTAAATTGATGTAACAGCTCAGGAATTTACCTCAGCCTGTCCTGGCTGGCTGCCTCTGCACCACAAAGACTAAACAACAGTGAAGAGATAAGCAGGGCAAAGGAACAATAATAGTATCATACTGACACCTGCTGGTTTATCCGGATTGAAGAAAATGCACTTAAATTACCTTTTAAAACTAAGCATTTTGGTTATTTCTGATTTATGATGCACATGCTAAACTTCTTAGATGTTGCACTTCCTAATAGAAAGTACTGGTTAAAATGGCTTTAATATATTGCATTGATTTGATATAAATATATATAATAAATCAGATCAATAGGTGTAGCTCACCTTGATCAGCAAATCATTATACATGCCAGAATTTCCCTTTATGGGGGGAAATAGTTGGGATGGCATGCTGAGTTTGTTCAGCCAAGATAAATCTAATGACGATCAGTATGGCTTCATAAGATGGTGGACATCCTGAAGTACTACCAGTTTCCAGCATACCATGTAAACATGAAAACAAACAGGGTGATTTAAGAGCAGTGTTTCCCGGCAGGGTACAGGGAGTCCTGTAAGGGAGGGTGTAGGTGGCTTGCGATTCCCATCAGTACAAGAGCCAACAGAGTAAACACACACACACACAAAGAGTATGCAAACATATCTGTAGCCTGACCAGTTGGTTTGCCGATGATGCATTCTGTGTAGTCAATCAGATTGTTGAAACCGTCCCTCATAACCAATCAGTGGGCTTGTTTTACCAGATGTGGGTGTGAAGTTTCAGTAAAGTTTTAGACTTGCAAGTGGTGTTGTAGCTCATGATATCACTGCAAGCTATATTAAGAGTTGTGCAATTGTGCTGCGTGTCCAGCACAAGAGCAAATGATGTTTAGCCAGTGTGGGCAGGTAGTGTGAGAGGACAGAGCATGTGTGGTTATCTGAGCAGGAAGTGCATTGACCTGTTGGTGGATAAAAGCTTAAAGGCGGTGTACCCAGTGTACCTTGTGCAACCCAAAAAGAGTGCAGAAAATATTAGCTGTACTCCTGAGTCATCAGGTGCATTGGACAAAGCTGTACCCTGCAAAGTGTTTGATGTAAATGCCCGGTACAGAAGAAGAAATTTACAAAAGTCTAATGTGGGCAGCATGGGTCTTCCTGGAATATGAACATTTACTGATACTTCAGCAAATCCAGCCAGATCCAATATATAGTTGATTTTCTCTGTCTATACATATTTGGATTTTGTCCACATACTTTGACCGTGGTAATTATATATTAAATTCAAATTAGATTTGATCTGTTTACCTTCAACCATCACACTAGACTTGTTATGAAGTCCTCAGAACCAGTGACTACAAGGTATCAGATATACAGAGAGGCTAATGAGGCTTGTTGAGGCTCGGTTTCCAGGAGGGGCTCCCTTGTGACCAGGGAGTGTGGTGCTTATTTGTTTTCTGTTTCCTCGAAACCCGCCAGCACGCCTCATATTGGAGGGAAAAAAGATTAACAGGACCGCCTGCCACCAATCAACAGGCATGGAATAGGTTTTCCTTTTTCAAAATCCCTCTGAGGGGGAAAATCACAGAGTAAATTAGATTTTCCAGACCTATTCTGCTGTTTTGTGGGGCCCAGTCAGCCCTGTGTGTTTTTGTGTCCCCCTCCCACCCGCTGCCCAAAATACCATTTATAACTTTTTTATATATATAAATATGTCCAACATAGATAATGAGTGATAATGGCACAGGTCAGAGCTTGTCCTATTATGAAAAGATTGCTGTTGAAATGAATATCAGGAAATGACCAGACAAGTTAACTTTTTTGTCAGTGGCATGAGATAATGTTGACGAGTGAGTTTACAACACAAAAGAACTGACATTACCTTCAATTTCCCTGGCTGAAAGCCAAAATATTGTTACACTGTCAACACTCCAAGTGCTTTTTCAAACAGTAAAAACGTCTGAAAATAATATACCCTTACACTTTGCTGACAAGCACACTACACGACCAAAAGTATGTTGGTACCTGACCATGACCCCCATTTGCAACAAGGTTGGAGGCACATGACTGTCTAGAATGTTTTTGTATGTTGTATCGTTACAGTTTCCTTTCACTGGAACTAAGTGGCCCAAACATGTTCCAGCATGACAATGCCTCTGTACACAAAGTGAGGTCAAATAAAGACATGGTGTGCCAAGGTTGGAGTGGAAGCATTTGAGTGGGCTGCACAAAGCCCTGACCTCAACCCCACTGAACACCTTTGGACACAAACTCAATATTAGTTCCATGCCTTTGGAATACGATGTTCAACAAACACATAAAGTATTCAACAAACACATAAACTAACTGTTATGTTTAGGCATCCTAGTACTTTTGGCTGTGTAGTGTATGTGCTCATAAACCTTAGGTATACACTTCCACATTATAGGGGTAATGTAAAATTGGTAAAAATTTACTTTAGGCAGTGATCATAAAGCTACATGACACCTAAGCTCTTCATGATCATTTGACATAAACATATATAGACATTTATAAATGCTTATTCCATCAGGTGTCAGCTTTCATGAATACTACATTTGTCAAATTTGGTGTCAAGTGACAGATTTTGGCAGCACAATGAGTAGGTTTGCCATTTCACAGCTCCAGTTTGGTTCAGTCCTAAGCTGTGCATTGTTTCTGTGCATGCTCCATCTCTGTCCATGTGGATTTCCTGGTTCTCTGGTTTCCTCCCATGTCCCAAACATGCTAGTAGGTGGATTGGCAAAGGTAAATTGCCCCTAGTGTGTGTGCATGGTGCCCTGTGATAAAATAGCATCCCATCCAGGGTGTATTCTCTCCTTACGCCCAGTGTTCCTGGGATCAGCTCCACTGCAACTCTGACCAAGATAAAGTGCTTACTGAAAGTGACTGAGTGAGTAAGTCAGTCCATACAGGATTGCACTGAGATGTTTTCTGATTGTTGCGGCAAAAAATGCTTGATTTTGCTGCGGCTTTAAAAAAAAAAATCTAAATTTGAGAAAGTACTTGAATTGGCGAAATTGCAGGTTTAACGAAACTGTCTTTCACAGTGATGTTTGTTGGTTAATGAGACCTTTCAGTTGTACTCATGTACGAGGCATGTGAATCGAAGCTGGCTTTGGCTGAATGTGCGTTGTGATGACATCTTGGCTCAACTCCGCAGAAAAGTAATTTTAAGTCATTTTCCCAACTTTTTTGAGATGTGTTGCAGCCATCAAATTCAAAATTACCTTATTTTTTTTCTTAAAATGGTCCATTTACTCAGTTTAAACATTCGATATGTTGTCTATGTTCTGTTGTGAATAACGTATGGGTTTATGAGATTTGCAAATCATTGTATTCTGTTTTTATTTACGTTTATTTACATTTTACACGCCGTCCCAACTTTTTTGGAATTGGGGATTGTAGAACGAGTGCATTAATTCAAATATAATTATTTAAATTACAGCCTACTGTCAGAGAGATGCTGTTATGGAAAATTAATCCATACCTTCAGACTCGAGGATTCAATGTCACTTAAATGTAATTTAAGTCAGGCCAAACATCAAACATCAAAATTGACCAAACTTTATTAGAAATGATGTCTTGGCCTGATCCTTTGCAAAGGTTTAACAGGTTTTTGTCAGTATTTCAGATTCTTATGCAAGTGTCATGTAACATTATTAACACAGCCCACAAATAAGCTGTTAACAAAAAATATTAATATTTACAAATAATCTCATTTAAACAAAAGAAGAGTAATTTCATAATAACAAAATGGTTGACATCTCACCAGACCTGTTCAAAGAAAAACATCAGCATTGTAAGCTGGTAAAATGTTTCTAAATGCCCCCCCAGATAGTGAACTGTTTTTTTCCCTCATGTAGTCATAGCATTCCAGCTCAGAGCTAATGCATTCTGCGAAAGTGAGCTCTCTCAACATGCATGCCAGAGGATGTGAGGCCATGACTTATCTCCTGGACCAGAGGCTACCTCTATGACGTCCATTGGCGTCTCCAGGGACGCAGAAAAGCACATGACTGCTGGGCAATGTTACTGACCTGCAGCAGCAATATATAATCTCAACATGGCAACTCCACAACAGTTAATGATGAAGCATATTGAGCTTCATGTCGTAGCTATCAGTATGCAGGGTGAGTGCTCTTGTTATTTTTGTTGCAGATTATTTACAGCCTGACTTAAGTGACCATTCAAAGCCCCTGTAAAAGCCTAGAAACTCATAGTTTCTTGTCAGTCACAGGGGACGCCTTTACCAGACGTCCCCACATGGGAAATAGGGCAAGGGATTACTGTCAGGCTAGAACACCCTGATTCACCTCTAAGCTAGCACAGTCTGGAATAACATGCTGTTCATGACCCCTACTCACCCACAAACATCCAAACTCATACACACACACATATCCACACATATGCACATATACACCACCACAAAAACATGTCTAAATATTCACAGGATACTCATCACTCCTGCAGTGATTGCACAATATTTCCCTGTCATGAGTAGTGTTGCCAGTGTTTTCAGATTAATGCATGCTCAAAAAATCACTAGAATTGGCCAAATGACACCACAGACAAATTTGCATATTAATTCACTTATGATCATTCGCATATCGAACCATATTACATGAAAAAGAGGATTTTCTGAAGACGTTTTGCCTTTGATTAAGCACAGCTCACTCCGTTTTTAAAGGAAGGAAAACGTCCCAGAAGCTGCTGTAATCTCACCAAAATTAGACAGTTGAAGACTGGAAAAACGTAACCTGGTCTGATGAATCTCGATTTCTGCTGAGGCACACAGATGATAGGGTCAGAATTTGGCACCAACAGCATGAATCCATGGACACAACCTGCCTTGTGTCAACAGTCCAGGCTGGTGGAGGTAGTGTAATGGTGTGGGGAATGTTTTCTTGGCACACTTTGGGCCTGTTAATACCGATCAATCATCGCTTGAATACCACAGACTATTTGAGTATTGTTGCTGACCATGTGCTTCACTTCATGCCCACAATTTCCCATCTTCTAATGGTTACTTCCAGCATGATAATGCACCACGTCACAAAGCAAAAGTCATCTCAAACTGGTTTCATGAACATGACAGTGAGTTCAGTGTTCTTCAGTGGTCTTCCCAGTCATCGCATCTGAATCCAGTAGATCACCTTTGGGATGTGGGAGAACGGGAGATTCACAGCATGAAAGTGCACATGAAAAATCTGCAGGAATTTCAACATGGACCCTAATCTCAAAGGAAAGTTTCCAACATCTTGTGGAATCCATGCCATGAAGAATTGAGACTGTTTTGAGAGCAAAGCGAGACCCTACCCAGTATTAGTATAGTGTTCTTAGTAAAGTGCTCAGTGAGTGTATTTATTCATTTTTATCATTAATAGTGTAAAAAGCATTAAAGCTGGAATTTATTAATTTATTTCTTTTGCTTTAACTCCACTACTAGGCTATTCAATTTCTTCTCTTTAAAAAAAAAAAAAAAAAAAGTCCTGATGACTGGCAAAAATGTGCAGTTGTGCAACCCCTAACACCCATACAGACACAGACATGTTCCATGGTCTATATAATACAGATATAATATCAAATTCATCATCAGGTTTCAACACTACCTCTCAAAAAGAGGATTGTTTAGCATTAAATGCATATGCATTTCAGAATGTTGAATAAGTGATGATGGCTACTGGCATTACTGGCATTACTCTGTAAACAATATTACCGCCAAGGATGCTAAAACTTAAAGCATTAGCCAAAAAAACAGAAATTTCTAGCAATGGCACACATTGTACATGCTAAGGATGCAGCAGCTGGTATTCATAAGCATTCTCATTAGTTGCCTCATACAAACCCACTCTGGCTTCAAGTTGTGTATCCCACACACCACTACTCCATGGCTGCGAATGATCAACGATGGGAAAAACACAATAGTGAGAGTATACAGATGACGCAAAAGGCCATCTCCACTGTTGTAAGAGGAGAGAGCAAGAGAACAACGCTGAGAGGAGGAGTGATATACATGAGCCCACTCCATCTGTGGAGAACACAAGTAACGCTTTTAAAGGCCACAAAGCTGCTATTGTACGTTCGACGCAATCAGTCTAACAGTGACCATGCACGCTCAGCAGGCAAAGCTGTCACACACGGCAACACTGAATGTGACGCGTTACGCTATGCAAACCATGTGGGGTACTGACTGGTCTCGTTCCAATATCATTGAAATGACAGTAATGTCTAAATAAATCTGGGACAACCATCCAGTTCTGTTTTTACTGCATCGTTTATCATACATTACTACAGCATTTTAGTCAGTTATTCCAGAATGCATCATTTAAAACTGAAACAGGATTTTTAAATGTTTGAGAAATCCATGTATAACAACATTTTCCAGGTCTGTATAGCATAAATGGCTCCATAATGATTACTCATAACTAGCCCAAAACCAGCCTAATAACAAAAAAAAATTCCCATTGCCACCTCACATGGTCCATGGTTCGATCCTGAGCTCAGGATACTACATTTGTGAACCATTGTAATTTACAAAGTAGCCTCATACAATACATTTTCACACAGCTACACTAAAACCACTTAAATACTCACCAAAGTTCTAAAACTGTCTAGTGTTGTTACATACGCTCAGTGGCCACTATAATAGGAACACCTGTACACTAGCCAATTCATGCAATTATCTAATCAGCCAAATTGTGTGGCAGCAGCTCAGTAAAAAAAATTACAATGGACTCTGACCGTATATTGTAATAAATATTTGTACTTCATGTGCATTTGCTGTAGATACAATGACTTATATCTACTATGCCATTTCAAATGGGAAGTCAACTTGCACATGCAATAAAGTATGCATTTACAGCCTATTGTTTGCATTGATAAAGTTCAGCTTTCTTATTGATATGTAGAATATACTATATATGATTACCTCAATATATGCAAAATTCTGAACCTGTGGATAAAAAAAAAATTAAGTCATGACAGCAAGTCAAAAGGAGCTCACTTCTGCAGGAGAACTACAGGCAACACTGTATATAAATAAATATACCTGTACAGTTCTCCTTTAGGCTCCTTATAGGTTATAATGTAAGTTCTGGCAACTTGACACCACTTTTGTGTTATGGGTTTCCAACACCTCCAATCCTACACAAAGGAATATACCGAATAATACAAATGAAATATGTATATATAACGTTAAAATTGTCTCATGTGGTATGAAACAACAAGTTTAAAACACAAAATTTTTGGCATCCATCGTTAAATTATATTGATTTTTTTAAGTGAAATGAAGTAAATACAACATCTGTGGCAAACCATTTGAAATAAAAACAGCTACAAATTTTAATGTACATTTACTTTATATTGTGGCTTGTGCAGAAGTTTGGACACCCTATTCAGTCAGTAGTGCTTAGTAACACCCAGTTAGGAGTCTTTCTATTCTTGTTTAATGAATTTATACCCACTCTTCCTTACAGAACATTACAGAATGTAATGCTTACAGAATTATATATAATGATAAATAATTGAATTAACGCACTCGTTCTACAACCCCAATTCCAAAAATGTTGGGACGCTGTGTAAAATGTAAACAAATGTAAATGAAAACAGAATGCAATGATTTGCAAATCTCATAAGCCCATATGTTATTCACAGTAGAACATAGAAAACATGTCAAATGTTTAAACTGAGTAAATGTACCATTTTAATAAAAAAATAAGGTAATTATTTACCTTTAACATGTCTCAAAAAAGTTGAAACGGGTGCAACAAAAGGCAGTAAAAGTAAGTGTTACTAAAAAGAAACAACTGGAGGTTAATTGGCAACAGGTCAGTAACATGATTGGGTATAAAAAGAGTATCTTAGAGAGTCTTTCAGAAGTAAAGAAGGGATGGAAGCATGTGTTGCTGTAAAACCTGTATATACCTTTCAGCATTGATGGTGCCTTTCCAGATGTGCAAGCTGCCCATTCCATAGGCACTAATGCACCCCATACCATCAGAGATGCAGGCTTTTGAACTGAGCAATGATAAAAAGCCAGATGGTCCCTCTCCTCTTTAGTCCTCTTTAGTTTAAAGGATGTGGCGTCCATGGACACCAAAAAAAATGTAAAATTTTGATTCCTCTGACCACAGAATAGTTTTACACTTTGTCTCAGTCCATTTTAAATGAGCTTTGTGGCACCCCGATTGATCGCGCCCAGTGTGAACAGCTTCATAGGGAGCTATTGTTTCGATTCATCGTGTCATACATTCGAGTTGCTTAATCGTGTTCGGTGTGAAAGGCCCTTTAGAGTTGTTTTGGTCTTCCAGATCTTGCCTTGACTTCCACAGTTCCACAGCATATGAAATACTTTCTTTCCATAGGTTATGGTTTTAACAACATATATGTCTACTTTAGTTGTATTTATACCACTGCACTGTTGAAGTCCCAAACCTGATAGGTCAGTAGTTGCTACTTAATTTCCTGCAAAGCAAATAATATGTTTATATTTAATGTGCTTGTTCAAATAAATGACAGATGATTGTGAAGTTTTCTGTGAGGAGACATTTATTTGGCATTTTTTGGAAGGAGTCTCCAGTGTCACTGCTGTAACAGGTAAAGCTTTAGCTTTAAGGTTTCTGCTCCAGGAAAGTCTTCAGGACAGAGGGATTTGCAGGTTCTCATGACATGACAAGCTGCAACTTTTTGTTTTATTAACGTCATGACAGTGGGGTAAAGACTGGCTGGTGAAGGGATGACTGTTTCTCTGTTATAATTAAGTGATAACAGGAACTAACTTGTACTACAACATTTAACATAACCATAAATAGATATTTAAAAAAAAACAAAAAAACTTATAAAGTGTCATTCTTTTTTTTTTAACAAATGTTAGAATTGGAAAATTGCTGTGGTATAAGAGGAATAAAACATTCTACCATATACTATTTCCCATATCAGCTTGCCCCATCATGTTTTATTTATTCCTAAAAATGTATTGTGTTAAGCTTTAGTTTGGGTTTCATGTCAAATTAAAAACAGCCCCAAGTTGCTCACATGGCCTACAACTTGGATTACCCTAATGTACATTGTTGATTCAGACCCTTCATAATTCAAGTGATCATTATTAATGATGCAAGTCATGGCATTATTTATCAAAATCAGTTAACTAGTGGCAATACATAACAATTACCATTATTAATGGTGATCCACATATGATTCAATTGCTTGTTAATGTATATGCTTTAATATTTCCTGATACATATGTGTGGACCTTATTGTAAAATGTTAATATCCATCCATTTTCTGTACCGCTTATCCTACACAGGGAGCCTGGAGCCTCGGGGCACAAGGTGGGAGACACCATGGATGGGGTGCCAATCTAGCGCAAGGCACAATCATGCACACATTCACACACTACGGACAATTTAGAGATGCCAATCAGCCTACAGCGCATGTCTTTGGACTGGGGGAGGAAACCAGAGTACCTGGAGGAACCCTCTGAAGAACATGGAGAGCATGCAAACTCAACACACAGACGAATCAAACCCCCAACCCTGGAGGTACGAGGCAAACGTCCTAACCACTAAGTCACCTTGCCCCCAAAACGTTAATATAGTTAAGTAAAATAAAAGTAAATGTAAAATGTAAGAGTAAAATGTAGTGCAGACTACAATTAGATTTTTTTTTATAACTAATAAAATAAAAAAGCATTCGTAATTGTTGGCCAAGCATTTTAGACTGTAAATCCAGCTGTCTATATCATTTCCAAGTGAATAAAGTGCAGCTCTCATGCTTTTGTTTGTGTTTGCATGTCCTTAACTGAGTAAGTACTTGAAAGAAAAGGGGTTTTACACATTTTGTTTTTGTGCCCTTGCAGGGGTTTCATACACAGCCTTGTTCATATGACGTTCTGCTTGTGTCATCAGACCATGTGCCTGGACCAGAGTGCACTGTGAGAACAAACAGAATGAAGCAGGCCTCTTATGACCTTCACCATTTATTTTTATGTTCTGTTATGGGTGGGTGATGGCAGAATTTACACAGCCCAGCGTTCTTCCCAGTGTATACCAACAACATTCACTGCAGATGTTTCAATTGTTTCCAGCATTTACAAACCACAATGGCTTGCTGTTCTAAACTGCAGCTAACTGTGTGGAGTACACCGTGTGAGTACACAGAGACCATTTATTTCATGGGTGGAGCATTATTCCAAAATAACTGATGTGCAGTACAACGACCAAAAGAATTTGTTTTATATTCAGGCCGTTATCAAAATACTCCACTCCACATTCTTACAAAGCACGTGGTATAGATCATTTACACATGATGCAATTATTATTTCTGGAAATCCTTCTTGAAGTTAGAGAAGTGTTCTTACTGTACTTTAATGCTTCAAAGTCACAACCACAGTGTTTATTTGTCATACTACATTGTTTGCAGTGAAAACACAAAGGGGATTGCAAAGGTATTTTATTTGTGGCCAAGATGGGCATGTAAGGATAAGATAAGTGTAATATCACATAGAGGGACTGCTATTACATTCTCTGTACAGCAAATCCGTACATGTTAAAGGTGCAATTGTTGATTTTTTTATTCCTTATTTGTACAAATAACCTGGAAGGTATGTAGAAAGGGATTTTTAAAGAGCTAAAGGATTAAGCTGTGGCCTTAGCAAAAATGTATAAAGTCGCTGAGAAATCAGTTATTTTATAGACACTCCTGCGGGCAGAACCCACCTACTTGTTCCTGGCCTAATCTGGAAACCATTATACAATGCCATAGCAATTGTACTTAGTTAGTATACTTATATATTATTGTGCTGTATTTATACTTTACATGAGTATTTTGAAATCGAATACTCTTTACCGTTTACTCCTTGTATTTTTATCTAGATATTCAAAGTACTGATTACAAATAACAAAGTTCTCTTCTTCTCTCATCCAGCCAATCACGGTACACTACACATCAGTTCAATAGGCCCAGTTTAGCATCCAATCATTTTAATTTAGAATCCAGTCAAGTTTATAAATGTAGCCTTTTTTTTTTTTTTTTTTGCTTTTATTATAACATACTCTTCTGCGAAGGCATTCCACTAGATTTTGGAGTGTGGCTGTTGGGATTTGTACTCATTCAACCACAACAGCATTAGTTGAGGTCATGTACTGATGATAGACAAGGAGGTCTTCTAGTTCATCCCAAAGGTGTTCAGTGGGGTTGAGGTCAGGGCTCTGTGCAGGACACTCAGTTTCTTCCATTCCAACCTTGACAAACTATGACTGCATGGAGCTTGCTTTGTGAGGAGAACTGTCATGCAGGAACTGGTTTGGGCTTCTTAGTTCCTTTGAAGGGAAATTGTAATACTACAGCATGCAAAAGCATTCTGTACATTTGTGTGCTTTGAACTTTGTGGCAGCAGTTCTGCAATCTGGAATATATACACACACACACACACACACACACACATATATATATATATATATATATATATATATATATATATATATTTTTTTTTTTTTTTTTTTTTTTTTTTTTTTTTTTTTACACACGACAGTGTATCAAGAAAACAGTAACATATTAATTTGGAGATTTTTGGATACTGGATAAAGAACATTTCTTTTTTTTTTATCTGGGTTGAAATAGCTACAGAGGAGTGGTTTTGTCAAAATAAAATGTTGAGTTCTCCAAATGGGAGTTCATAAGGCACAGGGGTCATCTGGGATTTTGTCTGCACTAAAGCAGAAGGTGATGTAAATGATTGACTTATTCATGTGAGAGGTACTGCTTTCAACTAGTGACTAGTAGAAAAAACAAGCTTACATCATCTTTAATTACTAACAGACCAGCAATGTGCTGATGCATGCTGATTACGCAGCGCTGTGGAGTGAAATCCAAGTCTTTCTTCGTGTAACATTGTATAACATTTAGTTGTTATGTGCAGACCCCTAAGATGCACTTCATGGCCCATGCAGGTTTGCAGTCAGAGATGGTTTATAACCAGACAAAGTGAAGAAATGCTTAGACAGTAACTGGATGCAATCAAGTCATTATCACAGTGAATGCATGCCGGAAGCCATAAATATGGTTCTTCACATCAAAAGAAGCTCTTTCATTAACAGGAAATACAGGGCCATGCCAGGCATAATGAAAGCTCTCAGCTAAACAACACTTCTCTAGCTCTTATACTCCATAATGCCTGGTATCCAGTAACAACATGACAAACAAGCAAAATGATTACGCTGTGAAAGGAGTGAAAGTGTGGAACCATCTGTGGACGTTGGGGTTTAGGAGAATAAAACTCCAGTCCTGGGGAGTTAAATTAAATTAGATGTGATGGAGAAATCTGTACATGGGTCATGAACAGGGAGAATATCGAAAGTGCTCTGGCTGGTAGGAGAACTCTTATCCTGTCTGTCTCTTAGCCTAAGACTGTTTATTATAGGTCATTTTTGCTTTAAAGCCATCGAAGCTTAATCCAATTACAGGTTCAGGGAGCTGCTGTGTCACTTGTTTGCAATGAGATACTATCTGTTATATTTCAAATAATCCTATAGAGTTCATATACAGGTAAGAGCTGCAACTCTGTTATTCCCACAACTCACGTTAAGTGCCGCTGTGATGCTATTAAGGATTTTAATTACTTCATCTCCTTTAGCAGGCCAAGTGTCAATGGTTCATGAATGTTTTATTGCCTATGGTTCTGTTCCTGATCATCCCATAGACATATATAGAAACACTGAGCAAGCATGCTTGGTGAATTTAACTGAGACTTAAATGTCATGTGGCACCTATTTTCAGTGAAAGTGCTTAATACAATAAGCATATGGTTCCACTAGCTAAGTTCAAAGATTCCTCAAAATCTCTAAGAATAATCTTTTAAACGGCTTCCAGTGTCCTGCTACTGACCAAAACAGTGAGCTATCTCTCAGATATTACAATTTTGTTTATGCAGTGTGTAGAAATGGAATAAAAAACACATCTGTTACATGCTATCAACAGTTATAGCAGGGCAATAATGGAACAACGTGTTATGCAAAATGGAAAAACACTACATCTATCTGCTCTCACTGGAATACAGTTTTTTGTCTCTACTAGCAAGCAAGAGCATGATTTAAAGATGTCCTTAGTGTATAATTGAGGTACATATGCACAAACATTAGATCACTGCCAATTTGTTGTGCAAGTCAAAGATTTCAAGATTCAGGATAATCTACATGTGAAGGGCATGAATAGACTTGAAAAGGCATGTGAAAAAAACAGAGCACATGACCGTGGCAACTTTACACATGCAAGATTTATACTGATTAACATGTTTATTCTTATTGCTGAGAATTCATGATGCGATAGTGCCACCTAGTGCTCATGAAGAGGTACACAGGCTATGTGGGCCTCGACGATTAACGTGTTGGTGATTAATATGTTAACAGTTGATTTGTTTATTTATTTATTTTTCAATATTCATATTCTGAATATTCTGTCTGTACTGTTATTCAAATAAATGTCACTTCCCTATTGCCAATTCCCTGGTTATAAATGAAAAGTGATTACATTACATAAAATTACATTAGTTATTACAATAAATGACATTCATAGGTTAGTGTTTCTTTTAGACATTGTATTTGTTTATTTGAATGCACTGAACATTTAATGCACTTACAATTTCTGTGTTATTTCATGGAATTTCACATCCATGCATGTAATGATAATGTATTGTTATTGCTGTTGTTATTATTATTATTATTGTTATTATTATTGTTGTTGTGGTGGTGGTAGTGGTAGTGGGGGTGGTGGTAGTGGTGATGGTAGTGGTAGTGGTGGTAGTGGTGGTGGTAGTGGAAGTGGTGGTGGTAGTAGTGGTGGTGGTGGTGGTAGTGGTGGTGGTAGTGGTGGTGGGGTGGTGGTGGTAGTGGTAGTGGTGGTGGTGGTGGTAGTGGTAGTGGTGCTGTCTCACACCTCCAGGATCCTAGGTTTAATCCTGAGCTGTCTGTGTGGTGTTTCGCATCTTCTACCCAATGTTTGCATGAGTTTCTCCAGTTTCCTCCCAATGTCCAAAAAGATGCACATTGAGAATGCTAACTTGTACCTATGGTGTGAAAATGTGTGTACATGGTTCCCTATGATGGACTGCCATCCCATGCGGGTTGAATTCTCTCACTTCATACCTGAGAAAACTCTGCATCCAGCTTAACCCTGACCAGTATAAAGCTGTTTAGGTGAACGAATTGTGATGATGATTAGTAGTAGTAGTAGTAGTAGTAGTAGTAGTAGTAGTAGTAGTACTTTCCTGCTTTAAAAAAAAAAATTAAAGATCAAAAAAGATCATCTTTAATATCTTATGCAAACATTATTTCTCCACTAGATGGCGACTAAAACTAAACTCGCTCATTTTTGAGGTAAAGAAAAAGGACAGTTTCCTGAACTGTTGTAGAAAATTCGTTTCAACTCATTTCTGCGTGGTTACAATGATAATAGGAATGTTCATGCAAATTCATATTGATATTACTGTCATTATTCTATGTAACAGAGCTGTTTTGGGGTGGAATGTGCAATTAACAAGAGCACTACAACTGTGATTATCTGTTGCAAAAGTTATTTGTCACGAACGTTATAATTCAGGAGCTTTACTTTAAATTTAGAGTAAAATTGTTTCATTCATTCTGACTATTATGGTAGTCAATGTCAAACTGCAGGTGCACAACTGATTATATAAGGGTTTGACTGTTCAAACCCCCAGTAAGAATGTCAAAATATGACCTTAAATATGTCAGATGTATAAACTGGGAAGTATTGCCGATTTACATCTCCTGAGTACTCTATTCAATCCTGAGTGCTAGTTTCTGTCTGTGCAGAGTTTCTTTGCATGTTCTCCACATGTCCGCAAGGGTTTCCTCTTGGTTCTCTAGTTTCCTTTAAAAAAAAATGGATGTATCCCAACCTTACATCCAGTGTTACCCAGGGATAGGCTATGGATTCAACATAACCCCAACCAGGATAAAGCGGTTACTGAAGATGAATGAATGAATGATTCAGTAACAAAGGAAGGGAGTATCATTTTGATTTGTTATTAGAGTGGCGAATTTATTTAGGTTAGAGCCATGTAGCTCAGGCTCTCACTTGCATTTATTCATTTGGCAGATGCTTTTAATCAAAGCAATGCTTGAGGAAATGTTAAATCCAAACATAACTCCGAGGCCCAGCAGTGTCTGTATGGCAGGTCTGGGGTCTGAACTCACAACCATGTGGTCATCAGCACAGAACCTTATCCTAAGAGCTTCCTCCGCCTCCTACGTTATGACCCTGCAAACAGTCTAGAACTTTGCACACTATATTTATCTTTATTTCTTATGTAAACAAAATTGAAACAAACTCTTTAAGGTCTGCAGTGTTTGGTGTTTGTTTTGCACTTGGAGCACTTGGAGAATGTTTCTTAAAAACACTTCAGTGTGTATATATATATATATATATATATATATATATATATATATATATATATATATTATATATATATATATATATATATATATATATATATATATATATATATATATATATATATATATATATATATATATATATATTTTTTTTTTTTTTTTTTTTTATAAAAAAATTTAAAAAACACATAAAATGCCAACCAGGTTTAATGCATTTTCATTTAGCATATCATGAAACATAAAGACATCAAAAAGGTGATGCAAATAGTTACAGCTGATCCTAATATATCTCTTATTGCCTTTCTAAATTGATGCAAAGTTATTAAGTTACTCATACTCACATGACAAGCTTGTTTTTTTTTTTTTAACCTATTGTGATATTAATAATATGTACATCACAGTTTATGTTGCATTTGTCATTTCAAAACCACAGAACAAGACAAATAGTCCGATATTTATTTTACACCATATGTTTGTGCTTCTTTATTTTTTATTTCTGGTCCTTCACATAATATTATTAGATAAACACCGTACCTGCTTTAAAATTGTAAACGCAGAGTGTCTGACAAAATGCTTCTTGTAAAGGTTCATTTTTAATGTTTTGAATGTGCTCAAGATTCTAAAAGTGCTTTTATATAATGTATTGCTAAAGCAATGGCATTAAATAGTCAGAGGATATATACACACTAAATAAAGAAAAGAAAACGTTAACTATACAAGGGTATTCAATACAAATGAGATTAATACACATTTAGATTTCACGCACAGGTTAAATGTTTCAGTTAGATTAATGATTAATGCATATTTCAGGTTTTCGCGTGCCACCAATGTTGGGAAAGAATGCTTTCAATATTTAAATCTGCTTTGCTGTGCGTTGTTTCAGTAAAGCTCTGTATCTGATGACAACTCTATTATCACAATGAGTAGGAAGGTAGTTTTACATGATCAAATGTGCATCATTCACTATTCATGTTTTCTTGTTCGAACCTGTTTGTACTATTACAAAGCCAACAAAGAAAAGTCTGTGAACCCAAATCTTTTAATGTCTAACATGCTTTTGTGCTGTTGTAATGTCTAATTTGGAAGAGCTGGATAATGCGGTCACCTTGTTGCGCTTGTGATCTCATTCGCCCATTGAGAACATGATAAAGTGCATAACCGGTTCAAGACGTTTTTTTCTATTTGAGTTTTGAACGAAATCCTTTACAAGACACAAAGCCCTATAATGCTCATGATAATGATTAGGGTTTTGTTGTTGTTGTTGTTGTTGTTGTTGTTGTTGTTGTTACAGCCTGAAAACAAACCTGGTTGAGGAAAGCAGTGCATGAGCAGGTGGAGAGGGAAGAAGGACAAGTTAATACTGAAGATGTCCAAGTCAACTCAATAAGATGGTTAGAGGGATTGGGTGAAGTCAACTTTAAGACTTCCCTTGTTTCTAGTGATCATTACAGGAGCCAAATAAATCACCGAAGAGAATAAATGAAAAGAGAAAAGAGTCTGGTTGGTCAACCGTGCACCGAAGAATACCTGATTCAGATCTAAAGAAATGGAACTAATGTGATGAGTGACTTTTGTACATTTTCATCCAGTCAAGTCATTGCTGACTGTAGACTCTGCTCCTTCGTTCTCCACCACTCGAACCATCTCTACATGATGCTGCACTTGGCCTTCAGCTTGTCGGCCCTGCGTTGCTTGCTGGAACGCATGTTGAGGCTCATGTCGCGCTTCTTGTCCAGGTTGAGCAGCTCCTGGAAGAGCTCGGTGACATTGTGGTTGGTCTTGGCCGATGTCTCCATGAAGGCACACTTCCAGCTGTTGGCCTGCGCTTCGCCTTCCTTGGTCTCAACTTCACGTTGGCTCTCGTCACTCTTGTTGCCCACCAGCATGATTGGTATGCCCTCCACATTCCCCTTGATGGCCAGCACCTGCTGGTAGATGGGTTTGAGCTCCTCCAGCGACTGGCGGCTGGTAATGGAGTACACCAGGATGAATGCGTGACCCTTGGAGATGGACAGGCGCTGCATTGCTGGGAACTGGTGGCTGCCTGTTGTGTCGGTGATCTCCAGCGTGCACACACTTTTGTCACAGCTGATCACCTGCCGGTATGTATCCTCCACCGTGGGGATGTACGTGTCCCTGAACGTGCCCTTCACAAAACGAAGGACCAGGGAGCTCTTGCCAACACCTCCAGCCCCAAACACCACCACACGGTAGTCATTGCTTTGCTCTGGCATGCTGGTATGGTCCTCTCAGGGCGTAGTCAGTGCTAACTCGATGTATTCCCTGAGATCTGGAAAAATACAAATTGGGAAAAAAGCATGTTTGATAACTATCATTTTGCCATGATCATGTTAAGCACATTATTAATATTTGATGCATATTTTGTTGCATGCACACAACCACACATGGCCACAAATCCCTAGTGCTGAAAGTCTCACAATGTTTGTGTCTAGCTGAACTTCAATGAACAACATAGGTGTGCCTTCATCCTTTGAACTCATTGAAAAGAAGAATTTTGCTGTATATAAACAATGAGTGATGAAGCAAAACTCAATAGGTATGTAGAACCAACATATACTATATGCCCCTGTGCACAAAGTGAGGTCCATGAAGACATTTTGCCAAGATTGGAGTGGAAGAACTCGAGTGTCCTGCACAGAGCCCCGTCCTCATCCCCACTGAAAACCTTTGGGATGAACTGGAATGCCTACTGAACCCCAGACCTCCTCACCCAACAACAGTGCCTAACCTCACTAAGGCTCCTGTGGCTGAATGAACACAAATCCCCACAGCCACACTCCAAAATCTAGTGTAAAGCCTTCCCAGAAGAGTGGAGGTTATTATAACAGCAACGGGAGGGAATAAATCTGGAATGGGATGTTCAACAAACACATATGAGCGTGATTGGTCAGGTGTCCATATACTTTTGGCCATATAATGTATCTAACATTATATCCGTGCTCTTAAACAAACTCAGTAGACATAGGATTATGATTGTGCTGTGCAAGCATAGGCAAGACATTATTTAACTGTATGAGAAGGGTGAGTCAGTATACTTGAATAGAAATGCCGCTGTCAGCTGTTTTGTGTCAAATCGGTTTGAAGGCAAAATCATTTTTAATTGGACTGTGTTTTTGCCCAGCTGAATAGAACAAGACATCTAAATGTTTCACTATTATACCATACCACTGTTGAATTCTCAATTCTGTTTGGACAGGTGTTGATTAATTTCCTATACCTGCAAGACTCTGACAATAATCCCAGCTGTAATTCATGAAACTGATTGCTCTTAAATGGCAAATAAAATTATATAATCATTGATACGGGGAAGCTTTCTGTAAGGCGACATTTATTTATTCAACATTCATGAAAGGAGTCTCCGGCATCACCACGTTGTAACGGTAAGTTTTCCGCAATGAACATTGTGCTTTCTCGTTCCTTGGTAACATGACACGCTGCAATTTTTGTTGTTGTTGTTGTTGTTGTTGTTTTCTTTTAAAGAGACAGCAATGGACTGGCTTCTCATCTAAGGTGTATTCCTGCAAATTGCGATCTTTACTCAATTTATGTGGTATAAAAGGAATAAAACACTGACATGAAGCATCGATGACTGTTTTCGTATAGCTATTTTCCTATAACAGAAATCCCCAGTGTATTGTATTAGTTACATAAAAAATTACAACTTGTCATTCAAATGTGACACAAGATAACCTGACTATATCTAAACTAGCTCAAAGTTTTTGAATAGGTACAGAGCATTTTAGAATAATACTCCTTAATTGAATAATTCCTACGGCCTTGGCTTATTGCACTGTACATTTTACATTGGCTGTTTAGCCTCTGCTTGTGTCTGAATGTGCAAATAGACAGTGCGTTCTCTGCTACCATCAGCACCAAGGTCAGTATATATTAATGACTCACTCGTCACACTCTGGATCAGATGTAGCCATTGGTCTCCTGTGTATAACAAGATCAAACTGGCTATTTCCAGCACTTCGAATACATTTCTCTTCAGCGTACGATCTTATCCTATCTCCCTCACTTCATGAGCTCCATGTGCGTTATGGTTACTTTGCTCATGCATCTGATTTTCATAAAGAGTGCGATTAACTGCGCAAGTCCCTCCGCTCTAAAGACCTGACAGTGCAAAGTAGGTCACATGTTCACTTCAGCCAAGATAAGTGTGGAATTAGAATAATTAGGACTGGGACAGAGTCAATGCTAATAAATTCAATTAAAACCTATTAGGCTGCTGAGATAACAAACGAAAATACAAAGATACACAATTCTGAAATCTCATGATTTTGCTAATTCAAATCATACTTCAAATCTACAGTGTAATCCTGAATTTGAGGAAATTACGATACATTTGAACAACTGCTTATGTGTAGCCAAATCAACTGATTACATATAATAATGTGTCTTTATCGGTCACATATACATTAGAGCACAGTGAAATTATTTTCTTCACATACCCCAGCACGTTAGGAAGTTGGGGTCGGAGCACAGGGTCAGCCATGATACAGTGCCCCTGGAGCAGAGAGGGTTAAGGGCCTTACTCAGGGGTCCAACAGTGGCAGCTTAGCAGTGCTGGAGCTTGAAACCCTGGACCTTCCGATCAGTAACCCAGAGCCTTAACCGCCAAGCCACCACTGCCCCCTAATCCAGGGGTTCCCAAACTTTTCCAGGGCAAGGCCCCCCAAATGGCATTAACATTTGACCGAGGCCCCCCTTTTGCAAGATGTCTTTAAAACACATTAAAAATACAGACTTCTGAATATATCCTCCTTTTTTTATTAATAATTACATCTTACATCTTTACATTACATTAGGAATTGATTGTGTGTGTGTGGTTGTCTGAGAGTGAGAATTTATTTTTCACACCAAATTGTTGAGGCCCCCCGGGTGCCCCCAAGGGGGCCCCCACTTTGAAAATCACTGCCCTAATCTATTGCATATGACTTCTATGTGTACTGTATGAATTCTCATATTTTTTCATTAAATTCTATTATTCAGCATTTGGTAGTCCTAATATTTCATTTAAACTCAGACCTCAAGATGGTAAATAGATGCTCACAATTGGTACATGTGTCAAAAACACTGCAAGCAACATGATCTTTGGGGAATCGCTATTCATGTCCCAGTCGTCCCATGCGTCTATGCTCAGGGATCCTTGAAAAAATAGGAGGGGAAGAATGACATAATTGTGTTTTTTCCCATCACTAAGCAACATATCAACAGAGAGTAGAGGCTTTTTTTGTTATCTCATGATTAAGCCTGTTAGTGTTGCAGCTTGAGGTGGCAACTCAAAAAGACGCCAAAGTTGCATGCAATTAACCAGTTATATAAAATATGAACTGGTATGGAAAGAGGGCGAAGGGAAGCAGGGAGACTAGAACAGTATTAGAAACAATTGGGCCATGGCTATGAATTCCCACTTGGGAGAATAAAAATATACAGTACATATGTATAAAGCATAGTGTTCTTTGCTGCTATGAGCGCAGGCGAATACGTATCATATGAGAAGGGAGGGAAAGAGAAACGCTGCAGTGCAGAATCACTAGAGGAGAAGGATGAACAGGGTGGGCCTCTGGTGTCATATGGATGCCTGTAGCATCTCTGCTGCAGTGCTTGACTAAAAACTTTTTTTTATTATTATCGTTTGACAACTTTAACCCGACCAGGGTACATACATAAACATTTGCCAGAGAGATTTCTTCTTTTTCTTTATATTCTTGATGAAATATACGTCTATCCTTAACAGTGAATAACGGCACCATGTGGACCACTGTGCCAACGAGTGCATTCAAGAATCAGCTATTCTTCCTTCGTCCGCATCCTTGTGACGTCTCAGGTGTGCTTCTTTTTTCGTAACTCTGGGAGTTCTCTGGTTACTGTGGAAACACACCCCAAGGGCAGGCGTGATATAGAAGAAAGGCCATGTGTGAGAGAGGATGTAAGCTGGTATACTGCAGCTTAGAGGATAATGAGTAAAAGAGTACACTCCTCACATTAGTTATATGGGGGGAGGGAAAGGACGGGGACATACCATACTTCTTTCTTACTGCAGTTACCCCTGGTAGTTAGCCAACAAACGGTTGGTTTATGTCACAGGAGCTTTATATAAGCTTATATAAGTAGCCCATTTCAGTTACTGTATATCATGGTCATGATTCATCCCAAATTACCGATCCTTATAAAATTCTCTCCTCCGCTGAGAGACTTGCAATCATTTCAGAAACGGCAAAAATAGCACTGCGTTACATCCTAACCAGGATTAAACCATAATGCCAGGCAATTTTCTATGATAATCAGCTCAGTGTCACATCCTAAAACATGCAATCAAAGAAAGCCACTCAGTTCAATACACCTCGTTCGGAGCCTGTCATCTCACTTTACGTTAATAAGCCCAAGAAAGTATATACTGGTGATACGTAACAAAATAAATCCTCACTAGATTCTAATTCAGCTGTAGCAGCATGCATATGGCATACCACTAGTCCTACAAGATGGTCCTGCTGTGCTTCCAAAACAAACCTCCGTTTCATAATCCTTACCAGCAGCCCCATGACCATTCCTCTAATCAGCACTTAATAATTGATGCTAAACCGTCTGAATGAAAATCAGTCAATGTCACCTACAAAATATGCACAGACGATTGCATTTCATTCCGCAAAAGCCAATCGTGTTTATTTTTAACAGCACATGCCTAGCCAATGAGCAGCTGGACATGCAGAAAAGCAATGCACAAGCAGTGAATCTCTTCAAAGCTCTCTTTCATTCATTCATTTATTTATTTATTTATTTATTTATTTATTAAATACTCCATTTTATTGTCTAGTTTTTGATCATTTCTGACTCGATCCTAGATAAAATAGCAGAGGTTTAGCCTATAAACCATGTAAATGATTTGCATGTTAGGTTGTGTTTATGTTATCGATTTTGACTTTGAGTTTGAGTGAACACACACACACACACACACACACACACACACACACACAAATCCTAAACATGTTTTAACACCAAGACCCCAACCTTCATTCACACTCCTTCCCAGTTGTAATGCCACAACAGCCAATTTGGTGTTATCCCTAACCAGAGCTAATCATAACATGTGATTCAGCCCTCCAGCTGAATTTTATTACATTCAGTGGGCATGATGTTCCTGCTGATATTTCTCAGTTGCTAATGTGGGTGTTTCTGTGGGGGTGTTTTTTTTTTTCTTCTTCTTCTTTTTCTTTTTTTTTTTCTTTTTTTTTTTTTGATGAATCACAGCTTCCAGGAAACACAATACAAGCCAGCCATATCGCATCACGGGGTTCACCAGGACATTTTTAGACTATGTGCTGAACGGTATATCGCAACGGCAATACGTAGAAGAGGATTTTATTTATTTATTTATTTATTTATTTATTTATTTTCCGTATCGTGTTGCCTCTAATTTAATGCAACACACGGACTACAACTGACGATGCTCGTAATAACGCGGATGATTGATGATTCACTTCTCATTCAATATCATGGGCAGCTTCAAGAAGGCATTAAATAACGCAGATTATAAACAAGATCCTGTCAATTTAAAAAAAAAAAAAAAACATATAAATATAGCCTATATAAATATATACGCTGTGTTAGCGCATGGCTTAATTATTGCACCAGGGATACTGTCCTGTTTAGATGCAGGGCCGGTATAGAAATCGATCAATAAGGCCATGTCGGCTTTGAATGATTAACAAACATCACCTCTCGCATGCCTGCACCGTGCAGTTCTTTTGTTAAGCTACGTGACCGTCGCGCTCCATCACACCAAATAAGGCTCAAGGCTCAAGGGCGCGCAGAAGATGCTCGCGACCGACCGCGCGAATGCGCATCCTGTTACAAATATACAATCCCCTCTTACCTCAACGCTGTTCTGCAATGTCCCGAAGACGTCAGCAGGAGATTATAGGAAGAAGCAGGAAAACAAACTCGCGACGGATGTCTTAGATTCTACGCCATGCCAATCACGTAGCATTTTGCCTTCTGGTTTGCATGGCGTTAAACAGAGAGATGCCGTGGGGAGCGAAGGTTGCCGTTATTGCTGTTGGAAGGCGCGCGCGCGGCTACGCTCCAGTGTCGCTGTGACGCACGCGGACACCCCCGCTTCCTACGCGCGCAGTGTGACGGTGCGGCTCGCTCGCGCAGCTCAGCACTGCCGCTATCAGGACTAGGAGTGATGCAAAAAAAAAAAAACACACACACACACCTTTGTTTCATTCATTTTATTCGTTTTATTTTATCCTAAGAAGATGAGGGCGTGGATGCATACGGTCCATGAAAACAACAGCAACGTTAGCTCTATAATAAGGTTGATCTGTAGGTTTACAATGATGCATAGACACACAACACAGCAGTCAGCCTTTAAGGTCTGCAGTGGTCGAGCGAGCCAAATGTTGTTGTTTTGGGGGGGGGGGGGGGGTGTTTCAACCCTGAACAGCCGTGATGTTAAGACTATTACATAACATCACATAAAAAATATAATAGAATTTCGCCGCCTTCTTCTTCTTCTTCTTCTTCTTCTTCTTCTTCTTCTTCTTATTATTATTATTATTATTATTATTATTATTATTAGGATTGGCACCCTGTCCAGGGTTTACCCTGCCTTGTGCCTCATGCTTCATGGGATAGGCTCCAGGTTCCCCGCGACCCTGAAGGATAAGCAGTATAGAACATGGATTGATGGATGGATGGATTGATGGATTGATGGGTGGATTATTGTTATTAGGGGCGCACGGTGGCTTAGTGGTTAGCATGTTCATCTCACACCTCCAGGGTTGGGGGTTTGATTCCTGCCACTGCCCTATGTGTGCAGAGCTTGCATGTTCTCCCTGTGCTGTAGGGGTTTCCTCTGGGTATTCTGGTTTCCTCCCCCAACCTAATTGGTGTGATTGTGCCCTGTGATGGATTGGTACCCTGTCCAGGGTGTCCCCTGCCTTGTGCCACATGCCTCCTGAGATAGGCTACAGGTTCCCTGTGACCCTGAAGGATAAGCAGTATGTATTATTATTATTATTATTATTGTTATTATTATTATTATCACCACTATGGCTACAGTTATTATTAGTCTAATTTGTTAATTATTTGTCATTGCCATGTTTGCAGTCTTTTCAGTAGTCCTACTGTTTTGTATAGACTCAGATACAGCTTATATGCACAATGCTACCCTGAATTAGAGCTCAGTCTGAATCAATGACTCAATGATGAATGTGTTTTTCCTCTGAACGTTGCTGGGAGTCTATTTTAATGTCACCTGTTTATTATGTTCTAGGGTACATTCAGACTAGAGCTAATCTGGGACAGTTTTTGATTTTATCAAACCTTTCTTGCCATTAATAAAACCAAATACCCAACATGTGATACATTTGAAAACTTCCAGGTGTTGACTGTTTACACATGAAGGAAAATTGTTTATATCATGTTCTAAAGAAGCATACACGTGTATCAAGACTGTCTGCATTTTTAATGCCACATTTGGGAATTTGAGACATGTTTTTGCTAGTTTGGTCATTTTCAATGATTTAATGATTTTATCTTTAATGGCACGTTTAAATTGTTGTTTGTCTATAGCATGCTTATTTCTGACAAATTTAAAGTTTCTGTAGCACGAATTGTAGAAATCTTCTTCAAATTCACCATGAACATATTCTAATTATATTTGGATGAACACAGTAGATATTAAGCTCGGCCTATGACTACATATTAAGATCGGGCTATGAACTGTTCTTTAATTCATTTCCTACAGCAATAACAACAGTAACGGGGTTGAGAATATCTACAATTGATTCCACATTTATAAACCATCCTTTCTAAAATCTTCTTATGTCACATGAATTAAGTCTATCAAGCAAGGGATTATTAACATTAGTTTTGATTTTCACTTATCAGGTCAAAAGATAAATGCTGCTAAGTTATACTGTCCAGTTTACCTGATGTCCCAATATAGCTCTATTCACTATATAATTGTGAGTTAACCCACCAGTGAGAAACCAAGCAGAGAAGGAAATTTAATTTAATGTTATTCTATTTTCTATTTAAAGCAAGTGTTGTGAAAGAACTTCAGGTTCGTTCCGCTCAAACTGCTGTAATGTTTGCATTGACTATACTTTATCACTCCTGATTCTGATGGTATTAATGTATAATCATTACTGTTGCACATCTACTCCATGAACTACTGTTGCTGCTGTTGCTGCTGCTGCTGCTGGTTTCAGTCATATTACAACATCATATTGCAACATTTGCACACACACTCTTCTAAACTTCTATATTTGCACTCACTGACTCAGTATTAATGCATGTTTCTTTCACGTGTTGTCTTGTCCTGCACTTTATTGTTTAGTTTATTGTTTATTACTGATTGCCGAGTTGCACCAGACTATAACACAATCTTGAATCTTGAATAACATGGAACATTAGTTTTCATAGGAGACTCTTGTTCCTCTTGTCTCTGATCACATACAGAGATTCAGGCCGTGGCCCAAACCGTGGACTAGGCTACTAAATGGTATCTTTGACAAATTATATGGTTCCATTACTATAATGACACTATTTACCGCGATAATGTGTGGTTTTGGGTGTAATCTAACTTTAGCTCTAGTTATAGTCTTTTGTTTCCCAGAAAAGCTTGACTTTGTCTCCTCCTAGTGGTTGAGGCAAGTAACTTAAATAAAGATAGACTCCATTACATTCAAAGATCTGGTCATCTATTTATCCACATTGCTTAGTTAACTAATACATATGGTAAGCTAGTTCAAGCTTAGCTGGCTGCAGTGGTGAGTTGGCATAATGGGTAGTGTTATGAGTTCATGTTCCAAGGGTTGTTGGTTCAATGCTGAACTGTGGTCAGTGTTGCATGGTTCCTCCTGGGGCTGTGAGGATTTCCTGCAACACACACGACTATTATCACCTCTCAGCAGCACGTCTCTTTGAGTAAAATGCTTTTGTCGCCAATGCGATGGCATGGACTGCAAATACGTATAAATTACTTGACCTGTATACAACTTATGTGACTCTCCAAGTTTTATGCTTCTGCTCCTTCCCTTCAATTTGATGAGGCAAAAGATAAGATTACGTAAAGATGATAATTGCTTTAATAATCACCCAGTACATTTGCATGTGAATCCAAAGCTATTGAAGCTACAGCATATGCATTTCACTCCCTGGATTGTCCAATTAAACAAACGGCATTCCTTTTCTTAAAAAAGCTTTTAAAAAGTTAATGGTACTTTCACTGACTATAAAATAAAACTCACTAAAAATAATTCTTGGTCACAATTGTAACTGGTGGGACAGTGAAATAGGTCAGTAAGAAATTATCAGTTGCTCAATAAAACTCATTAGAAAATTGCAAACATTATAGAAATATAATATTTTTAGAAAGAATTATTATATTATACATTATAGAAAGAATATTTTTCCCCTAGCATGAACTATATTCGTTCAATGTTCTGAAGATGGAACAAGTCGAACTGCATTTGGAATAGGCAGTGATTTCTGTCATTGTAAAATAATGTTACAAAGCATGCATTTATTTTTTGATCTACAGTTAAATAAAAGTTAAACTGGAAAATTAAGTGGTAGGTTATAAAAATGCACCTATTTCTGGACATTGCTTGATCGAAATATTCTACACAATGAATAAAAATCACAAACATGACACTTTTGAATAAAACTATTTTATATATTAAATTAGAAATTATATAATATAGTCTTGAATATCTCTGCAGCTCATCAAAAATATAAATGGAGCGTCCATCAACTGAAAGCACACTGTGTCTGTTTTGATTTGATTGTCAGAAGCTGTACTAAATGATGAATAACCTAAAAATCACAAACATTACACTTTTATACATGCAATTTATTAGATCCTTAATATAAAAAGACAGCTAAATAGTGAAAAAAAAACTTAATAATTGTTGGAATTACACGAACGAATGACAACAACTTGTTAATAGTCCATCACCTGAATCTTTCTAATTGGCATGGGCCCTCCAGTCAGTATTGTTCACGCAGAATTCATTCAATGTTTCCTCGATGAACTCAACAGTTAGTTGACCTGAGGGGCGGACAGTGGCTTAGTGGTTAGCACGTTAGCCTCACACCTCCAGGGTCGGGGGTTTGATTCCCACCGTGTGTGTGCGCGCCCCCAGTCCAAAGACATGCATGGTAGGTGGATTGGCGTTTCCAATGTGTATGTGATTGTGCCCTTGATGGATTGGCACCCTGTCCAGGGTGTACCCTGCCTTGTGCCCAATGCTCCCTGGGATAGGCTCCAGGTTTCCCTGTGACCCTGAGAAGGATAAGATGGATGGATAGTTGTGTGACCCTGAGAAGAATAAGATGGATGGATACTTGAACTGAGGCAGTAGTCACCTTAAGTGACTACGAGACTACAAGACTTGATCGTGCTCACTTTATATTTTACATAATCTTGTAATTAGAAACTTGTTTAAAT
This sequence comes from Ictalurus furcatus, assembly GCF_023375685.1. Lineage (NCBI taxonomy): Eukaryota > Metazoa > Chordata > Actinopteri > Siluriformes > Ictaluridae > Ictalurus > Ictalurus furcatus. Next base: position 9,323,487 of record NC_071264.1, on the reverse strand, counting down.
TAGGTTTATCATAAGTTTTGATGAGAAACGTAATCTTTTTTTATGTGAACCATTCGACCACACATTCCATTTTCATTGTACTGTGTTCAGCTACAGTATGTTGTTCCATGCTCCACCTGGTGGTTATTGTGTGAAGCACAACAAATGAATTAAAATGATTAGAGCTGCGTCTGCAGTACGCCAAGTGATCACATGTGACGAATCGCGTGATACCGCGTGAAAAAACTCGCATTCTTAAAGGCCACATCTGTATATACCCATTACTGATTAATGTACATTTAGGATTGTATGCAGTGCCTTGTGAAAGCATTCAAACCAGTGGAAAGTTATTAACATTTTCTGTAGGCTGTTAGAAGAACAACTCAGATTTTTCTTTAACTAGTATTTGATTGTACACGCATATTGAAGGTGAAATTTTATTTTATTTTAGTAGACTACCGAAAACAATTCTTAAAAACATTTGTTCTATAAAAAAAAAAAGTTTTTGCCCATATCTGACCCTTACATGAGTGGATAATCTCACTTGAATACTGTAGATTTGTACTTTCTAAGAACTGTTTTAATCATAAAGACCGTCCTGTGTTCATTCAAAGACCATTTATTTACCATAACCTCACACTGCACATCCTTTCAACAAACAGTATGTAGTTGCAGAATAATAATTGTTTAAAATCTCACTATCAGTTGTCAACCAGAAGGAATAAATTCTCTTTTAAATCTGGTTCCTCTCATGGTTTTTACCTGATGTCGCCTCAGTGAGATTTTCTTTGCCAGTGTCGCCTCTGGCTTGTTTATTATGCCTCTAAATCCGCATCCGGATTTCTGCAAAACTGCTTTGTGACAATGTCTATTATTACTTGTTTTTTTCTCTTTTTATTAATGCTCCACTTTTTTGTGGGTTATTACACTATCGCACTTGAGTCAGTGACAGTTTTATGTAACACATTGCAGGCAATATGTGTAATATTTCAGACAATAGTGAATTTTGTGTGTGCATCCCCAACCCCCTCATTGACACCCATCCACATCCACATCTAGTAACAGAAAGGAGAAAATATGCATGAGAAGTAAAGAAGAAGGAAAATACATTGATAAAAATGAAAAGACAATGATAAAATAAACGAGTTTCCTCCAGGTACTCCAGTTTCCTCCCCTAGTCCAAAGATATGAATTGTAGGCTGATTGGCATTTCCAAATTTTCTGTAGTGTGTGAAAGGCTTTGTGATTGTGCCCTGTGATGGGTTCTCACCCCATCCAGGGTGTCCTCGCCTTGTGCGAGTTCCCTGGAATAGGCTCCAGGATCCCCTGCGACCCTGTGTAGAATAAGCGGTATGGAAAATAGATGGATTTTGGACAATACAAATAATATTTAATTGAATTTAATTTAATTATTCTGAAGCTTTCAAGTGCTAGAGATTCTGAGTGGGATTAAAGCCAGGGTGGGCCACTGCAGGACATTTACCTTTTAGTTACTGAACCACTACAATGTTGTTTTGGCTTTGTAGTTCATATTTCATGTGTGCCCAATCGCAATGTTTTTTTAAGACATACTCTGTAATGGTTTTGCATGTAGGCCATTCATGATAGAAATAATGATATTTAGCATGACATGTGAGTTGCATTCGGATTTGAGCATCAGTGTAAGGGCTAGAATGGCATTTGTAGGCCCATGTCCATTTAAGGTGTCAGGTTTTTTTGGTTGGGTCTTACATTTTTCTGTAGTATGTGTGGTGAGCCTGTACTTTAGCTACAAGTTCATCTAAATCTATGGTATTTCTAGTCATAGTAAATGTACCTTTTTTTTATTTTATTTTATTTTTTTTTTACATGTATAGTGGGAGGAGGGGGGCACTTCAAAATGTGCAGTGCTGGGGATCCTCCAGGACAGGTTTGAGAACCCCTGCCCTAGGCTGACCACACTTGAAGTGCACATTGTGTTAATCTGGGCCTGATTTCATTTTTTAATTTTATTTTTAATTTTTTAAAATTTATTTAATTTGTTTTGCATTGTGCTGCTGCCACATGATTGGCTGGTTAGATAACTGCACAAATGTGCAGGGGCACAAGTGTTCCTAATAAAGTGGACGGTGAGTGTATATTTTTTAATATATTGTACAGACCGAGACATAGATAGAGAGTGAGAGAGATTGAGAAAGAGAGAGAAATACTGACACCAGAGTATTTATTATATTTATAATTATGAAGTCTTTTATTATTATTATTATTATTATTATTATTATTATTATAATCTTCCATAATAATTGAATAATTATTAAGGCCATTGTATATTGTCCTAAACATGCTTCCAGAAATATGAGAGAGAGATTGAGAAAGAGAGAGAGAAATATTGACATCAGAGTTTTTATTATATTTCTAATTATGAAGGCTTTTTTTATTATTATAGTCTTCCATAATAATTGAATAATTATTAAGGCCACTGTATATTGTCCTAAACATGTTTCCACACATGTGAGAGAGAGAGAGAGAGAGAGAGAGAGAGAGAGAGAGAGAGAGAGAGAGAGAGAGAGAGAGAGAGAACGCGAGAGAGAGAGAGAGAGAGAGAGAGAGAGAACGCGCGCGCGCGAGAGAGAGAGAGCAGCATCGCGCGTTCCTCTCACAAACCGCGCTCGCGCCGAGTCCACACCCGACATCACTAACTGCTCCAAAATGAGGTAAGATTCGCCTGATATGGTATTTTATTCGTATCTTATTGCTGAACAGGGTGCTAAATACCAATGCTTGTGGTCAGAGAAAGGGTTTTGTCGAGCATGAATGGCCTGTTTTGTGTCGATGGAAAGGAGCGCGGTCCTGAGGAGAATATTTATGAGGATGGAAGCGCGTGAGGCTCTCGTGAGCTTTGTGCATTCCATGCTTTATCCACATTGAATATACACCAAACGTATATTAGCATAAAAAAAGCATCAAATAAATGAGCTGGACTGGTGTGTGTAGTGTAGCTACATTGCATGATTTAGTGGGCTAGGATATAAAATCGAAAGCATGGGATGCGTTGATATCTTTTTCTTTTTTTTTCTTGACGACTGACGTCGCAAGGTCGACAGGGAAGTCAAGAAGCTTCTCTACCTGACGATTTCCATGCATAAGATATGGGTCTGCCAAGGGTAAATGTAACATCTCGGAAATTATGATAAGCATTGTTTTTTAAAAATGGCTGAGCAGTAACCACTGGTACACTCATGGACTGTTGTTGATAGCCGTGTGGAGAAATAAATAAATAAATAAATAAATAAATAAATAAATATCCTCCCTCCATTGCCACCCCCACTATAGCGAGCTATCAGGAAACTAAAAGACAAAAGGATGAGGCAGAATATGATTGCTTGTGATTAACAATTTAAACGGTTTTTTCCCCCTTTGGGAGACAATGTGGGCATAAAATCATCTCCAAATACCCTTTAAATTAGGCTGACCTAGAGACAATCAATAAATTAGGTTGTGAAGAGAAGGGCTGGTTCTCTGGAGCAAGAAGGCATTTTGATAGTTTGTCAGAATGCATGTGAATTTTGGACCTATTTCTGTAAATACATAATTATATCTTAAATACTTTATCACTGAATTACAGTCATCCGATGATTTTTCTATCATCCAATGGGAGGCCTATTTCTAGGAGCCATTGAAGATCTCAGGTGGGTCTCGTCTCAGAACATAAGGCTTAAGCACCATTGCTTTGAAGAATAATTTGACACCGTTGACGGACATTTTTGTTTGTTCTTGTTATAAAGCAGTTGATCGTGTTCATTTGTTTTGTTTTTAGCACCTGATTTTTCACCCTCGTTGATTCTTTGTGGTCTGCTTTGCTGACCGAATAATGATGGGCTGAGGGGTAAAATAGTGCCACAGACAATAAAATCTGTGCGTTGTTTTCCTCGAAAATCAGAATTGCATCAATAGCCGTTACAATAAGCCGGATAACACCCATCTTTGAAAAGATATAACCTGCCAGTGACTTGACTTTAGAATAGATTTATCATGCAGAACATCAGATTATGGGGAAATCAATAAGCAGCTTTCACTTTGTTCTAAGCTTTTTTTTTTTTTTACTCATTAAGAATTTTATAAAAGGGATAAAAAGAACAACAGCAAAAGCAAAAAACAAAAACATAACTCATCGACATTGACAGTAAGACCAAGGCATTGTACAGTGAGAAGGTCACAATAGATGTCAGAATCAACCTAAAGCTGATATGAACATTTTACACATATTATACAATGCAGTGTACATATTTATTGGAATGGATATAGCCTCATAAATATACATATTTCTCTTTTATTTGCTTTCATGGTCTCGTGATCAATGCTGTCATGGTCCCGTAATCCTCTCCAGGTGCAATATATTTAAAATATATACTGAATAATGGATGAAAGGCTATCGGTATCAGAGATAGAGACAGAAAAAGGAGGGAAAAAAAACAGACAAGGGGCGTTCAATACACAGAATTCATGCTTCTGCATGTCAGTGCAAATGAAATTGTAAGCCAGAGCACAGAGGGCAGATCAGCATGCTCGAGTCAAACACACACTGTGGGTCTCGAAAAGGCTACAATCACGCATTCTCTTTTATGTAATGTCATGGGTGGTCAAATCAGTTTCGTAGCAACCCTGGACAAGTAGAATCGATTTTTTTAGTTGTAGTTGTCTGAGAGACAAGTAAATGATATGGCCAAAGATTTGTGGACACCTGACATCAGTCCTAGATGTGGTTCTTCCTCAAACTGTTCCCACAAAGTGTGGGAACAGGTCTGCGTATAATGTAGCATTACACTTTGCCTTCACTGGAAATAAGGAGTCCAAACCTATTCCAGCATGACATTGCTCCTGTGCACAAATCGAGGTCAAAAAACATGAATAATCATCACAGAACCCTGACCTCAACCCCACTGAACACTTTTTGGCATGATCTGGAACAACAACTGTGCCCCAGGCCTTCTCGCTTGACATCAGTGCCTGATTTCACTAATGCTCTTGTGGCTGAATGAGCACAAATCCCCACAGCCACGCTCCAAAATCTATTGGACCGCCTTCCCAGAAGAGTGGCAGTGATTATAAGAGCAAAATGGGGATTAAATCTGAAATGGGATGATTTGGCTATAAGAGGGAAAAAAAACCTCCTAATTGACTTTCACAATGTGTTTTTTGCATGATGAGAACACCATAGCTTATAGCTAAAACACTGTTCAATGACTTGCTAAATAAATAATTAATGAATTTAATAAATTCTTGATTTAATGAATGTTACTGCACAGACATTGCTCATTAATTTAAAATGTAATTGCACATAGTATCTTAATCTAATAACATTCTTCACTGATTCATGGACGCATGATTATTCATTGTGTTTTATGGCAGACTTTGGCCTTTCTTAACATGGGGCTTTTGGTGACTGGTTTATGTGATGCACTTTATTGCTAATATGTGACAGAAACGCTACTGATAAACCAATTGATGGTTTACACACAGAGTGGGTCAACAGACAAGATTGCATCCGATAGGAACACATTTGGTTATTTTCATTCCCTGTGTAGTGAGTACATCCCCCCCCCCCCCCCACACACACCTACCCCCCTCCTCCTATTTGCGGGTATGAAATGGGCCGAATTTAAGCTGATTTTGGTCTGTTCCAAATCAAACCTGGAAATTCAAGATCTATATTTGTGTATTTCACACACAAATACAAACAATTAAAAAAGGCATACATGTATTTATAGTTGATAGGTTTGATTTTTTTTCTTAAATAGAGTTTGTTGTAAGAGGGTCATCTGGTTGGCTTAAATAAAGGGAAAATTAAATAACCGCATGCCTTTCTTTTAGTACTACTTAATGATGACTCAGCCTCCTTATTTATCACGTCAGTGTCATGATTATGCTTATCTGTATCATGGTGCATTACTCTACATTAGCTGGATTCTGCTGCTTTTCTGACATACTGGATTCGACTGACTCATATCAAGCTGGGGTGTTTACAGAACAAAGCTGATCATTCCTAATGAAGGTGAATGTCACATTCACCCTCAGAAAAGAAATCACTGCAAGATAACAGCCCAATTTTCTGTACGTCATGGCATCTGCTATTCAAATAGGATGGCATTGTAACACTGTAGTAGCACTTAAATTGTTTGATTGCGTCCAACTGAGGAGGGTGAAAGCGAACACGTGTGTCCTCTGAGATTCATGAAGCCAGCCAGCTGCATTTTTTTCAAAGTGCTATCTACCCTCTTCCGCATACAAGAACTCACACACACCCATGATTGGCTAGTGTTGCTGTGATTGACAGTGGAGAAATAATACTGCTGTCCCTCCCACCTAGAGAGACAATTTTGCTTCCTTGACTCCAGTCCACAGTCAGCTGTTGTATTGCACAATGCAGAAATAATAATTATTTTTTTTTAAATCTAGTATCTTTCAAATTCAAATTGTAATAATGTTAACGTACCCTTGTTCGAGATGTTGACAGTTTCTTGTGTCCCTGTGGATATTATTCATTTAACCCTCACTTCCTAAAAATTCTGAGGTACTGATGAGGGAAAGTCATTGAGCACTGTTCAGTCTGTACATATTTTGTGATTGTGATTGTTGCGGCCAAAATTGCGATACAAACTCCTTGAATTGGCGAAATTGCACTTGCAGGAAATTGCTTTGCACGGTCTTTCACAGTGATGTTTGTTGGTAAGTAAGACCTTTTAGCTGTACTGATGTTCCAGACACATGAACTGAAGAGGGCTTTGGCTGAACGCATGTTGTGATTATGTCATATGAGGCGTCTTGGCCCAACTCTGTGGAAAATCTGCGCTAATTTTGAAAAATTGCAAGCTCCTCCGAATATTGAGGTTTTTTTTTTTTTCATTTTGCGTTAATTTCTGCGATCGCAAAATCATGAAATCCTGCAGAGACCGACTGTTGTGAGTTGGTCAGAACCGGATTATATCTGAAAATGGAATTCATAAATGAAATAACTGAAATTTGGGAGAAAAACACCATCATAAAAAAAACACAATCTCCCGGTCTCCTTACTATTCAGCAACTCCTACTCAAAAGTCTTTAGTGTAAAACTGAAGCCACCAAGGACTCTAGCTCAAGTTCTCAGAGCCAAAGCCTAACTTTTATTAAATCTTTTTTTTTGTCATAAATGTTAAGTATTAGGAATACGACCCTGCATATTTAATGAGAAACCCTTCGTGTTTTCTCTGTGCAGCATGCATTGGAGATGAAATTTTGATGACTCATAGCCGTGTAACTCAGGGCTCTCGGTCCACTGAATAATTGAATGACCATAACCAAGCTTCAGATGAAAATGCAGTCTCTTCTAAGCTCTCAACTAGCAAATCTTTCACCATGAAGGCCGGTCAGAGTCAGGACACGTATCCGTAATGTTCCAAAATGTTCCAAGAGAGCTGTTAGGAAAAACCTTGTACTGCTGTGGAAAAGTGCAGAGTATTTTTCTCTTCTGAATATTTTTCACTTATAGAACATACTATCACGGATTCATATTTTTGATGATCAGTATCACTTATTTGCCGAAGCAAATGGTATTGTCCCATTACTCCATTTTATTGCAACAGTAATCGATGTGGTGCATATCTTAATAATGTGTGAATATTTTCTGCATTTATTTCAAATATTGGAGCAATGAGGACAGATTGGCACAGGAACTGGACTCGTATGTTGAGCACAGAAACACATTATATAGATTTAAATGAATAAATCGTTATTAGTGGATTAGTGATTTAAAAATATTTATCAGCTCCTCTGTCTCATTAAAAAAGCCCACTATAACAACAAGCATTCGCAGAATTGAAAGTAATCATTGCTTTAACCTTGAGACTTTTCTCATAAATACAGTAGTGCAAGTGCTATTGTCGGTGTTAAATTATTGTTGGTGTTTGAATTGAAATTCTCAGGCTCGCCACCACCCCATCGTAGGTGCCGTTTCCTTGGTAACCAGACAGTCTCAGAGTAAGAGGGTGGAGGGAGATGCAGAAGGGGAGGGAGGGAGGGGGCGATGGAGGGATCATCCTCCACTCCATCTTCTTTGTTCTCCCTCCTGCTGCTTGTGGCCTAGTTAAGCAGCCAATATCAGAAAATTAGGCCCTTAACAACACCACAGCGCTCGGTTTTGATTACATTCCTGCTTTGGCATGTGAGAAACGGTTGTTCAGTGTCAATCCTTTGGATTCAATCATTGTCTAAATTTTTAATAAATCTTCGTTACTGCTCCAGACAAGGTTGATTCATGTTGTTCAGGAGATTAAGCTTCTTGGTTCCTTGGCCGTTCTGAGTGGTTGTTTCATTCAGTGTGTCCTGGACTTTTAGGTGTTTGTGTTTGTGCCATGGACACAATAGAACATGATATACAAGACACTCTTTAACCTTGTCTGACAGCACAGCAGACCAATGGCAATGTTTACTTTTCTTTTAAATATGGAAAATATTCTTAACTCGATTTACACTGCCAGCTTTGTTTGTGAAGACTGGAGTTTCGTATGTTTTATTACAGTTTAATCAACATTAATGCTGCAGACCAAAGCAAATAAAAATAATAATAAAAAAGCAATTGAATAAAGAAAGCTAAATCCTTGTAGAACTTATTAACCACTTATTCTCACATCCTAATGGGAATCTAAATGAGTGTTTTATTAGAGTTAGGCTCACTTGGAAGGTAAACCCATTAAGCCTATAGAGAAAGACTCATTGATGATGATGATGATGATGATGAAGAAGAACAGTGCTAGTATCAATTTACTAGTATTTGCCAATAAAATATGCAAACTTATACTTATTGCTTGTTTATGAGGTCATTTAAACACAATGGTTAAATATTCACCCTATATATATATATAACCTATATACAGTATATGTGTGCAAATTTGATTATTTCACAGAAAATTATTTCACAGTTTGAAGGTGCTGTGAAACATGCAGTATTTTTATTTCTCGAAAAATCCTTAATAAATATTTTCGTCTGCATTAAGTTTTTCATGTGTCTTCACAGAATCCAGACCATAATACTACGCTAAATCAAGTCAGTTGTAATGCCCTATATGGACGTCAGTGGAAACATTAACAGCGCCTGTTGTGTAACACACATCAACCGAGTAGAGCCCGAAGGGCAAACGTTGTATAATCAGCGTGCATGCTGTGTGGATATGCAGACTGGTATAGTCTTAAATATCGACTTTATCTCATTTGAAATGTTGTATTTTGTTTGCATAATTCCTGTCTTAGTGAAACGCAAAATAGTGATAGACCATAGGTAACTACTGTATACTCATGGTGTGTTTAACAAAACATGTCATTAATACATACTAGAAAGAACATAATAGAAATGATAGAAATAGAATAGAAATTACTGTTGTTTTATTAAATGTAGCCAAGGTCTAGCTTAGTGTACAGTACACCTCATAGGTGTCACTCAAGAATCTGTAGCTCACAGATGGAAAACTGCATCAGCTGCTTTTTTGGCAAATCAGAGCAAGGATTTGGTGTTACTATGGAAACACTGTGAATGGCAACACCTCATTGGCAGCTCACCAATGCTGGGCTCCATCTGAATTATTTCCCTTAAGGGACAAGATCTTGGGATAGATTATTCAGGCCGCTTTGGTGCAGATAAAACACAGTCAGAAGAGCAGCAGAGAAGAAAGCGAAGGACGCAAGAGAAACACCCATTTCCAATCTGTGCAGTATGGCATAATAGAAATTCAGACATAGCCAAGAGCTAATTAAGATGCAAAATGAGGAATGGCACAGCCCGGTGTCCAACCAGTCACAAATTCAGTCTTTTATATCAGAGAAAAAGAACCAGCTGTGTTTAAATCCCTGTGGAGAGCTCCATGTGCCACATCCTCATCAATCTGCTGTTTGAATCCGTCTCACACATACCCGCTTTCATCTCCTTCTTTCCAGTTCTGTCTAATTGATGTGCTCTAGAGTTTGCCACGAAATGCCAAATGACTTGATCGACTTATTGATTCGGAGCAATTATCACGACGTGTCAAATGGCCATGTTGAATCGCATGCATATTAACATGTGCTCAGCTCTGATAAATTCACGCTGTGAGGTGTTGATAGTGGCCACATTTCACTGAATGCCATTTGGATAACATGAAGTGAGAGCATGCAGTAGAACAAAGTCCCCCAGCTTTACCATTCACACCCATCTGGAATGATTGGTATTGATCAGCATGCCTGAGCTACTCATCGATTCATAGTCATGAACTGTCTTTACATAACCGAGCTTGTTCTTAAAGACAGATGGCTGGTTCTGCTCAGATATTGGGTAACTAGTAACTGGGGGTGGGTTTTTTGATAAATAGAAGAACGCTCAGTTTACTGAATATGTGAGAAAATATCGATTGAACTATTATTAAACTGGATGAAATTATTTGGCTCTTTCCGCTTTTAAAGCGCTGTATAACCATGTAGAAATATTACATTGAAACGCGTATTGCACTACAGTAAAATATCAATTTAAAAAGTACTATTTTCACTGTGCTGTGATCGCAAACATCCCAAACACTGGGTTCATTTTCTAGCCTCTAAGGTGCTGTTTAGTTGAAGATGCTTCCCCTGGATGATTTGTGCAAGCCTTAACAGAAATCTCCTAGATGTGTGAGGCTGAAACCCACCTCCCCCATCCGCGGCAGTGCCGAGAGAGCACTGCACAACAAAGCCCGATTCACTAATATGGAGCTCTGCATCGAGGGAAGAGCATGCGCTGCAATAATAGAGAGAATAATAGAAAGACAAAAACCAGGGAATACATGTGATAAAAGGATCAATTGGTGGGGAAATTAATTATTAATCTTCATCCCCTGATTTGTTCACTGGCATTACCTTGAAACATCAGAGATGAAAAGTAAAAATGATGGACAACCGCATTATTCTGTCTCCATTTTTTTTTTCTTTTGCAGTTTCTAAAACAATACTTAGCTGACTTTATGACTGAGAAGCGTCCATATCAAAAATGGAAAAGGAGTAGGGAATAGTTTTGATAATTTTTCACACTATTCAGGAAGAATAATCTGCCTGCAATAATGGAAATATTATATTAAATGAGTCGAGAACATGCCAGCATGAACAGACGTTGTGTTCGTATTTGAATTAACACTAGAAATTTATTTTATTTAGGCCTATTTGTATTTTAAATTTGCCACAGTCCACGCTCTAATTCTCTTACTGTTTGAACTAGGGTTGTCAAAAGTACCGGTACTTCGGTACCAAGTCGGTACTAAAAAGAAAAAAAGTTGATGGTACCAGATTTTCATAAGTACTGGTAGTACCGGGTCAACCCGGTACTGACGCCCTGTTTGACAGGCGGTCAGTCGGGAACTTTTCATGTGTGCACCGTGCAACAAGAAGACATTGGAGCCAAAGCAGCAGCAGCTCCGCCAGTCACCATGGCTGCGTCCGAAACCGCATACTTACCCAGTATATAGTAGGCGAAATACATGTATTTCTCTCAGACGCTCGTTTTCCGCTTTCGATGCTATTACCGCTTAGTGTGTAAAAGCCGCGCCCTTGAAAATTTCAGTGCAGATAGATTAACCGTGCTTTCAGGAAGAGCGGCTGCTTACCTGCAGTATTTATTCAAGCAGGTGAGTTTAAAATGATGGTAGCGGTTGCATTATGAATGTTGTAGCATAATTTATTTCCGGTGTATTATTGCAATAAAACATCCTCATTTATGCTTACTTAATGGTTAGCATATGCGCTTTTAACGCTAATACGGTCAAGAGTCCTTATTAACCATTTAATGCTTAAACTTTTATTGTAGTAAAATAAATGTGAGCACATGATGGGGTTTACTAATTTTACACACCAGATGCTTTTTGATGAGCTATATGCCTGAAATTTATGTGTTAGAAAATATTAGATGTGTGGCTAGCACTGTTTATGTCTTTAATATCAGTCAGGAAAACCATTTCTACTCTTGTCTGGATAACTCTAGTAGCTTTAATAATGATATACTTGAAGTATACAGAATGGCATTTTAAAAAATAAATTTTATGTTGATATTTAACAAAATATTCATAAAATAGTGTATTGTTCAATTAGCATGTTTTTGTGTTTTGCTTTGGTACCGAGTACCGTGGAATTTTACTGGTATTGGTACCGACCACTGAATTGTTGGTACCGTGACGACCCTAGTTTGAACCATTAGAAAGACTGAGAGAATAGCAGGATTTATAGTCATTCTAGTAATATACACATATACAGTAGCGCTAAATTGTGTACTCAGATGCCTTGATGCAAAGTGAGAACAGTGAATCACCAGAGGATCTGTAATAAAAACTGGGAAAATTGCGATGCAAATGGACAACAACGTACAAGACAATAACTAGATGCAATAAACTCAGTACAATGAGGAAAAGGCAATACGTACAATGCAACACAACCAGTCTAACCATGTAGAACATACAGTACATACAATAAACACATGGACTGGACTAGTGTGTGATGAGTAAAGCTTTATCACCAATACAATATGCTGTTCGGCACTGCTTAGTTGTTTAGGCTGCACACAGTTTTTAAAATATTGTGTGGCCAAAGCACAAGAGACAAGGAAGAATAAATTGGTCAGCTTATTAAGTGTTCTTTTTGTTGGTGGCATACCAACAAAAGTCACAAATGACAATAGAGTGCAGAAAACAGCAGTATGTACCCATATGGTGAAGTGTATTAAGTGTATTTTTCCTGTACTAAACTTCAATCTGAGCAAAATAGAAAGTCTGTCACTGTGAATTGGACTTTATACACCTTTTTTAGTAAATACAGCCCTAAAACGCACCACGAGCAAAGGGTTGAATATCCTAAATTGTTTTTGTGATGGCTTGTGCCACTATTAAACACTGGCCTTTAATCTGTTCCAGGAACCCCATTTTGTGATGATGTCCAACTCTGTGGCCTCCTATGACCAGCTGGTGCGGCAGGTGGAGGATCTCCGCAAGGAGAACTCGCACCTGCGCCGCGAGCTGGAGGACAACTCGCACCACTTGTCCAAACTGGAAAATGAAACTTCTGATATGAAGGTGAGCGTCGACTTTAGAGGGGTCCATCCACCAAATAAATACACAGATCAGCCATAACATTAAAACAACTGACAGGAGAAGTGAATAACATTGATTATCTCGTTACAATGTCACCTGTCAAGGGGTGAGATATATTAGGCAGCAAGTGAACAGTCAGTTCTGTTGGAGGTAGGAAAAATGGGCAAGCGTAAGGATCTGAGTGACTTTCACAAGGGCCAAATTGTGATGGCTACATAAATGGGTCACAGCATCTCCAAAATGGCAGGTCTTGTAGGGTGTGCTACAGTAGCTCATAATAAATATACATAATTATATATGTGTATGTCCAAAAAAAACACATTAATATATACCAACTTGGCAACATGGAAAGATGGAAGAACAAATTAGACCTAAATGAATTTTGTGTCACTTAAGCATCATAGCTTAGAGCTTATTGAAAGGTGGAAAGTCACCATTGCCTGTATTTGCTTTAGCAGTGACCTACTTTCCATAAAATAACTGGAGACACTAATGGGTCATAGCCAGCTTTCACAACCTGAGCACAGAAATACCCTTAACTCACAGAACAGTTTACATCAAAATGTTCCTGTAATGAATATACGCTGGCAGCGAAGGATGGAAACCATTAGACGATCCAACTTAACCACACTATTGATCCTGGGTCTTGGATATGTGGTGCATATCTGAGTTATCCTCATTACTCTAAATCGTCATGTTGGATTCCAGTAAGAGTCCCGTTTCAAATTTACTCATTATTTAGTCTTACTTCCTCATGTTGTGTTTAGCAATTACCCACTGACCCTGCTTCGATTTAATAAATCATTTTAAAATACCCTTTACCCAATACCCTATCATCATTTCAGTGATTCAATTTACATAACATTTAAAGAACTAGACACACGAAAGCCTGGTTGGGGATCCTCCTGATGGCGCATGTGTTAAGATTTCAATTATTTCGTTTATTTCATCTTGTTAACCTCAGGACAGTCTGAACATGATCTATGTGATGGCTGAAATGTATTTGACGGTTATTAGAGAAATTAAGGCAAGTGCATAAAGGTCACATAAAAATCGTATCATAGTATTGGTCAGCTTTTAGTAAAAACATCACATAACATCACACAAGAATTAAGGCCGCTTAGCTCTCTCTGCCTTTAGATCTCCCAAGTTAGTGTTCAGAAATCCATTAAGAAGTCTACTCCAAAGCATTAATCAGGTGGATCCTTCTTTTCCCAGTCAGCCCTCCCATTCTGAGCTATGCTGGGAGACATAAATTCTTTGCAATTAATACCTCTAAAGAGCTCATTATGATTCTAAGCCCAGGCCTCCAGCTCACTTAGCATTTAGAGCTCATTGCAAAGTTAGTGTTAGATACAAATTCTGAGGCCCAGAGGAAGTTAAGGACAAAATGCAGACATAAATGTTGAAACCACAAAGTGTGCATAGTCCCCTGGATGATTCGTCACTCACAAGCTCAAAACATCTACCCTTCAGTATACTAGGACACAATTATGACTTAATTTACCATGGGAATTAAACAGGGGTTAATTTAAAATTGACTGGCCTCATGTAGACTATGGAATTAGATTGTGAATTAGAAAGAATATAGTGATTTTAGCAGTATAGTGCCATTCAAGTTAAGCCACAAAGTCTCAGTGGCTGCTGATTTTGAAGCCATAGTACCATCCTAGTGTGACTAGCCAGTGTGAAATGTCCTTGGGTAACCGGTGGGTCGGTTGCTGAAAATACCATGAAAAAAGAGTAAATAAATAACATCTACAACATGTAAAAATGGGTTACAGCCATTAGTGTATTCAGAATATAGCAGGTGTATTTTGCATCACAAAAAGACCTAAAACTAGCCCCCCCAAAAATCCATGCATTGGAAAAGGGAGACACATTCTTTTTCTCAGCCTTTGTGTGGGAAACAAGGTTATAAACCCCATAATCCCCCTTTCCCACTGCCAATCTTTATCATATATCTTATAATAGAAATGGTTCTGTACATCATAGACATACTTCCTGCACTCATGATTTGCCTTTTTATGGATATTTACCTGATTTAATTCTGGTAACTTATTTCCTATAAAACATGAACTTGGCAGCCATGGAGTATTTTTTTTTAACGAAATTGTTATTACACTTCTCGGACTATGAAAAGATATCCAGACCTGTTTTTGATCTCTTATTTGAAAAGAAACCATTAGTTAAACCATAAATAGCTGACCTTAAATCAAGAGCTACCACTATAATGGGCTTACATGATATTTTGCTTGGGCATCCAATCCCATGATTCCTTCCATGGCACATGCCCAGATGCTGAGCACAGCTGGATAATCCCTGCCAAGCTTTTATCATGAAGGTCAGTTGATTCAGTCTTTAGATAAATCAGGAAGCCAAGCGAATATCACACACAGAGGTTACAGAGAAGAAAGTATGTTGTTCAATGGCTATTTTAATTATTGTCCTTTTTTGATGATCAAAAGGATTCTTAAACTACAGTAGAGCTACATTATGTTGGGCTTTATTTTTTATTTTTTTATAAGCACTTTGGACGATTGAATGCAGATAATAACTGAACATCTTTCTTGCCATTTTAGGAGGTTTTGAAGCATCTGCAAGGTAAACTGGATCAGGAAGCCTGCACTCTCGCCTCTTCAGGGAGAGCAGATGTGCTTGACCAGCTCAAAGGTAGCGGAAACCATCATTTTCTTCTTCATTATATGACAACATTTAATATATTTCAGAATTTCATTCATTAGTTTTGAACTGCGATGATTCAACAAACCTTTCACAATATGAATGTAGAACAGAGGTCCGTTGCAGAATCAGTGCCCTAAAATAACAGAAGATTAAGTAGAAAAATCTTTTATTTGAAATCTGTTCACAGAGCTGCATATGGACTTGACCAACTATTATGAACTCAAGTACCAGCCACACAACCTGCGTGCATTCTCAGAGACCATGGCCAACCAAACGAATGACGGTGAGGACAGAATGCAACTCCCATCATCCAGCATCAGCAGATCAAGGAGTTCTGTCTGCTCATCATCTCACCAGTGCTCCACTGTGTCTGGTGAGGGCACGGCCGTGCACCCCACACACCTCCACCAAGCTGTGACAGGAGAGGTCCGTGTCACTGCCCAGCATCTAGAGGAGCTCCGCAAAGAGAGGCGAGATTTGCACAATAACACAGGCTGCTTATCTCCTACTCAAATGGTTTAAACATAAAACTTACACAGTCAGTCTGTACAGCTTTGCACGGTCACGGCATCTCATGGTGCTTCTCTTAATCTAGTGTAGTGTAGTGAATGATAATGATAATGAGTCTTTATTGGTCACATATACATATGCACAGTGAAATTCTTTTCTTTGCATACCCCAGCATGTCAGGAAGCTGGGGTGTTAGAAAGTAGTTATTGTGTGATGTATACATGGAAAGAGATTCAGTTAATGTTCACATCAAATATTAGAAAAGGGAAGAATGCAAAACCTTGAGCTGTGAGCCTGTTCCCATTGTAGCCTTAGATTGGAGTGGAACCTGATGTCGCCTTCTGCCGTTGTAGCTCACCCACCTCAGTGTTTGATGTGTTGTGCATTCTGAGATGCTTTTCTGCTCACCATGGTTGTAAAGAGTGGTTATTTGAGTTACTGTAAACTTCCTGTCAGTTTGAACTGGTCTGGTCATTCTCATCTGATCTCGCTCATCAACAAGGTGTTTCTGCCCGCAGAATTGATTGTCACTGGATGTTTATTTACTGGGAAATACTCAAACCAGCCTGTCTGGCTTCAACAAGCATACCACAGTCAAAGTCACTGAATTTTTTTTCCCCATTTGATGCGAACATTAACTGAAGCTCTGGATCTGTATTTGCCTGATTTTACGCACTGTGCTGCTGCCACATAATTGGCATAATTGAGATAATTTCATGAATGAGCATTTGAATGAATGTGTTCCTATTAAAGTGGCCATGGAGTATACAGAGGCTGTTTAAAATAATTTGAATATTTACTTTGGCTCATATTGATATTTGGATAACTGTATGGTATATTTATAGGACCATGCTGCTGAATGAAATTGAGAAAGAGGAGAAAGAGCGCCATTGGTATTATTCTCAGCTGCAGGGGCTTTCACAGAGGCTGGCAGAGCTGCCTCGAATTGACACAGTAAGAGTTCCAGATGTGTTCTACATCACTGTTTTTATGGATATGTTTATCTGTATCTGTGTTTTGATGAAATTACTGTTCATTTAGATTTATAGCTAAAGTGCCCTCCACTAATATTGGCACCCTTGGTAAATATGAGCAAAGAAGGCTATCAAAAATTTTCTTTATTGGTTAACCTTTTGATCTTTTGTTTAAAAAAAATCACAAAAATACTCTGCTCTCATGGAGATCAAACAATTGCAAACAAAACAAAGGTTTATTAAAAAAATATATATATATATCTATCTATATATATATATATATATATATATATATATATATATATATATATCTTTGTCAGGGGACAAAGTAAGAGGACTGGGATGGCCATGGCAGGTCCTTAATTTAATGGGCAGTAAACCATTTTTGTGTTGATTTTGATGTATGTTTTGGATCACTGTCCTGCTGGAAGATCCAACCACAACCCATGTTAATCTTTCTGACAGAGGCAGTCAGGTTTTCATTTAATATCTGTTGATATTTGTCCATGATGCCATGTATCCTAACAAAATGTCCAGGTCCTCTGGCAGAAAAACAGCCCCAAAACATTAAAGAGCCACCACCATATTTAACCGTGGGCATGAGGTACTTTTCCATATGGCTACTTCTCTGTCTGCACCAAAACCACCTCTGGTGTTTATTACCCAAAAGCTCTATTTTGGTTTCATCTGACCATAGAACCCGATCCCATTTGAAGTTCCAGTAGTGTCTGGCAAACTGAAGACGCTCGAGTTGTTTTTAGATGAGAGTAGAGGCTTTTTTCTTGAAACCCTTCAACTTGTGGTGATGTAGGTGACTTCGGATTGTAATTTTGGAGACTTTCTGACCCCAAGACGCAGCTAACTTCTGCAATTCTCCAGCTGTGATCATTGGAAATTTTTTGGCCACTCGAACCATCCTCTTCACAGTACGTTGAGACGATATAGACTCATGTCCAATTCCAGGTTGATTCATAACATTTCCAGTTGACTGGAACGTCTTAATTATTGCCCTGATGGTGGAAATGGGCATTTTCAATGCTTGTGCTATTTTCTTATAGCCACTTCCAATTTTGTGAAGCTCAACAACCTTTTGCCACACATCACAGCTATATTCCTTGGTCTTACTCATTGTTATGAATGACTAAGAGAATTTGGCCAATGTGTTACCTCATATTTATACTCCTGTGCAACAGGAAGTCATGGTTGAACAATTTCCTGTTCCTAGTCACCCAGGTATACTAAAAAAATAAATTAAAAAAATTATATAATAATTTTATATAATTTTTTAAATAAACCTGTGTGGTGTTTGCAGTCATTTGATATCCATGAGAGCAAAGTAGTTTTGTGAATTTTTTTTTAACAAAAGATCAAAAGGTTAAAAATTAAACACCAATTTTCACAGCCTTCTTTGCCAATATTAGTGGTGGGCACTGTATATAGTATGCATGAATATACAATATGTATGTGTTTATTGTAACATAAATTTCCTTTCTGTGTCTCAGTTCTCCATACAAATGGACCTTATTCGCCAGCAGCTAGAATTTGAGGTCCAGCAACTGCGCTCAGTCATGGAGGAACGTTTTGGGACCAGTGATGAAATGGTCCAGAGGACACAGGTGAATAATATTTCAAAATATTCATTTCATTTCATTTCTATCCAATGAGGCATCTGAGAGTTTTAAAACGTTCTTCCGTGTATGACATATTAGTCTACAAAACATTTCATGAGCTCCCCTGTAGTAGAACTGACAAAGTAGAGCATAACTTGTGTAAAAAAGTCCACTCACAGAATCTTGCTATTGCTAATAAATATCAATGGTATTTCACAATATGTATAAAATATGTATAATGTTTCACTTAAAAAATTCTAAAAAAAAAATAAAATAAATAATAATAATAATAATTTTATGTAAAAAGAAAATTGTATTTCAGTTCAATTTGTGAACAGTAAGCCTATATGTACCTGCAGATCCGTGTGACCCGTCTGGAGCAGCTGGATAAGGAGCTACAGGAGGCACAAGGCTCACGTTGTCCACAGGAGAAGATTGGCCAGTCAGAGAACCAAGTAAGACCATGACCCTTCCTAACACAAACATCTAACCCAAACATATAACACCCCAGCACCTGTATCATAGTTCATTTAAAACCTGGCTAAGCATGGCATATAATATAAAACTACTTCTTTTTTTAACTGGTATTTGTTGCAATATTTGGTAAAATTATATTTTATTCACAAGTATACATAATGCATTTTTAACCTTCTATTAAATCAGAGAACAATTACATATAGAATATATACAGTAATTACTGAATATGAATGAATGAATGAATTTGCTTATTGCAGGAAACTGAACCAGATATAGAGGATACTACTAAAGCTTTGTCAGATAAATTACCAAAAGCATCTATAACCAATATTAAAAGCCTAGTGATGTAGCTTTGCTTTTACCATAGTGAGTTTTCTGTTAAATATTGATAGTTCAATCTCGTTTCTGAATAGATGCATGTTCATATGTTCAGGTGCATCGCAAATACAGAGAAGATTAACAAGTCCAGCTGTAGAAAAAGTCACTCCATGCATAAAGAAGTAACTGAATAATTCTATAATTGCAGGACCAAATGCATATCCCAGCATTAATTAAAATTAACTCAATAAAACAATTAGTAGATCACATATTATTAAATAGATTTATAGCAAATACAAATCTAGTCAAATAAAATTATATTTTATATTTCCCTACTGTGAAGATGGCATTTGTGATCACAGAAGCTGGTGTTTCTGAGACGGGGCTCTGCTAGCTCTCTGTCTATTTTATATGTCATAACTTACTTGGGCTACAGTGGTTATATATTTGTTTGTTTCTTTATTAAATGTACACGTTTCTTAATTTGTACTTTAAAAAGTACTTGGTCATTTATTTATTTAATTTCATTTATTATTGAGGAATATGATCCAATATTACATATCTGTGAGTGGCAAAAGTATGTGCACCTCTAGGATTAGCAGTTAATTTGAACGTGAAATTAGATTCAGGTGTTTTCAATCAGTGGGATGACAATCACGTGTGAGTGAGCGCCCTGTTTTATTTTAGAACAGGGATCAAAGGCTGGTCTTCACAACACATGTTTGTGGAAGTGTATCATGGCACGAACAAAGGAGATTTCTGAGGACCTCAGTGTTGTTGATGCTCATCAGGCTAAAAGAGTTTTAAAGAGTTTTAGAGATGCACTGCATTCCAGTATAAGAATCATATCCCATCTGTGAAACATGGTGGTGGTTGTATCATGGTTTGGGCCTGTTTTGCTTCATCTGGGCCTGGACGGCTTGCCATCATTGATGGAACAATTAATTCTGAATTATTTCAGCGAAATCTAAAGGAAAACCAAACCAAAGAATGGTTAAAGAAGAATAAAGTTAATGTTTTGGAATGGCCAAGTGAAAATCCTGACCTTAATATAATAGAAATGTTGTGGAAAGACTTGAAGCAAGCAGGTCATGTGAGGAAACCCACCAACATCCCAGAGTTGGAGCTGTTCTGTACTGAGGAACGGGATAAAATTCCTCCAAGCCAATGTGCAGGACTGATCAACAGTTAATGGAACAGACAGTTAATGGAACAGATACTGAAATCAAAGGTTCAAATACTTTTGTCACTCACAGATATGTAATACTGGATCATTTTCCTCAATAAATAAATAACCAAGTATAATATTTTTGTCTCATTTGTTTAAATGAGTTCTCGTTTTAAATGAGTTCTACTTTTAGGACTTGTGTGAAAATCTGATGATGTTTTAGGTCATATTTATGCAGAAATGTAGAAGAATCTAAAGGGTTATTACTACTATTGATATAACTTATCCGAATAAGACGAATAACGTATAGCAGTGTATAAAAACAGATTAATTATGCCACATGTGAAAATAGGAGATATATGTAAAATGATCAACAGTTGTAACAGACTTATGGATAAACAAAGGATCTTTTCAAGACAAGAAGACTACCTAATACAGTACATACTTAATTTCCTCATTTCCATTACATGTAAACCTGATTATTTTGAGGATATTCAGTGCAGAATTCACATTAGTCTGGTTAGCCCTGAAAGGATCACATGCTTCCCCATCCTCCCCATCCCATGCAACAGCAAAGGTTGCCATAGTGATTGGCTCAAGGATGAAAGGGTGAATTTGCTGCCTTGACTGTCGGTGGATTTGCCATGGTTGCCATATGCAAATATTACAGTTGAAACCTTTTAATGTACAGCAGCTGCAGAATGCAGCTTTTTTTGTATCTTGTATTCTAGTATTTTATATCTCTCTTTGTAATAACATTACACAAAGAATAGTATGATTTCAAACCGTATTCATTACAACTGTAACAAACGCATCTTTTTTTTTCTTTTTGCAGAATGTTGACAGCCTTTCCAAAGCATCAGTACCTGAAATGGAAAATGGAGCAAGCACTAGCACTATGGAGGCACCTGGAGAAGCCGGGAACAAAGTATGACACTAATGTGTTTTACTTTGTATCAGTCATACAAGTCCTACTGATTTAACAACCACTATACAGATGTATATGTATCAAGTGTATTCCCAAAACCCATAGCATTAATCGCTTTAACAGAGAGTGTATAAAGTGGAACAGAGATGTTTGAGAAATATGAGTATATATAAATGCTTCATGGGAAAGCATTTGCTCAACAATTTTTGATAAATAGTCCAGGATTGTGATTTATAGCTCCATCAGTCAGAATATGGCACTGTAGCACTGAATATGCTGTTCTGCACACTTTAGGTGGAGATGATGTTCTGGCTGTTGTCTATGCTAGCCTCTAGAGATCGAGAGGAGATGTCCCGTGTCTTGTTAGCCATGTCCAGCTCACAGGAAAGCTGCATTGCCATGCGCAAGTCTGGCTGTGTCCCCTTGCTTGTGCAAATACTGCATGATGTAAGTACCGGAAAGACTCCTGATGCCACAGGCTGCAGCCGAGAGGCTCGATCTCGGGCTAGTGCTGCTCTGCACAACATTGTGTACTCACAGCCTGATGAGGGCCAAGCACGGCGTGAGATGAGGGTACTGCATGTACTGGAGCAGATACGCTCACACTGTGAGAATGGCTGGGATTGGATTGAGAACCACCTAGAAACCCCGTCACCTAGTGGTACAAAGACCACAGGTAAGTACAGAGAATGAAACTAACCTCATTTAGTCATAATGTTTAGTCAAACTGCTATGCTGTCTGTTACGCTGACAAATACATGTCTTAATTTGAACTATGCAGACATCCCAGAGCCCCTAGATCCCCAGATTTGCCAGGCAATATGTGCCATAATGAAACTTTCCTTTGAGGAGGACTATCGAAGAGCCATGAACGAACTTGGTAACTAGAAAATTTTATCGTCTAGATTTACAATCTATCAATATTCATCAATATCAGTTTATCAATAAATATAAATTTATAATCATATACTTGATCTCATCTTGATTGCTTTGTCGACTAACTATGAAATATTGCATATGACAGTAGAATAAACCTGAACACAATGTTAATTACTCAAAAATGTATAGCATGCAAGAATATAGTCTGCTATAGTCTATCTATAGATTAGCATTTGTGTTGGATTTTCAAATTTGTGTTCTGGAAGCACACAGGTACTGAGACTGTGTAAAGAATTTACTGTAGCGCTGCAGAAAGTTCATTGCGAGTCTGTCTGTTTCAGGTGGACTTCAGGCTATTGCAGAGCTTATGCAGTTGGAACACGAACTGTATGGTATGCAAAATGAGCCTTTGAATATGGCCCTGCGAAGATATGCTGGCATGGCACTCACTAACCTTACATATGGAGATGTTGTAAATAAGGTAAACTAAACCAGTACAGAGATTTAATAACATTTAATGTAGAGCAAAAGAATTTCATGGCGTTTTATATTGATGTCATGTTTTTGTTTTTTGTTTTTGTTTTTTATTTCAGGCCACACTTTGCTCTAAGAAAAGCTGTCTTCAAGCCATTGTTTCTCAACTGGCATCTGATAGTGAGGAATTACATCAGGTAAATCAAATGGTCCATTTTCATTTTAAGGGCATGTTTTATTAATTTGGCCTTAAGAAATTTGCTGTATTTTGTTTCCTATAGGTGGTCTCAAGTATTCTTAGGAACCTTTCATGGCGTGCTGATATCACCAGTAAGAGAGCCCTTCGGGATGTTGGCAGTGTATCGGCGCTAATGAGCTGTGCACTTCAGGCTACAAAGGTAAAATACAAGTATTTAATGGATAACAGTTAGAATCAGTACATTTACATGGACAATAATAATCTGATATTTACCTGATTAAGACGATACTCTGACTAAGAAACTAGCATGTAAACAGCGATTATTGATGACCTTAATCCGATTAAAGTAAACACAAATGGAATTAAGACGTGTGGAGTATTCCTGTTTTAGTCGCATTATGGACGTGCATTACAGACATGTACACACCTTAATCACACTATTAACGTCGTGTGGGAGTTTTCACCGCATTTTCCGACAGGACACGTACACACATGGCAGAGCTCAACCGTTTGACAGCAAACAAGAGAGCACGGCTGCCTCCCAAACCGCATACTTACCTACTATATAGTAGGCGAAATACATGTATATAGCAGGTGTAATACATGTATTTCAGCTACTATATAGAAGATAAGTACGCGGTTTCAGACGCCGCCCACAGCTTCAAGCAGTCATCTATTTTCACGTATAGCACGACAAATAATTAACTGCACTTTAAACTGTATACGGTACCATAACGAAGACGAACTGTATGTCGATACGTGAAATTCTGGAGGGAACTTCGGACGGTGTGGCGTGGGGACATAATGACGTGTGCCGTTAATCGATCTATTTTCTATAACATGTAAAACGGGAATATGAAAGGAATATTCTAAACACAGCTCATGTAAACACCTTAATCACAATATTGTCTTATTCAGAATAAGGTCAATAATTAGATTACTGCTGTCCATATAAACATAGTAAATGTTTGCATGGTACTCCGTATTAAAGCTTCTGCTTCATTTCTCCATACAGGAATCCACCCTAAAAAGTGTGTTAAGTGCTTTATGGAATTTATCAGCACATAGCACTGAAAATAAGATGGCAATTTGCTCCGTTGATGGTGCTCTAGGATTTCTGGTGGGTACCCTTACCTACCAGTGTCAGACCAACTCCCTGGCAATCATTGAAAGTGGCGGAGGTATCCTGCGTAATGTATCCAGTCTTATTGCTACCCGTGATGATTACAGGTACTACTCAGAACTCTTGTTGGACTAATGTTTTAATCGGGTCTTTGTTTCAATTGCTTCAATAATATTTTCCCTTTTCCTGCTCTCTAGACAAGTCCTCAGGGATCACAACTGCCTGCAGACTTTGTTACAACACCTGCGATCACACAGTTTAACAATTGTGAGCAATGCATGTGGAACCCTGTGGAATCTGTCTGCTCGAAGTCCAAAGGACCAAGAACTACTGTGGGACCTAGGAGCTGTTAGCATGCTACGAAATCTCATTCATTCCAAGCACAAGATGATAGCCATGGGAAGTGCTGCTGCTCTGAGAAACCTCCTCACCAACCGTCCACTCAAATATAAAGATACTGCTGTTATATCGCCAGGCTCCTGCATGCCCTCACTCTATATGAGAAAGCAGAAAGCACTGGAGGCTGAGCTAGATGCAAAGCACCTGGCAGAAACATTTGATTCAATCGAGAAGCAAAGCCCTAGGCATATGAACATTAACAAGCCCCTACGACACATTGAAAGCTTGGCCAAGGACTATGCCTCAGATTCTGGATGTTTCGATGATGATGAGGCCCCAAATGTTTCGAGTAGCATAGAAACAGGAACATTTTCCATGCTCTCTATGTTTTTGAATAACTCAAACTTCCTTCAGAATCAACCCCGCAGGAGGGAGGGAGAACTTGAGAGAGATATGGAGCCATTACAAACAGAGAATAAAAAGACACAATCTCCTGATGATGAAGTCACCATGGCGGCTGAAAAATTAGCAAAAAAGATCACCAATACTGTGGCTAAAATTGATAAGCTAGTGGAAAATATTACCATGCACACATCCTCAGAGGATAGCTTTAGTCTCAATTCTGAGGACCATTTTGCAGATTGGAATTATGGGCCTGATGATCTCCATGAGGCACGAGCTAAGCTGTGTTCTCCCTGCCATCTTTCTGATAATTCATTCGCACACAAAGACCATCTCAACAAAGCCCATGCTCTGTTACGGCTAAAAACAGTGAACTCAAGTATATCCAATGACAGCCTTAACAGTGGTAGCAATAGTGATGGCTGCTGTGGTAGTAATGATCAGATTCAAAGTTCCATTCGGCCAGCAGAGCAAAGACGTCCAAACAAGCTTGAACTCAAGGTGGCTCACAAGGAATTGCTAAATAGTGGTGCCAGTTTATCCAAATTACTATGTCAGAATGAGATACCTGAGAGAGATTCTGACATGGCAAAAGATTTCAAATTGCCTGACTGTAGCAGAGAAGAAGAAAAAGGCCAAGAACCTCTTATAGCGACACCAGCCACTGTATCAACCAGGGTATCTTCTGATGCCAGTATACCTACCATTAAGCTCTCCCCCTCCTATCAACATGTTCCACTAACCCAGAATGCCATGTTTGGTACAGTCAATGTTCAGGCATCCCAGGCAGTGAAAAAACAAGCATGGGTCCCCACTGTAACATCTGGAGAAAGTATTAGCAAGTTCTCTCCTATATGCTCTTCAAGAAGCCCAATAGGTCAACTAGAGACCCCACAGAAGTACTCGGTGGAGAATACACCAATCTGCTTCTCACGCTGTAGCTCTCTGTCCTCTCTTTCTTCTGGAGATGGAGACCTTGATGGACAAAGTGAAAATGATTTAGAGAGTGACTCATCTCTTGAAATTATTGAGGTGGAAGATGATGATATAATTAAGAAGGAAGAAGAAGATGAAACACTAGAGGATCTCAGTGATAGTCAACTGCTTATGACTGACCAGAAAACTTGCCCCACTACTAGCAGTATTTCTGATCCCATTGAGATTCCAATGAGACATGAAAAGACATTTCTTAGGGAAGCAGCAGCAGTCATACTTGAGGACAGGACTCCATCCAGTTCCTCTGAGAATTATCTTCATGAGACGCCGCTTGTGATGAGTCGTTGTAGCTCTGTAAGTTCACTGGGTAGCTTTGAGTCTCCATCAATTGCCAGTTCTATACAAAGTGATCCTTGTAGTGAAATGATAAGTGGAACTGTGAGTCCAAGTGATCTCCCAGACAGCCCAGGACAAACCATGCCACCCAGTCGCAGTAAGACTCCATGCTGTGCTGAAGCAAGTGCACCAGAGCAGCAAAATATTGGTGGTATTGGAGGCCAGTGGGAAAATGGCTTGCGTAAGTTCATGGAAATTGCTGACTTGAAGGAAAGGTTTAACTTGCCACAAGACCTAGACACAATGATCTACTTCACTGTTGAAAAACCGTTAGAGAACTTTTCTTGTGCATCTAGTCTTAGTGCCCTTCCTCTGCATGAGCACTATGTCCAAAAAGATGTAGAGCTCAAACTTACTCCTTTGTTAAATCAACAAGACAATGAACCAGTATACTCTGGTAAGAGAAATCCTGCTAATTATCCATCATGTGTGGATCAAGATCAGTACAGTGAGGGCAACTCAGATGATGACATTGAAATTCTCAAAGAGTGCATTAATTCAGCCATGCCCTCAAGGTTTAAGAAAGTAAGACCCACTTTAATGTCTACACTCTCAAACCAAGTACTTAACACCCAAGCTCGAAGATCTGTGCAGTTACCAGTCTACATGGTGCTCCAGAATAATAACAATCAGATGTGTTCTGGGAGGAAGGCCGGAATGTCTGCGAAAGATATTCATCATGATGATTCTTCATACACTGATTCCGCTGAAGGTACTCCTGTTTATTTTTCAAGCACCACTTCCTTAAGTGATGAGACTCTTCAATATCCCCTCAAAGTGAAGGGTTCAAGAGATTGGCGTTCCAGAAATAAAGAGACACAGGAGCTTATTGATACAGAGGCAAAAAGAATCGAAGAGTTGCGGCTATTTTCTCGTTTCCATAAATCATCTAAAATGGCATGTCAATCTGAAATAGTAACAAACCAAATGAACCAAACCATTAAACATATGACTCCTACCCAAAGATTACTTATACAAAGTAAGGAAATGGCAGCAAAGATGACTCAGCAAAGAGTCCAAAGCCAATCCCCAATCAGACAAATACAAAAGCAGGGACAGGGGCTGTCACAAAGTATGCCCCATATAGCCCCTCCAATCATAAAGCCAAGTAAAGAGGCGTACCCAAGTCAGAACTCATACTCTAGAAGTAAAGCACAAGAAAATGCAGCTTTTCACTCCATGCGTCATCCAGCAGCAACAGAGGAAGCCATGTACTCCTTTCACGATACTGATATGGCTAACAGTGATGGGGTGATGACAAGAGGTAGACAGAAACAGTTTAATAATTTAAACAAAAATAATGTAGGTCTGCACTATGCTAATTCAAAAGGTCGTGCGGACAATTTCCAGAGACATGGGTTTCACAGAATCAAGCAAAATCTAATTATGGAAGAAGCACCCCCATGTTACTCTCTCAGCTCATCTCTCAGCTCTTTGAGTGATGTAGAGATGTTTGAGGAACAGGGGAAAGGTCAGCATGTAAAGTTGAGAAATAAATACAATATAATATCCAACACAAGTCAGTGTACCCCAAAAACCCAGCAAGGCCAAAATAAATATGAAGACAACACTTCACCAAGTTCTGTCAGCCTGGACTCAGAAGATGATCTTTTGTTAAAATGCATAACATCCGCTATGCCAAAGCAAAAGAAAAAGCAAGCCACCAGAAAAAGGAAAGGAGAGACTAAACAAAAACAGAAAACTACTCAAAAGGAAACTGGGCATTGGGATCCTGAAGATGATCTGGACAGTGAAGAAATGGCATCTGATAAAGATTCAGATCTCAACAGTGTTGAATGGAGGGCAATACAGGAGGGTGCAAATACAATAATCACAAAGTTACAAGCTTCAAAGTCCCAGGAACCATCATCAGAATCAGACTCTGTTCTTTCATTTATATCTGGATCCAGCTTTACCCCAAAGCCTGACATCAATGACAAGAAGAAGCTGGTCAAAGAAAACAAAAAGGCAAATAAGCCACTTGATTTTGCCCCACGTAAACCAGTACCGAACTTCCCTGTAGTTTTCAGAGGCAGAACAGTGATATACACTCCCAAGAAAGAGAAAATGCTTTCACAGCGGCCACCACCTAAGAAGGTGATGCCTAAACCCGATGGCCCAAAAAATCCTTCCTTAGCTCAACACCGGTCCAGAAGTCTTCATAGGTTGGGGCACCTTAGTGACTCTACTCAGTTTTCATTACCCAAGAGAAGTTCAACTCCTCCTGCCAGGATTCCAAAGAGTTCCTCATCTGGATCATCTCAAAGTTCAACTCCCTCAAGGCAACCTCCGAAAAAAGTAGCCCCCTCGACCCAAACAGTTAAACAAAATCAGAAAACGGTGACCTCAGATCCAGACAGTCCACCAGACAAAAAAAGAGGCACCTCCATGTCCAATCAAAACCCAAGATCTGCTGACAACAAAACACAGAAATCTCCTGTCCGAATACCATTCATGCAGAATTCATCAAAGCAGTCAAAAGCAGTTTCACCATTAGTAACCAACCAGCTTGCAAGCATTAGTAGACAAAATAGTCAGTTATCAGGAAAGAGAATTTCACCAGCCAATCGACTGGATTTAGTTCGCATGACCTCTGCTCATTCAAGCAGTGGTGAATCAGATCACAATGGGTTCCTTAGACAACTTACTTTTATCAAAGAATCAAGACAGAATGTTCCTTGCTCACGATCTGTTCCTACATCCCAACATGTATCTCCGCGAAGAACATGTCCAGGAGCCCCAGCAGTTTTCCTATGTTCTTCTCGCTGTCAAGAACTGAAGCCAGCAGTACAAGGTCCAAGAAGAGTGCAGGGACCCCAAGGGCCAAGGTATAGTCATGAACAAGGCATCCTCAAGCAGAGTGAGGCTCTACCAAGGGCAAACTCCAGTGACAGGAACTTCACAGTGAAACGTCCAGCCAGGAGAACAAGTTCAGAAAGTCCCTGCAGGATGCCTCAGAGAACTTTACCCGAGTCAAATCTAAGGGAGACAAGAGAGGATACATTCAAAAGGTATTCTTCGTCCCCCAGTATAAATATCTTAAGTCGTGTTACCAGTCGCTCCTCATTGCGCTCATCCTCTTCAGACTCAAGTGTCAAGGCCAAGAGTGAGAAGGACACAAAACAGAGGCAGAATAGAGCTGGATCACGGAATAATAACAATAAAGTCACCTGGAGGAGAATCCGTGATGAAGATGTTCCCCAGATATTAAAGAGTACTCTCCCACCAACTGCACTTCCACTGGTGCCTTCCCCTGAAGGGCACAAACCAATGCCACCACCACTGCCAGGAAAATTGCCAACAATTACACTAATATCACGCAAGACGAGTGATGCAACGGTTCAAACCGAGGACTTATCAACTAATAAAACCAACTCAAGCACATCACCTACAATTGAAAATGGTTCTATGATTTCAGAAGAGGTAGCTAGGATGGCCTTTCTCAGAAGAATCGGCCTGGCCTCTGGGAATAACCTGCAAGATGGAGATTCTGATGGATCCCTCAAAAACTACAGCACAGCTTCGACCTCAACCTTTCAATCTGTGGAGAGCGGTCATAGTGGGGTCATAGGTCCCTTCCGTCAGAGCGCTCCCAGCAAGGCTGTCAGAGTAACTCCATTCAACTATGTCCCCAGCCCTATGACCTATTGCTCTCAAGAAACACAGAGCCAAGCATCAACAATCCCTGAGAAGTCTGGTGAAAAACTTGAATCGTAGTGCCATTGTTGAAAGGTTGACTTGTTCCTGATTCTATAAAAACTCAGGTGGTTTAATGAGCAACATTATCTGTATACCTCGGATGTTGCTTTTGACAGACATTGTATTCATGGGTTTTGTATTTTTATCACAGGAAGCTGGGTGTAGACAAATTAGCATGAACAGTGGAATCTTTCATCAAACCACAATGGTTTTAAGCTACGTATGGAACTTGACATAAACATGAAGCTGAACTTTTTTTGACAGTTTTGTAAAGTTACATTTATGAACCATTGCTTGTTCTGTTGGAAATCCTAATCACACAAAATACATACTCTACTTTATGGACCACAGTAGACAATTCTGCATTCATGAAGAATAATATGCAAATCATCCAATGTAAGAGACTCGTTCATTTAAAAAAAAAAAAAAAAAAAGTTCCACCTAAAACCTGAAAAGACTGTTACATTGCAAGAGACAAAATACAAACATGTATGCATTACAAGTATACCATTATTTCTTGTATGCCATTATTCCACACTGTCAATTATTCTAAAAGCCCTTAGCCTTCACTTTTATTATTGCAGATAGATATATTTGTGGTAGATCAGCCCAACTTAGCAGCGCAAAAGCATAATGTAATGTTGGAATTTAGTGATGCTGTTGTAAATAACTGCAGACAAAGTCTCTCTAATGCTTCCCAGTAAGCAAAAAGTATCCTGCGGCACTACTGCATGCATGCTTAATAGTCACTTAGTGCACATATGTATGTATGTTATTAATGTTGAACAATCTTTCCTCTGAGAATAAGTATAGAGGAAATTATGGGGGGAAATAATCACACATCAGTATTACTTGTTAAACTGTTCGACAATTATATGTAAAACACTTAGGTGGTTGTACAGTGTTTCTGCTTGTTGAATGCTTTGGTAATGTCAGTTTGTGTATGATCAGGTATGCTTGTGTCATCAAAAGCAAGAAAAATCAAATGTGATTTGGGGGAAATACTCAAGAAGAACAATGTAAAACCTCTCTGATCAACTTCCACTATACAGTGCCCTCCACTAATATTGGCACCCTTGGTAAATATGAGCAAAGAAGGCTGTAAAAAATTGTCATTATTGTTTAACCTTTTGATCTTTTGTTCATAAGATTCACAAAAATTCTCTTGTGGATATCAAACAATTGCAAACACAACAGGTTTATCACCAAAAAAATCTTTGTAAAATATTGGTGTGCAACAATTATTGACACCCTTTTAGTCAATACTTTGTGCTACCTCTCTTTGCCAAGATAACAGGTCTGAGTCTTCTCCTATAATGCCTGATGAGGTTGGAGAATACATGGCAAGAGATCTGAGACCATTCCTCCATACAGAATCTCTCCAGATCCTTCACATTTTGAGGTCCACGCTGGTGGACTCTCCTCTTCAGTTCACCTCACAGGTTTTCTATGGGGTTCAGGTCAGGGGACTGGGATGGCCATGGCAGGACCTGGATTTTGTGGTCAGTAAACCATTTTTGTGTTGATTTTGATGTATGTTTTGGATTATTGTCCTGCCGGAAGATCCAACCATGGCCCATTTTAAGCTTTCTGACAGAGGCAGTCAGGTTTTCATTTAATATCTGTTGATATTTGATAGAGTCCATGATGCCATGTATCCTAACAAAATGTCCAGGTCCTCTGGCAGAAAAACGGCCCCAAAACATTAAAGAGCCACCACCATATTTAACCGTAGGCATGAGGTACTTTTCCATATGGCTACCTCTCTGTGTGCACCAAAACCACCTCTGGTGTTTATTGCTAAACAGCTCTATTTTGGTTTCATCTGACCACAGAACCCGATCCCATTTGAAGTTCCAGTAGTGTCTGGCAAACTGAAGACGCTTGAGTTTGTTTTTAGATGAGAGTAGAGGTTTTTTTTCTTGAAACCCTTCAACTTGTGATGTAGGTGACTTCGGATTGTAGTTTTGGAGACTTTCTGACCCCAAGACTAACTAACTTCTGCAATTCTCCAGCTGTGATCCTTGGAGATTTTTTCGAACCATCCTCTTCACAGTGTATTGAGACAATTTAGACATGCGTCCTGTTCCAGGTTGCTTCATAACATTTCCAGTTGACTGGAACTTCTTAATTATTGCCCTGATGGTGGAAATGGGTATTTTCAGTGCTTGTCCTATTTTCTTATACCCACTTTCCATTTTCTGAAGCTCAAGAACCTTTATCTGCACATCACAGCTATATTCCTTGGTCTTACCCATTGTTACGAATGACTAAGGGAATGTGGCCTATGTGTTACAGGAAGTCATGGTTGAACAATTTCCTGTTCCTAGTCACCCAGGTGTACTAAAATAAGTAAAATATCAATAGGAATAAACTTGTTATATTTTTCTCATATGAATTCATAGGGGTGCCAATAATTGTTGCACACCTATATTTAACAAAGATTTTATTTTTATAAACCTGTGTTGTGTTTGCAATTGTTTGATATCCATGAAACCGGAATAGTTTTGTGAATTTTTTGAACAAACGATTAAACAATAAAAACACTTTTTCACAGCCTTCTTTGCTCATATTTACCAAGGGTGCCAATATTAGTGCAGGACACAATAACTGATGTTACTTTTAAATTCAAAGGCAATTGCTGAAATCACCACAAAACAAGTACATGGACAGCAGAATGCTAACAGTTAAATCTTCTGTTCAGATAGCTATATGATGAACTGATCAACTAAAAATGGGCTTTGAAGAATTAAACAGAAATATCTAATGTGTTCTCTCTACATATAAATGCATCGGTATAATGAATTAATATTGCAGCCCTAAACCTATTAAAGTCATTTGTATCCATTTAAGCCTTGCTAGCGATCGCTGCAACAGCTTGGCCAGGTTTTCATACTAACAGATGCTTTCAAACAAGAAACACAAATGATTCCGAGTGTTGTTTAGATTGCAGTCATTCACACAAATAATGCTTTGAGTGTTAGAGCCCAATATACTCAAGTCAGCAGAAAAAGCTCAACCCTAATTGTAATTCTTGCAAAAATTTGAATAAATCAGAGTAAAATATTCCTTGAATTCTCATTTATTAGGGGTATAGAAATTAGGCACAGGTCCATAAGTGAAAAATGTTCAAGTGTTAATGCATTTAAATAAGCAGGTACGTAACGATTGGTGTTCTTGAGTATAGTTGTTGGAGCAAAATCTTTAAACCCATCTCCCAGCACTGTTATACACTGAAATGTTACGGCTACTTTGCCAAACACTAAACTCTGAATGTATTTGAGACCAATGGTATTATACATTGATGGTCAACATTTGCTTTCCATAATAAATGTTCACATTAAGCTTCAGTGTGAATTTCATTCAGTGTCCACTCAGTTCAACTGCCCGTGTATGCAAATGTATTTAATGTAAAGCATTTAAACAGAACTTGATTTGATATTTAGCCTCACTACTGTAAATCTTCAACGTGTTCTGTATGCATTACAGAACTATATTATGAACTCTTCTATACTATGAGTCACAGAGTGGAAATAATGAACGCACATTATGCAATTTGAGTTCATTACAACTGATTGATAAAGTGTGACAGTTGACATTAAAGTGCACCTATTATGGTTTTGAAACGTGCCTAATTTTGTTTTAAAGGTCTCGTACAATAGATCTACATGCATATAAGATCAAAAAACACTTTAATGTGCTCATAATTGAAACTGCAGCATTCCCTTTTTTTCCCCCAGCGTCTAAAACGACTCGTTAAATGATCCGTTCTAAAGGATTCATTCTTAACTCCTCCTTTCAGAGAGCATACTCTGCTCTGATTGGGCAGATGTCCCAGTCTGTTGTGATTGTTCTACCACTATCAGCGAGCAGATAATGAAAACCAGAGGCGGGGCTTTTTGTTACAAACCCACATAGATTAGTACAGGAAGTAAGTCTGGGATTAATAACGACTCGTTTCAGCTGTTCAGAATCGGTTCCTTCTTTTAGGAGTAAATAACTCAGTTTGTCGTGCACTATGATTTTTTAAATTTTGCAGACTTTTTACATTCACAAACAGCTCTGTAACACACTACATAAAAGGTAATATCTAAAAAACCATAATAGGTGCACTTTAAAGGTTGCAATATTCCAGGTCAAGAAGAGGCAGTCTTTATACTGTACCAGGCACAGAGAATGCAATAAGGTAGACAGTAATTTAGCCATGTTTTAGACTGTTCAAGGTATCTGAAAACAAAATAATGATAATTACATTGTATTGTTAATACACAACATTAATAAGCAGTAATGTCAAAAGAAATGACAATTAATTTTGGGGGTAATGATAGTTTTTGTTGGTGTAGTGTGGTGTAGTTATGAGCAAAGAGCATCCTGTCTGTTCTCACACACAATCGCTGATCTATATCAATTCCTCACAACATGAAGATGAACAACTTTATTTTTTTTTCAAAGCTGCCTTTGGGCCTGGTATATTTGCTGGAAATGTCATACAGGCCATGGTGGACTTCAAAATGTCTTTACATGCAACAGGATATCGTCAGTGCACTGACTCAGGCTCCAAAGTATTTCCAAAGACAATCAAGTCCCCATATAAACCATTTCATGTGGTAAGTCAATACCAAGAAGTAAGAAGTCCCCAGGAGCACATGATCAGTCAGAGAGCTCTGCCCTTCACCGCTGCCACACTTTGTTCTAAAGACTCCCCCACCATCCTGAGCTCATCTCTTCTCCTTGTTAGGTCAATGCGAGCCTCCTGTAGCCTCTCGTTCAGCTCCAGGTAGTGCCGGCTTTGCACGTAGCGGGCCTCCGCTTCATTGGTGGGTAATCCTGCTTTCAAATATTGAAGATTACATTAGCGAAACTTTTTCTTTCCACATACAATACAAACACATTCAAAATTAAGATTGAAACTACTGCTATGCCATGTATATGACTGCATAAAACACTTCAACGCAATGACAGCTATACATAAAACCACATAAATATCACAAATCCAATTTAAAGCGCACCTATTATGGTTTTGAAACGTGCCTAATTTTGTTTTTGAGATCTCATACAATAGATTTACATGAATCCAAGGTCAAAAAACACTTTAATGTGCTCATAATTTAAACTGCAGCATTACCTTCCACCCGCCCCAGTGTCACAAACGACTCGTTAAATGAACCGTTCTAAAGGATTCAGTCTAAACTCCTCCTTTCAGTAAGCATACTCTGCTCTGATAGGTCAGATGTCAGTCTGTTGTGATTGGTCTACCTCTGTGAGCAAGATGCCAATGAAGACCAGAGGCGGGGTTTTGTGTTACAAACCTACATAGATTTGTATAGGAAGTAAGTCTGGAATTATTAACGACTCGTTTCAGGTGTTCAGGATCGGTTCCTTCATTTTGGGAGTCAATAACTCCGTTTGTCGTGCGCTTTGATTTTTGAAACTTTGCAGACTTTTTATATTCACAAACAGCTCTATAACACACTACATGAAAGGTAATATCTGAAAAACCATAATAGGTGCACTTTAAGACGTATCCCAGGAGGCCTAGTAAGTCTGAGCAAAACAATCACGATATTAAAACAATGCATCCCCCATCATTAAAATTCTAACCATTTAGGTGTATACGACTTTCTTCGATAAACAATCACAGGACATGGTCCTTCACAATGCTGCGCATAGTATATTCAGTGTGGTCATAAACTAAGTATTGGGATTCATGTTGTATATCAT
Organism: Ictalurus furcatus; assembly: GCF_023375685.1. NCBI lineage: Eukaryota > Metazoa > Chordata > Actinopteri > Siluriformes > Ictaluridae > Ictalurus > Ictalurus furcatus. Next base: position 9,287,585 of record NC_071264.1, on the reverse strand, counting down.
GTGAACATCTTCAAGTGTCATGATACAAAGGAGTCTCTTGTGTCAAACACTTTTTAACAGTCTGGATTTCTGCTTTCTCTCTAACAAGACAAGCTACATTTTCTTTTTGTCTCATTAACTTTAACAGTGCAAAAAAGAATCTGGTGAGGGAATGGCTGTTTACAGCTGCTAGTACGTGATAGGAGCTAAATTACTTCTTGAGGTTCCACAACATTAAATGTAACTATAAATGGTTAAAAAGTACGACCTGCTCTTTAGTTAAGAGAAAATTGGAATCAGGCTGCACCAGACCAAGCTATGAGTTATTATTTTCCAATTACAGCACAGTATTATTTTTAACATATCGCCCAGGCTGTTGGGGAAATGGCAACCAAACATCAGTTCACTGTTTCTTAAGTTCTTATGGAGCATTCTTTAAACCAGAGTTTCCCAACCCTGGTCCTGGAGAACCACATTTCCCCTGCTCACACACACCTGCTCCAACTCAGGACAGATTTTTATTTCAGGTGTGTTGGGAGCAGGGAAAACACTCAAATGAGCAGGAAAGGGGGTTCTCCAGGATCACAGTTGGGAACCTGTGCTTTAGACTTTAACAGAGCGTCACCTTCATTGGGGATTTGTAAAAACCTGAAGACCGGATCATTGGACTCGGCTCGATTTATGTCCTCGATGATCTGGTCCACTGAAGGCGGGTCAGGTCGAGTTGGCAGAACCATTTTCTTCTTTCCTTTGGATGCCATGTTCATGTCGCGCTCCTGCAGTAATGTCAGCTAGCTCTGCAGTGGCTTCAATACAGGCAACATAATTTCATTTTAAACCGCGACTACACGAGAATGCACACCATTTAAGATACTTAATTATCGACAGGACCTGTTCACAAACCATCTGACGCGTCACTGCGGTACACAACTCCTTCTTCTTCTTCTTCTGACTTCCCATGATCGCGCCATCTCGTGACTCGGAGCGGAGCTGTCCTCCAGCATAGACACGCCCTCCGCCTAGCTGTGATTGGTCAGTGCTGTGTGTGGTTATTCAGGGCTACGCTGTGATTGGTCAGTGCTGGTCTGTGATTAGTCATTGGTCATGTGTGCTCATGGACACGAAGATACATAAAAAGTCCTTTTTGTCACATAAAGCAAATTTATTGTTAACGTTGTGGCGTTTAAAAAAACCCATCTGTTCTCAAATTAATATGAAACAACATATGAAGCGTTAAGATAAATGAAACGGATAATAAATAACGTTTCCAACTATTAAAAAGGTTAATTATTCTGACAGTATAGTTTAGAGACCATGTAAATAAACTGACATGTCAATGAATTAAAATAAACAGTGTGAATAAACTGGGGGGGGGGGGGTGAACTGAGCATGGCTTATAACAATAAAAGTCCTGTTTTTCTGGAAACTTCTACTATTACTGAAGAACACTGCAGTTACTTCCTGGATTCATTCGTTCATTTATTCATCCATTCATAACCGTATAATCCTGGTCAGGGTCGATCCAGAGCCTATCCCAGGAACTGGGTATGAGGTGGGAATATCATGCAGGAGCAGTTTAGCGTAGCCAATCCACCTACTGGCAGGCTTCTGGGAGCTGGGAGAAATATAGAGTTAAATTTGTGCCAAAACTAAACAAATAAATATACCATTTCGCAAACAAACACAATCTGCTTTGCAAAGGAAAACTCGACTCTCAAACAAACAGAAAGCAATTTTCTCACAAATGCAGCTAAGCAACTTCCTCTTCCAAACCAACAGATGGCGCTATCGGTCAATTTACACGTGTCTCCCAGGAGCAACATTACAACACGCATTACATTACAGCACAATAGAAAATAGTTAATAGTATTTATTTATTTATTTATTTATTTTGAGATTTTTAGGCGAATAAATAACAATAATGTGTACATACAACTTTCAATCATACACATACAACACATAGGCTATATATGCGTATACAATGAAATTGTATATATGTATAAACAGTAAGTGGTTAGCACGTTCGCCTCACACCTCCAGGGCCGGGGGTTCGATTCCCGCATCTGCCCTGTGTGTGTGGAGTTTCCATGTTCTCCCCGTGCTGCGGGGGTTTTCTCCGGCTACTCCGGTTTTCTCCCCTCAGTATAAGCCCCAGGTTCCCCACGACCCTGAAGGATAAACTAAGCGGTATAGAAAATGGATGGATGGAAGATAAGGAAAAAAACACATATAGGCCTATTACTCATGGCACATGAAGGATCTGATTATAGTATAGTAGAAAAGAAATTAAAAAAAAATTGTTATCAAGTAACCTCAAGGATTTAACAAAATACTCCATTTCAGGTCATTTTTAAGAAACCTCTGCTTGTGGCGGTAAAATTTTGCCACAAGAATAAAGAATTTCAACCTAGCTTCTAGCATCTTGTTTTTATTTTCAAAATAACAAATAAACTTCCTTTATGCTTGAATCATAACTTAAATTAACTTTAGACAAACAGTAATTACTCAATTCACGCCAAAAAAAATATCTCAGGTTTTCACTCTCATCATTACAAAGGTACATGTATCGGTTACATCACAATATCTTGATAATAGTGTGTTGCATGGGTATTTTTTTTTTTTAGCAGGATTCTAAAATTAACCTCTGTAATTTTATTTGATATGCAATACTTATACAGCAACAACCAAAGTTTTTTTAATCTACCAATAAGAGACATCCAATAAAAATGTCCTTTTGGGGCAGTTGAGGTTCTAGCTTGGGAAAACTGGCATATAAACTTGTTATTGTCATAGAATAAAACGTGAAAGTATCTTGAGCTTATGTTAAACGCAGACCTTATTTTAGGATTTAATAAAAACATTATTTACTGCACTCTATTGTGGTGTAATGTAATGCGTGTTGTAATGCTAGTGTAAATTGACTGATAGCGCCATCTGTTGGTTTGGAAGAGGAAGTTTCTTAGCTGCATTTGTGAGAAAATCTGCACCGAGACTTTTGTGAGAATAATCAAGCCGACGCATTTGTGAGAAAATCGCTTTCTGTTTGTTTGAGAGTCGAGTTTTCCTTTGCAAAGCAGATTGTGTTTGTTTGCGAAATGGTATATTTATTTGTTTAGTTAAACCAGAGGACCCCACAGGAAACCCACATGGACATGGTGCAATCAGTGACCTGAGAATCGAACTAGTGACCCAGGAGCAATGCTATCCACTGTGCTTAATAAATAAACAATTCTAGCAGAGCAATACAGATTAACAGGTAAGACTATAATAACACTACTTCAAGTAACACATGATTGAAATATGTGCAAACCAGTGCTAAAATTACATCACTCTCTTTGTGTTTTCCTTATGTAAGGCTGGTGACAAGATGTCTGAACCCAGAGAGAACTACTCTCTGAGAACAAAGAACTGCTACGAGAACAAACACTCAACCTCTCTCTCGCAAAATTAGCATATCCATCTGAATTAGTACATCAAGCTCAGTGGAGACTAGGAAATGTCTGAACCAGGAGAGAACCATTCTCGGAGGACGGGAATGAACACCAGACCTCTCTCTCACAGAATTAGCATCTCCGCTTGAATTAACACATCACGCTGAGTACAGCCTAGGAAATCGTCACTACACTGTTTCCTCCTTCCTCTCCTCACACCCTTCTCTCTCTCTGTGTCGAGATCACCCTCAAACACACCCAAAGTCTATATACATTACATAACATGTTTTAATGAGAATAAGATGTCAACTATACATGTTTACTGTATGATACAAAAGGTCTCAGTGCGCCTAGAAAATATGGTCTCATTCTCTCAACAGCAGTTTAAATAAAATGGTAATGGTGTATTATTATGTTTTGGATTTGATTGGAATGCAATGTTGCATTGTAATTCTTTCTTATTATTATCAATAGTAGTGTTGGATTTGGATGTTTTCATACTTGGTTAAATAAATTATTAGACTTGATTATATTCTGAATTATTCTGAAATGATTGTCTCTAGTAAATCACGGTAAGTCCTTAGTTAGTGCAGGCTAACAATTTGGCATTAAGTTAAGTATACTTAGAGTGTACAGCCTCAATAGGAAATATCCATTTAGGACAACATAAAGTCTAAATAGGATGAAGTCTAAACCTCTAATTACTGTAATATTCTTCTAGCTAACGCGTACATAGGAAACTATGGCATGATTATATAAAGCTAATTCTACTCAGATATTATTGGTCTATCTTTGTAGATTTAGTGGTCATGACCTCTGGCTAGAAATAACATTATTGTAATTAAGTGTTACTAACTAAGGGAACTAAGAGGCCAGACTAATGACATGGCTCTAGTTAAGTGTACTTAGTGTGTACAGGCTCGATAAGAAATACCCGTTTAGGACAACATAAAGTTGATCGACCAAGTCTAAATAAGGGGAAGTCTAAACCTCTGGTTATTGTAATCTTACTCTAGTTAACGTGTACATAGGAAACTATGGCATGTTTATATAAAGCTAATTTTACTTAGATATTATTGGTCTGTCTCTGTAGATTTTAGTGGTCATGACCTCTGTCTAGAGATAACGTTACTATAACTAAGTGTTAATATCTAAGAGTAATAAAGTACTATTTAGGAAAAGGTAAGCATGGGGCGGTCGTCTAAATAGTATTAGTCAATTACCTGGCTAATGACCAAGACTGGCGAGTTTGTGACCATGAGATCCGTGTACACGACCGGCGTGTGACTCAACACGGAATCCGAATGAACGAGCACAACTTAAAGTATAGAATAAATTTGAATTAATCAAGTAGAGAAGATCAAACGTATCAAAATATGAATAACTAAGAAATAAATACAACATCGAGGTTTTTACAATTGGAGTCAGATTTAATTTAAGAGAGAGTCAAGCAGAATTGGAATGACAAATTTAAATATATTCACATCGCTTCAAAAAGACAGGAACACGTGGGAATCCTTCTACCACGTCATTGGATACCGTCGTTGGACCAGTGAGTGGACCCTTACACTTAACTGGTATTAGATAACATACTTCAAGTAAACTGCACAGGCTCATTATACCATTGTCTACTGATGTCCAGGTGATTTCATTCCTTGCTGTCCTGTGACTTTGGAAGTGGAACCCTGTGTGACTGTAAAAACAGGTGTGAGATGATTTATTTTTATTAGTCAGTCAAAATCATCCGAGAAGTGCTGAGAGACCATAAAATACTCGAGCACTTACAGTTCAGTCTACCTTAGGTTCATTCTGTACAGGCATGCAAATGGAGAGAGAAATTAATGATGGAAAAGGAGAAACGTGAAAAGAAAAATGAAAAGAACATGTGCAGCATTAGCCTAGACTTAGGATTGGATTTATACAAGAAAGAACTAATAATATGATATCGGCGCATGGAGCTGTTTACATACAGATGGACCAGGAAGCTCTTTGGCAGCTGGCTCAGCTGGGTGAATCCTGTTTCTCACCAGAGTCTGAAGAACTGATACAAGCATGGAATAGTAAAGGGGGAAGTGAAAAGCAAGGTTATTTTGATAGTAAACATATTACTATATTATGGGTGTTCATATTCACATATGTGAGAAATTCTTTATTTTCTAAGTAGAAAAGTAGTAGGTACCTTAAAGTGCACCTATTATGTGATAAGATATTATCTTTCATGTAGTGTGTTATAGAGCTGTTTGTGAATGTAAAAAGTCTGCAAAGTTTCAAAAATCAAAGCGCACAACAGAGTTAATGACTCCCAAAAGAAAGAACCGCTTCTGAACAGCTGAAACGAGCCTTTAGTAATTCCAGACTTTAGCACTAGGCTTTAGTGCTCCATTGACTTCGATCTGAAAATGGCAGACCGGAAATGCAAGCTCATGCATAGAATTTTCATACTACGTTGCATGATGAAAGTTCAAATCTGGTGAACTCTGACCTGCATAATCGTATCACGTGAAAACGTGTGACCAATAGATGATCGCGATGTCACTGTGTGACCTTTTTAGTAAAAAAAAAAAAGAAAAAGAAATTCAAAAATGGAAGCATTAATTTTAGCGATATCGAACTATCCTGTACTTTACAACACAGATTTGAAAGTTTTGACGGATGATGTCATGTCCTGTTCCCGCCCATATTTGCAGCGGCGTCCCACAAAAATACGCATGCTTAAAGCCTAGTTTGACCGCGCCATTACTTCCTGTACAAACCTATGTAGGTTTGTAATAAAAAAACCCCGCCTCTAGTCTTCATTGGCTGCTCGTGAACAACGTGAACTTTGACCCGCCCTTAAATACTACAGTTCCTGTTGTCGCCATGAGTAGGAGATGTTGTTTTCTGTGCTGCAAAAGCAAAACCACTTCGCATAGACTCCCAAAGGATTAGGATGTAAAGCGTCAGTGGTTATAATTCATTTTAAAATGATAGCACACCAGTTCAACTCCGACTTTCGTTCGCATTCCCGTCATTTCACCGACAACTGCTTCTCAAATCTAGCCGAAGTCAATGTGGGATTTACGAAATGATTATTCATTAAAGACAGGGCTGTACCCACTTTATTTGGACCATACTGTGCCTCTGGATCATAACCTGTAAGTATGATGAATTATTTATGTATACATTTTCCACCGAGTGTTCCAAATGCATGATTTTGTGTTGTATACGTGTACAGCCAGTGCACAGCTGTTAGTCTGTTAGCTGCTAACCTCTGCATACCGGCTAACTCACAATATTGGCAAACTACATACAAACTTACCACTGACAAACGTCCTGTTCTCGTCCTGCTTGCGATTGTGGTTCGGGTTGATCTTCAGATGTATCGCTATCGGACTCGGGCTCAAATCGATAAGGTAAAACTGACGACATTATTACTGAGCTGAAATTTAGATATGGTAGTGGGCGTTTCCTTTCCGACACACGCCGTAAGCAGTAGACCAATCACAACAGACTGGGACATCTGACCAATCAGAGCAGAGTAGGCTCTCTGAAAGGAGGAGTTTAAAGTGAACGGATCCTTGAGCCAGTCGTTTGTGACCCTGACAAAAACAGGTGATGCTGCAATGAAAATTATGAGAAAAGTAAAGCGTTTTTTGACCTTGGATGCATATAAACCTATTATATGAGACCTCTAAAAAAAATTAGGTACTTTTATATAGCATAGTAGGTGCACTTTAAAAAGGTAGTCATTAAAAATATGTACATATCTATCCATAGAATACTTCAAAACCTTGGATTTATAGGATTGGCTTTATAGGCAAAAATAAGTTAATGGTATAAACGTTATGTTTCACAGATTATATATGTGTATATGTGTAATCAAAAACCTTTAGTGTAAGCGAGTGAACATAAACCATTCGCTAAGATTCAATACTATACCACTCCATGATGAACAGAGGAAAAATCATCACCATACCCTCTCTCGTAACAGTTTCTGCAGCTGTTATAGCCTTCCCGCTCAGATTGCAAACCATGTTGTCCAGAGTGGCCTCGTGTTTGAGGAAGAGTGGTCGCACCAGACGCTTATACAACAGCTGAGAGCCATTCCAGGGTACTGGAGCCATGCACCATAACAAGAACAGGCACTAACAACACCCAGGGACAGGATAAATGGATGGTTTTAATATTGCAAGCAGTTAGTGCAAAAACTACATTAAGTAATGCATCGGTTTAAATTCTCTCATTATTGAATGAAACCATGTAGCAGTGCATGTATAATACACCTACTTTGCACAAATAGTAGAAAGGAAACCAGGAGAGGAAGATGTCTGAGAAGAATTCCCCCACGCCAAAGAATCCATACACCACCCAGTAAGTTAGCCACTGTGTGTCATCGTCTTTGTTTGGACTCTCAATAGCCTTGATGCTGAAATCAGTCCAAAGCAAAAAGAATCAGAAAACCATGACACTGTCAGTTCCAAGTCAGCTATTAATGATTTTCATCATTTCATCATTAACTAACATGAATCTGTAGAAACCTTAAAAGTTTGAAACACCTACGAATAGTATGCAGGATAAACAAAGCCAATCAAGTTGCAGATCAGGGAGGCTCCATATCCAACCAATAAATAAAGTCCTGTTGCAGAGGCAGCTCCTATGAACACAAAAGATATACAGCATAATAAACAAATTAATATTTCATCATGGAATTAATATACAGGTGCATATCAAAAAATTTTAATATCGTGGAAAAGTAATTTTTGGAACTTTCATATATTCTAGATTCCTTACACATAAAGTGAAATATTGCAAACCTTTTTTTGTTTTAATATTGATGATTACGGATTACAGGTCATGGAAATAAAAATCCAGTATCTCAAAATATTAGAATAAAGAATTTATAATACAGAAATTTAAACCGGAGGAGAGCTCTAATCAGATAGATTAACTCAAAACACCTGCAAATGTTTCCTGAGGCTTTAATCTCTCAGTCTGGTTCAGTACACAACCACAATCATGGGGAAGACGAAAGTAAATGTTGTATTTCATTTGGAAATCAAGGTCCCAGAGTCTGGAGGAAGAGTTTAGAGGACAGAATCCAAGTTGCGTGAAGTCCAGTGTGAAGTTTCCACAGTCAGTGATGATTTGGGCGGCCATGTCATCTGCTGGTGTTGGTCCACTGTGTTTTCTCAAGTCGAGAGTCAGTGCAGCGTCTACCAGGAGATTTTAGAGCACTTCATGCTTCCATCTGATGACGAGCTTTATGGAGATGTTGATTTCCTTTTCCAGCAGGACTCGGCTCCTGCCCACAGTGCCAAAACTACTAGTAACTGGTTTGCTGACCGTGGTATTACTGTGCTTGATTGGCCAGCCGACTCGCCTGACCCAAACCCCATAGAGAATCTATGAGAGACACCAGACCCAACAATACAGACGAGCTGAAGGCCGCTATCAAAGCAACCTGGGCTTACAGAACACCTCAGTAGTGCCACAGGCTGATTGCCTCCATGCTACGCTGCACTGATGCAGTAATTCATGCAAAAGGATTAAAGCCCTGACTCAAGTATTGAGTGTATAAATTTACATACTTTTCTGAAGGTCCCCCCCCCCCCCCCCGCCTCTCCCCCTATCTCTCTCTCACTCTCTCGGCCCCCCCCTTTCATTCCTCCATTTGAATGGGAAATCTTGTAGGGGATATCATGCATAATCCAAGTTTGTGACTTGAAATAAACCACCATCTTACCTATTACAAGTAAACGCTTCTTAAGTCCAGTCTTTTCTTCGATTTTGTTGAGGAAATCGGTTACAAAGTTCTTCTGGTTCAGAAAAGTATCGACGCGCTCTTTTAGCTTTGAAATAAACGAAAACATGGTGACCTATGTCATGTAAAGGTGTCTTCGAATACCATGAATAATACCTAGTCTTTTTAAGTTAAACAATTGAATGTATGTACATGAATTTAATGTAAACATGCTACAGGTAACGAAGAGGAGTTCTGCTGACGGGACAAGCCGCGACTTCATCCACTCAATCCGCTTTATGCAACAGAGCTGACACCTGGTTGCCAGATTGGTGCGGAAGGTGTTCTATTTCTGTCATCACTAATGCTTCACTGTACTATGACGTCACTAATCACTATGAACGACACATCACTAGTTCCTACTACTGGTTGCCATAGTAACATGGGTGGCGCAACTAGCATTCCACTTTTGACAACAAACCAGTTTTTTTGCTGCTAAAAGAAAACATTCTGGAGAGAGAGCGATCGTATATAAAATCCACCAGTGTATATATGCATCATCTCCTACGAGATAAAGGAGAAGCAGTGTGTGCTCTTTGCTACTGCAGCCATCTATTTGAGGCAAAAGCGCAAGCGCCAATTAGCTTTGCTTATCTTATGACCTAAGCGAGTTTAAAACAAAATAATAATAATGAAACACACTTTTTTGTTGCAATTGTGTGCAGTTCCTATCTCAGTAAGTGAGAATCACCATCAGGGTGTCATTCACGATATGTTCGATGGTGATCGGGAGCCGGACCGCAGCTCTTCGGCCGTGGCCTCTGTGTTTTCTGGGTAAAGTGTCTGGCTTGCTGCTGCTCGTTCCTGGGCACCGAAGCAGCGACGAGCCGGACACTTCACTCAAGATAGGAGCTACACTGGGATTTTATTCGATTGCAACAAAAAGTGAGTATGTTTCATTATTCTTTATTTATTTATTTTTGCTTTGAAGGCGCTAAAATCCTAAACTAATCTAAGCAGTGGCGTGCGGTCAGGGGAGGTGTCATCATGAAATGTAAAAAACAAATAATGATTTAAAAAATAAATAAATATTAGTCCACTGATCTGTGATAGAAATGTAATTATTGTATGATACCAATCATTCCAATGATTTTTATAGTCAGTATCGCTGAATTTGTGTATTTTCCTGCTCAAATACGGGGGAAAGACGCGAACGGAGGCAGCGACGAGCTGAGCCTCCTCTCAGATTGCGCAATCCCTCACAAACTGGGTTGAGCTGCTCATTTTTTTTTCTCAACTTGAGCACATGCAATTGATCTCTCTGTATGTAATTCATTTATTTCCATTTCCTGTTTTTACACGTTTAATTTTCCACATATGATTTTTCCTAAAATGTCATTATTTTACACATGACTAATTTATAATCACATGTGGACATTTTTACATATAGTGTGTGTGTGGTGTGTGTGTGTGGTTTTTCATTCATACAATTTGTTTATTTACACATGTGATTTATGCACGATTCTTTTTTTTTTTTTTGTTAATGTGACTTTACTGTTTTTTTAACATGTTAATGTGAACTCACATATTATTCACGTAAGCGCTTGCTAAATGTCTTTCCTCAAGGGTGGACGTCATGAGCAATTTCATATTCTGTTTGATTTCGCTATTTTAGCGAGAACCAGCAGACTGCCGAAACCATGAATCGTAAAACCTTTACTATAACTTATAGGGGCATAATGATATACTGTGGTCATGATTGGATTCACAATATTGGCTTCACAATTCAGTTTGATTCTCAGAATATTTTTCTTCAACCAAATTTAAATTTAGAAAAATTATGACTGTTAAGACTTCTTTTTATATTATTATTATTTCTGAATCATAGACCATGCAAAACAATGTGCATTTTTGTCTGTAAACTAAAACTGTAAAACTAAATAAGTCAAAAATTGTTATGCCTGAGGTGTCATTTTGGCCTGAAATAGAGCTCCAAAGTTGGCTAAAATGCCTGACTTCCACTGCTTCTTTCTCAGGCACTGTAGATATAGGCAGCCATGTGGAGCTGGTGTCATTTGAAAGCTAGTGAAGAGCTCTTTTTAATAGTTATAATGAGCTTGTGTAAGCTTATAACCTATAACGCATGTCAGTCATTGTGATCCAGAGCTATCAGGCCCAGTGTCCTCTCAATACACTTGTGTTGAAACAGTGCAATTGTTTGCACTTCCTCAGTGGTGGAATGAACTTCCAAACTCAATCCGGACTGCAGAATCTCTCATCATCTTCAAAAAACATCTAAAGACCCACCTCTTCCGTGAACACCTAACCAACCCATTAAAAAAAATAATAAAATTACTCTGGCACTTACACCTCCACTCTGTGCACTTTGCTTCTTCTGGAATTCAATTAACGGATCTTGTATGGTAGCACTACTTGTATTGTTCTCTGCTTGATATATCGCTTTGCTTGTATTTTCTCATTTGTAAGTTGCTTTGGATAAAAGCATCTGCTAAATGAATAAATGAAATATAATTGCATTAGATGCATAATTAAGACAATGCTGATTTCCACGTTAAATTTTTTTGGGTGTTGTGATTCACTGTGATGTATCACAATGCATCGTTGCCTGTTAGTGTGTGCTTAGTCGGTCTGTAATATATCACACAAATCATGGAAATGTAATGTAATGTAAGTGTACCTTTGCTGAGGGGGCGTGGGACATAATCCAAAATCCTTGGTAATTTGTATACTATATTTTCTTCAAGCCAACTTGGAAGGGAATTTCTAATGGACGATCTTGCTAAGTAGTTAACAGACTAATGTGATGGAGTGAAGCAATTGTGTAGAATGTGGCAAAACTATGTTAGTAACTATTGTATTGATTATGTTTACACTTCTATACATCTTGTTCAATCAAATTTTCCATTGCTCAGATCACAAAGCCTTCTTGTACTTTTGCTACTAGAACATTCATTTATGGTGATTCATTCCCTCAGGACTTCCAGTGGTTTTCTAACATATTACTTTCAAGCTATAGCACTGGAACGGTCCTTAAGGTGGCGGTACAGCAAGAAGAACTTGCTCATTAAAAACAGTATGGAAAAATACAGATCTGGAGTAGTAGTGGACCAATTGGAAATGGAAGAATAAATATGTAGTCTGCTGTGGGATTGAGGACGGGTCCACAGTTACTGTTGTACACTAATTGTATCCTGCTCTATTTCATGTAAGCTTTGTATAAATGATTCAAGTGTATTTCTTTTGCTAGTCATTTCAGTATATTATGAAGAATGATATTTTATTCATGTGGAAAATATATATGAGAGTGAAGTACAGCTCAGGTTACAGGTGGATTCATAATGTCAGGCAGCTATTCGGAACAAGACGTTACATGTCTGTAGTGTAAAAACAAGGAACTGAAGAGGCTATGTGGGACTATGCTCAAATCTCTTTTCATTTGCTTTACAACTTAGCAGAAAATAAAAGTAAATATCAGTAATGACTGCTTACAAAGCTACTAAGAACATTCTGTTTATGTGTTGCTACATATTCTGGGTAAGTCATTTTTATAATATCCATGGTATATTATTATTATTATGATTATATTCTGCAGAATTCCACTTTGTCATGAAAGTATGGAATGAGAAGAAATTCAGTTAGTAGTTTAAAATGCAGTGTTTTATCTAATATTTGGACTACAGAAACATGTTTATTTTAAGTTTGTTTTTTTTTCAAGGTGGCCAGTGGGGTTATGATTGCTGTGGGCATCTATGCTAAAGTAGCCAAGGAAAACGGTACTGAATTGCCCTTATCACATGAACTGCCTTTTTCAACCTGCTACATACATGGTGTATTGTTGGAATTGAGCTTACAGAAAATATCATGCTTTACAGATGTAGTGGATACTTTAGCAACAGATCCAGCTCTGCTGTTGCTCACTGTAGGATCCCTCACATTCATCATTACATTCTTCGGGTGTTTCGGGGCACTGCGAGATGGTGCCATACTGCTGAAAATGGTGAGAAGGCTGTGACATGCTGTACTTGATCCATTGGCAATGTCTTGCATGATTTAAAATAATAACCAAACCTGTTGTTTATTATGTATTACATTTCAAGTAATGTATTTCATCTTGACAAGATTGGTAGAATTAATAAGCACTTATTAACTAGACTATGCCTTTGGAATCAGATGGAAAGACTTTGTTTTGATTTGAACTTTATTTGGTTCCCTTTGGGATCTTTGATTGTCTGTTTGGCTTTGTGTTCATGTACAGTACGTGCTCTTTGGTGGTGCAGCTTTAAGGCTTTGCATTTCAGAATTTCTGTCCGCACTAGGGATGTAACCGAATACGAATACATTACTCGGACTGGAGAGATAATGGATACAAATATAGATACTAATGGAAATAGGAATAGGAGGCACACTACTGAAGGAAAACTCAATAGAAAGGTTCACAGGGCATCTGGTTGAGATTAGAGCTGTGCACACAGATTTATGGGAGAAACAAAGACGACAGATAGGAATGCGTGCAGCGCTGCATGATACATTTACAGCTTTCATTCATTCATCTGTAGGAAGTGCCTGGTCAGTGTTGCTGTGGTTTAAATTGGGCTACTATCCATCAATCCATCTTCTACCGCTTACTCGTTCTTCAGGGTCGCAGGGATTGGGCTACTAGTTTGTTTATATTTTCAGATAGAGAACGGTTTAGAATTGTTAGAAAATACTGGCAAACATACAAACTAAAAAGAATAACCACAAGAGTGGGGATTAAAAAACAGTCCGACACGCATCTCAAATTGAGACAAATTATGAACTAGAGTGATGTAACTGAGGTTGAGGAACACACCATGCTGACAGTGCTGGTATTTCTTTCTTTCTGGATTTTCTACCTTTTGGTTTTTTCCAGTGTTTCTGAGAATAATAATAATAATAATAATAATAATAATAATAATAATAATAATAAACAACCCTTCAGGTTTAGGCCACACCCACTTTGGGTTTAAAATCAAATACAGGTTCTGATATTTGTCATTGGGTTACACCCCTAATCTGCACATATACATTAAAACACTACATAATACATAATTAATACATTTAAAAAATCTTGATGCTTTTAATATTGAAGAATTAAATATAGATTATTTTGGATGTCACTGTTTCTTTTCTTCATTATGCACTTAGACATAGACATGAGATTACTTTGCATCCTTAGGACAAAATATCAAAATGGTTAACTAATGTATGCTAATAAAGTATATTAATAGTTTGAAATGTTTATAAGACAGAGAGGATCATAACTTTTACCGAAGCTTTTTTTTCTGTTGACTTTCAAATAGCTTTAAAATAGCAGCAACTGTTTGGTTGTTTTTTACCCAAAGAACATAATGGGATGTAAACATTTGCACTGATTATTTCAGTACATATAGACACTCATAATTTTTGTGTTTTTGGATTCATTTTGTTGAGTTTTTTCCCCCCCAAATTTCTAATTCTGCATATTTGACACATAGTATTTTTTAATTATATTTTCAGTTTTTAGGAATTTTAATGGTCATCCTGTTCCTGCAAATCGCTGCTGCTGTTCTGGGCTTTCTCTTCTCAGACATGGTACACAGTCAATCTGTCAGATTAATCTGTAATTAATCACTTGATTTAAACGATTCTTTAATCGGTTTGTCTCTAACCCTCTTTCAGGTTCTAAAGAGGACAGAACTGCTAATGAAGAAAGCCATCGTATTATATCGAGAGGACATGGATTTAGAAAATGTGATTGACTTTGTGCAGAAAAAGGTCAAAAATCTTTATATATATACACTACCAGTCAAAAGTTTAGACATGCTCATTCTTTATATTTATTATTCCCCCCCAAACACACATTTTAGAATAATAATAGTCATCAAAACTCTGGAGTAACACAAGTGGAACTATGGGAATTATGTCGTGATAAAAATAAATCAAAACAATTTAATATTTTAGTATCTTCAAAGTAGACACCCTTTTTGCCTAGAATTTCCAGAAATGTATTCTTGGCATTTTCGCAACCGATTTCTTGAGGAATTTCCCTGAGATGCTTTTTAAACAGTATTAAAAGAGTTCACACCTACGCTGGCCAGGTACGCTGGCTCTTATTGGCTGGTTTTCAGAATATTTCGCTCCAAAAAAAAAATTGTAAATAAAATGTTCGTTTTCTAATGAAAGAAATGAATATGTTGGCCCAATTATATTTTATATATATAATTATAGAACACCAATTTCAAACATTTAATCATACACCTTCAGATCAAAAGGTTTTTAAGATCATGAGAAACAATTCAGTCGAGTGTCTCCAAACTTTTGACCGGTAGTGTGTGTGTGTGTGTGTGTATATATATATATATATATTGAAGAATATGAACAAGGCTTTGCGCCTGGAATCAAATGAATGAACAGTGCATGCAATGTAATCTGGTTAATCTTTGTTTATGCCACTGCAGTTCCTATGTTGTGGAGTTAATTATTACTCAGACTGGTCTCAGAACGCATATTTCAACTGCTCTGTGAATAACCCTAGTCTGGAAGCCTGTGGTGTGCCTTTTTCCTGCTGTGTACGACAGCAGAATGAGGTAATGCACCCGACACAGATTACCACCAAATTAAACAGGGCAGAGTGTGTTATGCTGCCTCACGACACAGCATGAGCAGCAGTTCAAAACGGGCAGGGATTCACAGATGACCATATTGGGGTAGTGGGGGCAATGAGATGTCAAAGTATGTTATAGACCAAAAAACGTACAATGCAGTTTGCCAGAACTCACACAGCAACATCCGGTGAGGTTTCTTAGGCCAAAACATAAATATTCTGTAACAATTTCTGTAAAAATTGCAGGGTAGACTAGTCATACATAGTCATAGTGTGACTATTTCAGACTTCTTATGTTTTACCAATATACCATTGTCAAACTATAAGCCCCTACCAACCTCTTTTCATATACAAAATTGCCAGGTCAGCTTAATTAAAAAGTTACTTTATGATAGTGTTTATCAGAAAAGTCTCTATGCAAGCAAAACTTGTGTTTATCCATTTCCTAGAAATTTCTCATGCGAACCTGTAAATAACCAGCAAGTTCTGAAAAGCTGAAATTGCATTGTTCAGATGCATGTTGTGTAAAAAAAAAAGATTGGAAGTAAAGTGTAGATTTTAATCATCCAAGATCACTAATTGGTATTCATGGTATTGTTAATGATAGTCTAGTGCTTTGTGCCAGGCTCATCCCCACAACCTTTTTCCCCTTCATCCTCCCTTAGAACTTCAGCAAAGGGTCATTTCATTGATCATGGTTGTTGGTGTCAGGGGTTAATCCTCTCCATCTTGTTCTTTTCCCTTCCTTTCCTGTCCTATCTCCATGTCTTATTTAGGTAAGGAAAATCCTCTTGCTCTTTGCTACATTTAATGCCTCTGTTATAAAATAATCAAACGTATATATCTAGGGTGGGAGTCTTACTCAGTGCATCACAGGCAAAGAAAGATCTACATACTTTCCAGTGAATTTTAAGAAAATGTGTCATTTTCATGTGTCATGTGTATTAAGCGTTATGTTTTCTTTGCAGACTGTGTTCAATTCCATGTGTGGCTACAAAACTCAGGGGATGGAAGAATCCTTAATCAAGCAGCGCATTTATGTCAACGGCTGCCTGAACAAAATAGTGCTGTGGGGGAAACAGAACCTGCTGCTGGTTGGAGGGATCAGCATCGGCTTGCTCTGTCTCGAGGTGAGACACGCCTATAAACATTTTATTATTTTGCATGTTTCTCTGGAAATGCACAGAAATGGTATTGGTTAAAGTTGACTCACACACCATGAATGTATTGAAACATTATTATACCATGCCTTAAGGCAATGCATTCCCAGTGGGAAATCTTGTAGTGACAAGTGTGTGCTTTCACAATTACAGCACAAGAGCAAAAAGCAAACAGCAGCATGATAATATCAGATTATGCACAAATTTATTAAAAATCAGGTAAAATAAGAGTCAACTGCAGGTGGTTAAGATATTGACTCCGATCAAGGAATAATTCATAAACACAGCAACATAGCATCTACATTGTAATTTAAGGAGCAAGCATCACATCAAAATGTAATATTTTTTAAGTCTGATTAATATAACAGTGCATGATTATATATCAACTGCATAAAAATCTTGATTATTGTATATCATCAGCATATAATCTTGATTTTCACAAACAGTAAAAGGTTTGAAAAGTCATACGACACAGGTGTAGGTAGCACTACTGCATGTAAACTAGGTTTCATGGTTTATTAATGGTGCTTTTGAATTGTCTTTCAGATATGTATGATTTCATTGGCAGCTGCTCAGCTCATCCAAATCCAGAAAAAAGGAGAAGAAAAAAGCAAATCACAGGCCAAACAAGAGGTGGATTAAACTCTTGCCAAATGTCTAAACCCATTAGTGGCATAACCATTTCATAATATGTACAGTATATCTGAAATCGTACATTTATAAGCATATATGCATGCGCAGGAACTACTCAGTCCCTCCAGGATTTTGCGATCGCAAATATGAATGCAAAATCAAGCAAACTCCACAATATTCGGAGGAGCTTGCAATTTTTCAAAATGATCGCAGATTTTCTGCAGATTTGGGCCAAGACGCATCATGTGATGTCACGTCAACACACATTCATCCAAAGCCTTCTTCGATTCGCATGCATCGAACTTGAGTACAGCTAAAAGGTCTCATTTACCAACAAACATCACTGCGAAAAACGGTGAAAAACAATTTCGTCCAGTTGCAACTCGCCAATTCAAGCAGTTTTCCGCAAAAAAAAAGCACAAAAAACTCATGCAAAATCAAGCAATTTTGGCTGCAACAATTACAAAAATGCTCTGCGAAATCCTGTACGGACTGATTATTCACATGTAAACATTGTCTGTAAGTAGAAACTGCTTTTTAAAAATTAAGGCTGTTGATTAATCTTTTAATTATGTTCTCCTTGTAAATGAGCCCTTGATTGTAGATGTTTTATAACGAGACGACTTGTACATACATTGTTAATTATGAATGTTGGGATTAATGTTAATTTTGTACGAAAAGAAATGATCGGAGATTATAACATGCTTTTAAACATCAATAGTATCAAAAGCATTTTCAATACTCAGTTATTGTTTATCATGTGCTTGCAATGCAGTCCTGATATTTCTTTTTTTCAGAAATGAAAGACTACTGATTACTAAAATGAATAATGCTCAACGAATAAAGCCACAAAATGCTGGTTTCTCATAGAAGGACACATGTGCTGGACTGTTTAGTCTTGAGAATGGTCATGAAGTTAAACTGAGCTGGATTGTAACTGTAGAGCCCTGTAATCTCGGAGTGAGATGCCTCTAGACTCTTCTCACGTGAAGTAACGCGATAGTGAGCTCTGAAGTTACGGAGCGGGTTGTAGCCTTGAGTCAGTGTGTTTGGACAGTGGAAGCCCTCCTTGATGAAAGAGCCAAGCTGTGAAATGGCTACAAAGCCATCCTTGTAGGGTGCAATCCTGATGACTGCAGCATAAACATACTGGATGTATAAAAGGGATCCTAGAACAACAAGTGAAGTCACAATAAAATTATGCAGTGAACATGTAGGCTATAATAAAACATATGAGGGCAAATTACTTTCTAAATTGATAGGTAGATATAACTGATTAACTGTGTTATAAAAGTACCATCAATACTCTCAGAAAGGCATGCTGTGATCTAATCGATCATGGTATCATTAGCAATACATTGTCATACGGCCCTGCAGTACAGACTCTTTTCAAGCGCAGTTGAAATCTTTGAGGCTTTTCAGTGAATCATTCAAATCGAATCAAATCACTTGAGTCTGATCTTCTAAAAGGTTCATTTACATTCATTACCAGATTCTTTCAATTCTGCTTACAGCTACATTAAACTATTTCTGTGAGAAGAAAATTATTATTATTATTTTTTAAACAATCTGAAACAAGTAAACCTAACTCGTATCAGTGAGACTTTTTGGAATGTCTTATTCGCTTTGGTTTCAATCCATTTTGTAAGTCAGTCGTTTGGGTTATTTCTGTCAAGAACAAGATTCTGAGTTCATGTTCAGTGAGTCATTTGAATAATTGTTCAGTTTCAGGATTACTTTTGGGTGTTTAGTGAGATTTCTTCAGCCTCCTTTGATAAATCAGGCTATTTGCTCATGCCTGAGTCAGTAATTCTTGGGATTTGAAACAGCAAAGGAACAGAAACAAAGCAGACTCAGCTAATGGAAGTCACCGGTATTTACTTGTTGACTTTAGTGACTCATTAAAAAAAAGTCAGAAGTATTCACTGTAAAAAAAAAAAAAGAAGAAGAAAAAGAAAACAACCAATTGCTGCAAATTTACCGCATTTGTTTTACAGCAAAATACTGTTTTATGATTTAACAGGATTGTACTGTAAACAATTTGCTAGTTAGACCGGGTGGGGGGGTGCAATGCATAGTGGGATATCTAACGTTTTAGGCAGGAATGAGAATGGCAACGATTCACTGCAAGATTAGTGGATTGTTTTTCTTACCTTAATTTTAGCGACTCTTTTATGCTAATTTTGGTTTACTAAAGCTCTGAAATTGGACTTTTAGTGCGAGTTAATTGAATTAGAGATGTTTCAATCAGTGCATAGTATCTGAGGGAAGTGGTGACTGGTTTAGTCTTTGAGCTACAGAAGGTTGAGAGTTCAAATCTCAGCACTGCCAAGTTGCCATGGTTGATTCCTTGAGCAAGACCCTTAACCTTCAACTGCTCAGTTGTATTCTGCCTCAGTTGTAAGTCGTTTTTGGATTGAAGTGTCAGTGGGTTATATTTTAGTTTGTACAATAATTATATAAGTATTTACAGTAACTGCACTCTGCTTCCAGTAAATTATAATTATTTTAGTATGTTACTGAAAACATTCAGTGATGTAAAAACTACAGTAATTCACTTGTAAATATATTACAGTGCTTGACTCTAAAAACATATTTTATGTTTCACATCTACTGTAAATTGACAGTACTTTACTGGCAACTCTGCTGCCAGTGTATCTACATGCAAGGCACATCTACTATATTTTACACTCGGTTAATGTTTATATTTTTTCAAGGCACGTTTATATGACTCTCACTATTCACAATCGACTTTGCTCACTGTATCCTACCTTCAACTACAACATTAACAATACTGACCTGTAGAAACATCCCAGACTTTGATGGTTTTGTCCCGAGAACCAGTGAACACGTACTTATCGTTTACAGAGAAAGTTGCACACAGAATGCCCTCGAAATAGAAACCCTGTGTAATGATATAGACACACAAGCACTGTCAGAGTTATATATGAATAACGTGCAATTCGAATGTATCTGTAGTGTTCTTGAAGCAGGTGCAAATTAAAAACTTTCTTTAGTGTCACTATTTGGGATTGTTTTACCACCTTGTACTCCATAGTATGGTCCAGCAGAACAGGACTCATATTCCAAAGCTTCTGGACACAGTCCTCAGATCCTACCAGAGCATGTTTATCCCAGTTACTCAGTGCAATGCAGGTGATCGCAGCCCCGTGCTGATCCAGCTCTGCCGTTGTGGCGCTCTTGAAGTCATAGATTGCCACTTCCCCTCCGAAAGTGCCATACAGGAGTCTACAGTCGGGCAGCAAAGCCATGGCTGATACAGGCGAGTGAAGCAGGGAGAGTGAGTAGTTATGGATTGGACCCTCGACGCATGGGAAGCTGTCTCTTGTGGTGATCTCGAACAAGCACACCGTGTCCTCATAGGCCACGGCAATCTTATCTTCCCTGGGACTGATGGCCATGCTGCGCACAGTGGGCAGACTCTCTGGAGGAGGAAGGCACAGGGTCTCTTGGGGAAAGGCTAAAGGGTAGATGAGTACAGTACCGGTGCAGAGGCCGCAGAAGAGAAGCTGCTTCTCTTGTGCCAGTTCCATGCAACACACCTCTGCGCACACATCCATTATATCGGAGGACATACCTGAGGAGCATGCATGTAGTTTCAGTTGGATGTGTGTGTGTCATTAGTTTAAACCAGCAATGGAGATATTCTAGGAGTGGGCATTACAGTAAAAAAAAAAAATAATAATAACACACATCAAACTCAAAGACATCTTCACAGTAAGGGATATGCATCATGATGAGGGCCACGTCTTGTTATGAGCAGTATAAGTGGGTGCTTATGGTCCCCAGACCACCAGGGGGCCCCCATGATTTTTAAAACAGATATGCAGATCTGTTTAACAGATTATGAAGTGTATAGCTGCGTCTGAATACCCTTATTACCCTACTGTACAGTAGGCGAAAAACAGTACACCAAAGGAGTAGTATGTCTGAATTCTCAGCATTCATAAAACAGTAGGTGAGAAATACCCGGATGACCTCCTGCTTCCGCTGAGATTCTGAACTATGGAACCAATAGACACTGCGCTATCCTATAAGGCAACGGAACTGGCGCGGAAGAGCTGTCAGCTGTCGTGTTGGCTCTTTTTAAGTGCTATAGGTATTAAACGTTGTTCCATGTGGTTAAACCGTACTTGTTTAACAACAACTGAGTAAAGATTGTTAACTTGCCGTAGGTTTAAACAAGAAAAAAAAGTTTTTGCGGTTAATATGAGGTCATACATCACATGACAATGCCAACATGGCAGATGTAGTATCTCCAGATTGTATTCATTGTACACATATACTGATCAGTACATACTGTATCAACAGCTGAGCAGTAAGTATTGAATACAAGTATTCATTGTACACGATTGTATCTATCTCATATTGTATGTATTGTACTTAGTCAGATTCTCTGCTGTCTTGCTTCTGCTCATAGATGTAATTGAAATGGAAAAAGTTAGTCATAAATTAGCTAGCTAATTACTTCTTAGAATAATAAGTGTTAAGGATAAGACATTAAGTTGCAAGATCGTTACTATTAGTTATGACAATAGTGGCCTGTTGACTCATCCAAGATAATTCTGGTCATTCTTGCATATAAAATATGATTGGTGTGAGTGGGGTAAGTAAGTTGTCACTTTGGGCCTCTAAATTAAACCTCTAAACTGTGAGTACCAGCAGAGTTAGAGGCCAGTGTGTATATATAGAACACATTTAAGTTCTGCTCACTATTACAGTACATCAAAATCAAATAAGAAAATATTACATTTAGCTCCATATCAATGCATCAATCTATGAGTGTGGGTTGTTAAAGTTTTCCTTATGAGGAAAAAAAATATTTTGAATGTTTTTTTCATGTCCAAAACCACTATATTGTATTAAATAGTATGTCTCAATACATTGTGCTGCATATGGTGTAGCATGATATACCATCTTGACATGCTATTTGCTGTGATTTTATGAAGAATGGGATATAGCTCATGGCTTACAATAGTACATGCATCTGGAGCAGAAAAAATATATAAGGTAGAGAAAAAAAACCTAAAAGATACAGGTAGGTCTTTCTTCTGTGCTATCATTAACATTAAACTAACTGTTTGCAGATGCAAAATGAAAGGTTGTAAATGATATAGACTCTGATATAGACTATAGAAAGTTATTCATAACATCCAGTCACTAGTAATAAATGTCCGATTAATCAGCTAGTAATTTTGATTCTGATTTCCTTTTGGTAGTTTCTGCTAGTAGTTACCCTCTATTTTTAAAAGCACAATGACTATTTTTAAAGCACAATGCTACCTAGCGAGCTAATGCCATGTAAACAATAAAGGCAAGTTAAGAATGATTACATTTTCCCCACACAGTTTGCTGCTGTTCTGTATAATGACAAGAATATGATTCTGTAAGATGAGCTGAAACAAAAAAAAGCATTTTAATGAAGTTTGCTGAATGATGTACTTCCATAATTGCATAAATTAGCTTCGCTATTGTATTAGAAGGAGCTAACAAAAGCATAAAGTGTTAATACTGAACAGCCTACAGCTGCAGTGTTGCCAATTATGTCTATATTTTACACCAATAATACGTCTGCAATAATCTGTTCATGTGTAATGTGTAACTGTAAAAGTATTTTGGTGCGAGTGCACAGGGTGATACTGTGTGTGATACACTGTGGACACTTCTTAAAGTCCAAAAATAGCAGTGAATGCTACTTCTATTAAAACTATTTAAAAAAAATATCAGTGTGGTTTACCTTCAGAACAGTTCCATGCGAACACCTTGGCCCTGTCCTCTTCTCTGATGAAATGTACCGTGCTGCCATCTTTGGATATTACCACCCTCGGGCAGTTGGCAGGAATACCGGTCTGGATTCTGTGTTTGGGATCGTAGTCTAGCTGCCACAGTTTGAGGTGACCAGACCTGGTTGAGGCTGAGATGATTGTGCTGTTGTACACAGACACGAAGGTGACAGGAGATCCCATACCACTGAAGGAGTCGAGGAGGTGTCCAGTGACTAAACCCCAAACCTTCAATTGACAAGCACAACATCTCACATCTGATAAAATATTCCCTGTTTTATGCGATACAGTGCAGTCAAGTCAGCTTTCATTGAAATAATCCAGTAAATGAAGTCATTTATTTGTCTTTCTTTCATTGCTCTGACTAAACGCTAAAATGATTGAATGATTAGGTTAAAAACCTATTTCAGAGGTGGCATCTGTGTGAAACTGACCCGTATGATTTGATCCTGAGATCCCGTAACGACTTTACTTCCTTGGCAGAATGAAACAGCTGATAGGACTGTGGCTTCATGCTGGAGCTCCTGGGTTTTGTGCACAGAATCTGGATTCACATGTAGCACAGCCAGTGTTCTCTCACAGCCTTTGTGCAAGAAGATGATGATGATTTTAGTCTGCATGTCCTCTCTTTTACTTTATCTCATTGTGATCTGAGTACATTGTTTAATAAAATGATGTTCAAAAAAAAAAAAGTTACCTGCAAAGAGCACATTTTCATCTTCTGAAGTGCACATAAATGAAGCGGGTGCAGGAAGCTCAACTTCACATAGAGAACCACTCGCTGAGACCTAGAGATAAAGGTCAAATGGAAGGTTACAATGAGGTACAATGATGGAAATGTTTGCAAAATTAGGACTCTGCATGTGTGTGCGTGACAGTTTGGGAAAACCCATTGGATATTGCTGTGGCTGAATTCTGGCAAGAAGCCAAAAGTGACTAAAAACTGTCTGTAACATCCTTGGACATCTATTCTTTCAGAAAACAAAAATATAGTCATCCCCCATTCAAACCAATGTAGAAATGTTTATTATTATTATTATTATTATTATTATTATTATTAACTTACGTTCTTTTCTAGATAAGGAGCCAGTTTAATAAACAGGCTTCAGAAATGATTGTAGGCTATGAATAAAGGCAGTTATAAAGATAGACATCATTTTCATTTTTTATTTATTGTTGATATTTTACTTATTATGTTAAAGTAAATGCAAATTATATTAATATACATCATGCTTATAGGTCGCATTTTTTGACATGCGTGTTACTAAACTGACATTCGAGATGGAAAAATTAGTGCCAGAGGACAGCGCTGGGGTTCTGCAGAAGGTATTCTAGCTATTTGGGCCAAAAAACAAACACAAAACAAGACAAAACAGAGACACAACACAAAACTACTATCTTTGTAAAAAATTATATTTACATTGTTAGTTAATCATTTGCTTATTATTCAACACCAGCTCTGTATTCGTCATGCTTGTCCTTGATTCCACCACAAAAGTGTTGTTTATTTGTTCATTTGCCATCATGATATTTCTCATGAATGAGGTACATTTACAACATTTAGTGTGTAACTAATTGAACAAATAGAAAACATACCAAAATATATTAATTTCCCTTGGATTCCGATTAGGCAAACATACTTATCAGTGAAAAAGAGTCCTTAAATTGAATTTTACCATATTCACTGAGCACTCCTGAGATGCAATGAGGAGTTTTCCATGTCGGGGGAGTGAAAGCACACTGGATACAGTGAAACCCTGAGCGCAGGTGAGCTTATTGTAGGATTTTTCTAGGCCAGTATTTGAATCAAAGATCCAGATTTGGCCATCACTGGACATGACTGCCACTTCATCCACCAGTGCACTAAGGATTGAACACTCTCCTTTTATATCAATTTCATAAAGAAGCTCTCCAGTGTCTAAATTCCATGATTTGACCTACAGTATACACAACAGTGAGAGAAGATTGAATACGTGAATAGGTTTAGTAGCGGAGTAACATTCTATTCTAACAACTAAACTGGGTTCTCTGTATAAAAGTGTAGAAGCTATGTGGAAAGCTGTCGCACTTGTCCCTGTGTGTTGGACAAGACCATTGCTTTAGGCTCAAGCACAATGATCTGTTCAGTAGGCCAGGGTTGTACCGAGACCACAGCAGGAATGCTGAAGAGCTGTTTCCCAGTGAGCAGACTCCATTTTCTAAGAGAGCCATCAAGTCCAGTAGACAAGCAGTGTTCACCTTTCTTTACAAACTTCACTGACTGCACTGTACCTGCACAGAGAAAATGTATAAGATGGCACATAAGGTCATATTTGTACTTTGTGTTTGGTCTAAAAAGGTGACAAACATGAGAGTCAGCAAACCTGTGTGTCCGTCAATTGTATGAAGCATCTCAAGACACTTTAGGTCCCATGCAATCAACTCTCCATCCAGTGAACCTGCTATCAGTAATTCTCTCTCCAAACACAGATCTACTGCAGTAATCCCTTTGTAAACAATAGAGAAAAGACATCAATCAATATGGGGTGGGCAATGAGTTATCAATGAGTAATCAACCCTAGTGATTATAGTTACAGAAGCAATCTAGATCCCTAGAGTGCTTAGGAAATAATATCAATCAAACTCAAAGTAGTAATCAGCTGCTTTTAAAAAAGCACTGTCCGTAACATACCTTTTCCCGAACCACTGAGGGTGTTTATCAAAGGTCCTCCAGGGGGTTGTAAGAAGCTACTCTTGGGCACAAGCACTGGGTCTGCACAGGAAGCAAACCGCTCGTCGCATTGCGAGCATAGGCGCCCAATCAGCGAAGGGTACTCAGGAGCCAGAGCTTGAAGCCTGGCAGTGATCTCAGTGAATAGAAGGAGCGAGTCTTTAAAAAGATCAGTTTAGGTTAGTTCATAGTATACTGAATCTTTGTAGGTTCTAATCTGAATGAACAGTGATGATGGGGGTAAAACAAGAAGTTTACTAACTATAAGTATAATAAGTAGGGATATTTTGATCCTTTGATATTGGCATCAATCTGTAAATGATTACCAACATCTGATACCATACAAAACTGTGTGATGTAAACCTAGTGAACTTTGCCATGCTAATGTTGTAATCCTTCAGTACAAGTAACCTGAGTAATATCTTCCATCCATCCCATCCATTTTCTGTACTGCTTATCCTACACAGAGTCACAGGGAGCCTTGAGCCTATCCCAGGGGACTCAGGGCCCCAGGTGGGGGACACCCTGGACCAGGTGTCAACCCATCGCAGGGCACAACTGCACACACACAAACACACACACTTACACACTATGGACAATTTGGAAATGCCAGTCAGCCTACAACACATGTTTTTGGACTGGGGGAGGAAACCAGAGTACTCAGAGGAAACCCCCAAAGCACAAGGAGAACATGCAAACTCCACATACACAGGGCAGAGGTGGGAATCAAACCCCCAAGCCTGTAGGTGTGAGACAAACGAGCTGTCCTGACCATGCAGACCATCCATGAGCATGATCATTAAAAATGAGCAGTGTGGAGCAGGCAGTAAGGGTATAGAGAAACTGTCACGAACGAGAGCACTTTACTTCTCTGAGCAGTGAACACTAAGACAGGTGCAGTTCAGGTCTACACATTTCGAGTCAAGGTGCATTTCATGGACTCAGGTTGGCCACCTTCAGGCTATCTCTTGAAGATACTGTTTAAAAGGCATAACATCACAACATAAAACTCAGTACAAGGACTTCATAGCTAGCAGCACCAAGATAAACAGAGCTGAATAAAATGTTCTATAATGGTTCTATGATTGCTTAATGCTAAGTAGGTTATTCATTTTGGTACCGCTATCGGTATCAACAAGTACCAAAAAACATGTACGCATAGAAAAAAAATAATATAGATGCATCCCTAATAATAACAACTATTTATAAGAATGTTGAAATGTTTTCTTATTTATTATTATCGGGTTAATATTTACTAAGAATATTAGATAGGTATTTCTTAAGCCATTGTAAAAGCTTGTTTCGTGTCGGGCTGCGTAACATCACATCACCACTTTTCAATTATTTTCTATAACAGCACATCCCACCACCATCATGTTTCATTCCTCACAGTAATAAAACCCTCACTACAAACCAGATCAGCACTCACCTGTGTGTCCATCGATGAAATCTATGGTAGGCTTCAGCAGCAGAAAGCAGTCCCTGATCAATTGGATCTCAGGACAGTCTATGATGTCAACACAGAGTGACAGGTCCTGAATTACACTGGCCACACCACAGCTGAGGGTCTTACAATACAACCAGTCCAAATTGCCTGCAACACACATCACAGATAAGTAATACATCAATAAATGACTTATTACATAAATCTGAGCGGTCACCAGGTCTAACCTAGCAGCGAGTGACGCAGTTCCTCCCATTTGCCTGCGTGTATAAGATGATAAGGCAGTTCATGCAGCATTCTGAGATTGGCCACTCCTTCAGCATACCATAGGGGCTGATGCGGAACCTTTACAAAACAAAGTGCTGAACGGTTTAATGCAGTTTTAATTGGTGTGCTTTACAATAACATATAGCGTGTTGATGAGTACCTTTCTGTCAGCATTCAGTTGGGTACTCAGTGATGACAGAAGTATGGGTTTGAGCTTGCCCTGGCTCCACTGACCTGAGAAGTATTCACTGAGAACACTGTGCATTTGAACTCGGTACTCCACAGAAAGATACTTTGCCTTCACAATGTCAGTAAACTGCCTAAAGAAGATGAAGCTTATCATACTTCAAGTTTCACAACTTTCACGATGAAATCACAGGTTTTTAAATTGTGTTGAAATAGATTCATCTGGGAAGTACTGACAAAAAATCATAAAGAAATAAAACTACACCTTACCTTCGGTTGAACACTAACACAATAATGCCATTTTCCCAACGCTCGACTAGGTGATCTCTTAGGTCATGTCTGAGGCGTGCCCAAAGAAGAGGAGGAAAGCGTATGAGGGTGTGGCTCGGGGGAAGCCGGCTCTGGTAGACCTCCGCCAGAACATCATTATCCACAGACAAGACATCACGTAGTTCTGCCTCCGACAAGCCACGTCTGTGAAGACATAGTGATGCGTTGTTTCATTTATTTATGATTTTACTCGAATGCAACTCAAAAGCAGTATAATTTTGCTAATAACCAACCTCGATAAGGTGATGTAACCCAGAGCGTGGCGGACAAGCTTCTCACCATGTTTTTTTTCCAGTGTCTGGAGAAACAGTGAGATTACTTCCTGAACCGAGCTGCCAAGATGAATATCAGACATGGAGGTGTAGGATGACCACTGCTTTGCCATGTCCACCATTAGCTTCAGATGCAAAAGACTTCCACTCTTTTGGAAGTTGCCAGTGATTGCATGTGTTTGCTCAGACAGAAGTCTTCTTCCAGCACCGTTCAGACAGGCATTAATGATGTCCTGCCCTTGATCACAATTCAGTGGTTCTACTTCAAAGAAACATTTATCATCACTAACTAGAGCTTTCAATCTCTTGAAAGGAGACCCGTCATATAGGGTAGACACTACCAAATGTACATTAGGAGGAATTTCTTTAGGTATCCAATGCAATTTATGAGCATTGTTGGCCCGTGAGAGGTCATCCAAAGAGTCCAGGATGAGAACTAGTGTTTCTCCATCTTCAGACACTTTGTGCAGCATGGCATGGAAGAACTTTACCAACTTCTCATGTGTGTTTGCAGTCTTTGGGCAGGGAGTTGCCAGTCCCAAAGCTCCACAAACCTGTAAACAAATCCCCTTTAGGACAGAGTCTACATCTGAGCTGATGGGAGATGTTCCAAGCAGCCGGAGAACAACCACAGCTTGTGGATCTAGAACAGTCCGCATCTCCTGGGCCAGTTTACACAGCAGAGCGGTCTTACCAATTCCTGGATGCCCGTAGATTACGAGTGGTGCATGCTGTATATTTGTCGACTCCCACATTGTGAGGAAGAGCTTTGCCAGTGGACCATCTCTTCCAATAAAAATAGCACACTTGTCTTTACTTAGCCTTGCATGATGAAAAAGCTCCTGTTGAATCCACAGCCACCCCGGACCTGTTGGTGGAACAGATTGCTTGGCAATCCTCTCCTTTATCTGACATACAATCTGTTCACAGAATCTCTCCAGATACTCCTTGTGCTCCTTACGATTCACATCCATAGCATTTTTACTAAGCTCCAAGGTGAGATAACTTGAACACACACTGGAGATACGCTGTTTTAGTTTGGTCAAGAGTTCCTGGGCTTCAGTGTCTATGAGACCATCAGCTGTGACATCCAAGAACTTAGCATGCTTATGGCTTTCACTTTTCTTTAAATGAGGTAGTTCCCTGATAAAGATGACAGGTGAAAGCGTGTCCTGCTCTTGAGTTGAGAGAAAACTCTGCTCCATCTCCCATTCCGTCACTGTGTGGACATTAAGCAAAGCAAAATCACTCAGTGTAAAGTGACTATCATGAATGTTAGTGGTACTTTGGCAAACTGACAAAATATTCTCTCACTTGACTTGAAGAACTTGTGCTTCTGCTCTGCGCTGAAGTCGCCATCATTCTCGGCTTGCAGCGCTGCACTGCATAACAGCTGCAATAACCGAGCTTCAGTGAGATTCCAGGACAAAATGTCAGATTCATGCTGTGGTCTAGCCTCAGGTTTTGTATCATTATAATGAGGATAGTGCGTGGTGATTGGCTGAAGGACATATTTAGGGGGTACAGAGTTATCGTCTTTGATGAACCATTTCTTAAGTACTGTCAAGCCTTCTTGGTCCTTGGAAAGTTTTGAGAGCAGTAACTCAAACTCAATCTCTGATATGAGGTGTGGAATGAGTCTGTGTCCATACTGACTGCCAACCATAGCCTGTGATTATAAAGCAAACAAACAGCAAAGCATCTGGCTCACTAACTAGATGCAAGAATTTGTCAGTAAAGTTCTATGTATGTGTGTATATATATATATATATATATATATATATATATATATATATATATATATATATAGATAGATAGATAGATAGATGCAAATGAATTACCACACTTACAATAAAACTTGGTCCAAGCGACAATTTCTGACATGATTGGATCTCCCGAAGACACAGCTCAGTTGTTAGGTGATCAACAGTGACTGAATCCCTCAAACCCCACTGGAAATCCACAACCTAGTAGTATTTGAATTGTACATCCAGACATTATAAACAGCAGATTGAGAAACTGAATTTCACAATTGCTATCTCAAGATGCAAAGGAGCGATCAATAAAACAATTCTCCCTCTATTACATTACTCACAGTAGAACATACTGTGGGGTCCAAAAGTCCGAGACCACATTGAAAATCTGTTTTGTTTTGTTTTATTTTAAACTGGAAAAGACAAAGGTTAAGCTTCTTTTTTTTTTAATAATAATCAAGTTTGTACAAAAAGTCAGATTTTCCTTAAGTCATCAAATCACGTGTTCAAATGACACGCAGATGGATTCAATCCGAAATGAATGGTTGGGTTTTACACAACCTTGTGCAGTCTGTGCCAGCTCGAATGCACACCGTCATTAAAGTAAAAACGGGACATGCCAAATTCTCAGATATTCTGAAATTCATGTAAATACTTCTAAAATTCTACTTTTCACTCAAGTTACTGCTGATTAGAGAATTTGCAATGAAAAACCTGTGTATTAAATTAGAAAAGAATGCAAAGAGCAGCACTTTCACTAGTGGTCTCAGACTTTTGAAGCCCACTATAAGTATTTTTCTACTTCATTTCAGGACGTCAGAAAATCAGTAGGAAGATTCTGGTATTGATTTTTGTTTGACATTCTTGCCCTTGAAGACCAACTTCAATGGCAAGTTCTGACTTCACATGTATCAAATTACCCAATATTCAGTACAAACCTCAAAGACCAGGCCAAGACTTTGACAGTAGCTTTGTAACTCAGGATAGGCTTTTTCCCAAAAGGCATTTCGTTCAGTGTTAAGATCTGGCAAAAAAAAAAAAAAAAAAAGTGTAATATTAACAGGACTCATCTTGCTACATACACTAAATAAAAGAGAGTAAACTACCATAACAAATGAAAATTACAAATGGAGAAACAGAGAAAGCCAAAAAGATTGCAACAAAATATTACCTTAAAATTGAAAATAACTGTTTTTCTGTTGATAATTGTGATTATACGGACAATCATTACATACATGTGCAAATGAAAAGAAAAAGGATCAACAGAATGATCCAATTCTATAGTAACGAATCAGTATTTTAATTTCTATGATCGAGTCAACCACATATTTACCCAAAGAAATTTGCCAAGGGAAAAAAAAGCTTTTAAAGCCACCTTTGTGAAATGACAAACCACTGTAAAGAAGAGCTCATCAGTAAAACCCCAACCTGAGACTGTTGAGCTGATGAACACTCGTACCACGCTGGACGAAGGCTCCAGACCATCTGAGTTGTGTCCGCGCAGCGCCTCGACTCCCAGAGCTTCCCTCAGCTCCATCACATCTTTCCCTCAGTGCACACCCTACAAACTTCAGCCCATCAGCTGCTTGTAGCAGTGCTCCACTGTGTAAAGACAGTCCTCAACTCAACACTACGGTTTTATTTGCACCGTGTAGCATGTGTAACCCTGAAACCCAAACGTAAAAAGACTTACTCATGCGTGGGGAAACTCCACGCGACCTGGGATACAGTCTGAGGAGTACAGCTCATCAACAAGTGTTTGTGCTCTACGCTGTTCGTCATTTCATCCACAGAGATCATGTACGCCAGGAGGAACCTTTGTTTACCACATCTCCCTGGCCTGGTGATGGCACCCTGGGGAGAGGTAGCAGCTGCTGTTCCACTTAATTACCTGCTGTAGGTTAGATTTGCTAAACACCAATTTAGCACAAACTGTACTATGCAACTGTAGCATGCAGACACCTTAAAATGATTTGGTGCTAAGGAACTATTAAGTGTGAGTGCATAAATAGCATTGCTCAAAGTGTACACTGCTTCAGTCAGCCGTTTTCTTTCATATCTGTGTAACATTCATCCCAGTTTCCTGAGAGCCTTATACCATTACGCTCATTTTAAAGCAGAGAATTTTTTAGTAAGGTCTATTCAAGGATTTTCACTGAAGCTCCTGAGAACCTCACTGGTGGTTGGTTTCCCTCCAGTTGACCATCATTTAATCCATTGTATTACTGTAACAGCAAAAGAAAAAATATCAAGGAAGCACCCATCTGCTCCATCATGCACCAGCACACCCCCTGCATCAATTATCTGTGAGCATGTGCCATGTGCAATGTTTGTTTCCCAGTCATTCAAACAACCTCAGAAGGTTGTAGTCCTGAGGGACACCATCAAGAGACTTTAATTTGTTTTTGAGGTCGTTGTGTAGCAAGTTGAAAAACGAGCATGAAATTTGCCTCACAAATTTATAACAACTAACATGCTATTTATAATTTGCACCATCTAATTTTTAGTACTTATTTCTTTGGCCACTTTATTGTCACTTAACCTCGTTGTCTTTTTGCACTTTACATCTAATGTGACTTGAAGTTTTTGCACGACTGGTTAGATGCTGACTGGATTTTGTTGGCTTTGTATTTGTACTCTGCTCAATGACAATAACCTTGATCGTTAAACTAATCTAAAAAGTGACAAAGACCAGACAATTTCTAATTTCAGCAACAGCTCAGTAAAACGTAAACTTATACAATTATAAGGTCTTCTTTGAGGCATCCTCTCTTTAAATGATTCCAGATCAATGCAAGTATCAATTACTTTTTTTAAAGCAATAAAGCAGTTCTAATATAAGGTGAAGCAAGTCATAATTGACAAGTACAGTTGCACTCAAAATTATTCAACCCCCATTGCAAATCAGGTTTAATTTCAAAATTTACAGACTTTCAGCTGTTTCAAATGAACAAATCAAACAAAAACAGTTGAAATGGTTCAACACAACGAATGAAGTGGTTTCCCAAAATTCAACTGAAAATACAACTTATAATGATTTCTCCAGTTTCAGAATTATTCAACCCCTTCATGGCAAGCATCTTTAGTACTTAGTGGAGCACCTTTTTGCTGTTATGACCTGCTGCATACGAGATGCATAGCCAGACAAAAGCTTCAGGCAGCGTTCCTGAGGAATCTTAGCCCGTTCCTCATGAGCAATGGCCTCCAGTTCAGTAATATTCTTGGGTTTGCATGCTGCAACCGCCTTCTTCAAATCCCACCAGAGATTTTCTATGGGATTCAAGTTTGAGGTATGCTTGGGATCATTGTCCTGTTGGAAGGTTCAATGATGCCCAAGCTTCAGCTTCCTCACAGACTGCATGACATTTTCTCCTAGGATTTCCTGATACTTCAATGAATCCATCTTGCCTTCCACACGCTGCAGGTTTCCAGTGCCAGAGGATGCAAAGCAGCCCCAGAGCATCACCGAGCCACCACCATGCTGGACTGTGGACAGAGTGTTCTTTCTTCATTTGTCTTCCTCCAGACATACCACTGATCCATCGTGCCCAAAAAGTTCCAAAACTTTTTTTTTGTTTCATTGCTCCACAGAATAGAATCCCAAAAAACTGTGGCTTATTTAGATGATTCTGAGCCGACTTTTCTTGTGCTTTGGGGTCAGTAGTGGTATATGTCTTGGAGTTCTGGCATGTAAACCTTCTGCGTTTAGTACGCGCCTTACTGTGCTCACTGAAACCTCAGTGCCTGTTGCCACCAAGTCTTGCTGCAGGTCTTTTGCAGTCACTCGAGGGTTTTTCACAACTTGCCTTCTCAGAAATCTGGCTGCAGCCGTTGATAGCTTCCTTTTTCTGGCCCTTTCTGCCAGTTCAGGTATTTCATGTGTTCCAGCTCAAGCACATCTGCAACTAATGAAACCCTTGATTAGTTGCATCAGGTGTGCTTGAGACAACAGCTGTTTTGCATATTCGTGCTGTTGTGAGGGATTCTATTCAGGGGGTTGAATAACTTTGAAACTGGAGAAAATCATTATAAGTTGCATTTTCAGTTGAATTTGGGGAAACCACTTGAAGCATTCGCTGTGTTGAACTATTTCAGTTGCTTTTGTTTGATTTGTTCATTGCAAACAGATGAAAGTCTGTAAATTTGGACAAACCTGATTCGCAATGGGGGTTGAATAATTTTGATTGCAACTGTAGAACTTCATACCAATTGCTAGTTGTTACTAACTGTAATGCATCAAATACCCTTAAATTATACTTCAAACATGAAGGAAGCTATTGAAGGAACTTTTTCAGACATTTCATAGCCTGTTATTATATATAGGGCTGTTATTTTCACCCTGTTTGGACCAATTCCAAAATCTAATCAGTTCATCTGCTTGATACAATAATTCCATGTAAATCCTGCAAGCATTCAACCACTCGCTCTCGAAACATCATGCAAATGAGAATCTTAGATGGACGCAAAGGCGGATGGAGTGACAGACGACCCAAAATCATACATAATGCTCCACAGTTTACAGGGAGAGGCATAAAAATCATTTGAAAATGTAATTTTTCATCACATCACACCTATTGGGTGGTGAAATGTTAAGGTGTAAGCTAGCAAGTGCACTATTTGTATGTTAGAAACTAGCAGATTTAAAAGATGGACAAACTCAGACCTACATCCTCTGCTGAAAACACAACTGTGTGGACACGTTGTGGATTTTATTCATTAAAAGGGCAAATAGAACTAGAAACAGGCATGTCGTGCAGGTGCCGTCATGCCAAGATAAAGTATTTCAGGAATACAACACAACGCAGGTTTCCATTGGGAGTTGGAGGAAAAAGTCTACTGCTGTTCCTGCTCAACAGAGAACTCTCAAGCATGTGGCGAAGCTTCCCTATAATTCAGAAAGGGCAAAGTGAATTACCAGGTAATTATCATTTGCATTCCTACGCTGTTGTTGAAAACTCAGTGTTACACATAGTGGCGCAAAAATACCTAATTGTGCTTTATACTTTAAAATTAAAACAACAAGCCATCATTTATAGAATAGAAATGCATTGTGATTTGTTTTATAATTACATCATAGCACTCTGGACCGAAATTGCATTGAATCCCAGTGGGCCTAAATTCCCAGCCCTAGCTAATAACATTCATGAGAACACACTACATTGTTGACTGTGTTCATTTTTTATTATAGAAAGTAAAATTCATTAAACAGATTTGCAGACGTGAGTCTTTCATTATGAAGGAGCATGTGACCTGAGGTTGTTAGATCTGTTTGGGTAACGGTTTCTTTACTTCTTTTGCACCAGAGTGCAAAATAAAAAAGAATAAACAGGTTTAGATCCAAAAAGCAATAATGGTGCTCAGGATAGCCTGTGATGATTAAATAGAAATTTCAGGATGTTGATTTGTCAGAAATCAGTCTTGAAATGCCTGTGTGTATTAACGTTTACCAGAGCACCGGTAACACTATTGTAATAGTAACTTGTCAACAAGCACAAGGCGCGCCTGGCTCCAGCTCCACCGACAATCCTTTACTCAAGAGGAATGCGTCTTGCTTGGGCTCTCTTCCCAAGAACTTCTTCAGCATGTCGGCTGCATCCTCTGAACCTCCAGGCTTCAGAATACAATTCCTATAGTCCAGACCCACCTGAAAGCCATAGCAAATGTGTCATTATTCATACCTCTAGATATTTACTTACTTAAACAGGTCAGTTCAAGGTTGCAAATACAGGACGTTTCACTGACCTTAGGGTTCATGATACCCTCCTGCTTGAAGCGGGCATAGAACATGTCCATGGAAAAGACCTCGCTCCAGAGATAACCATAATACTGAGCATCATATCCACCTGCTAGGTGGCCAAATGTGGCTGGCATGTTTGTACCTGAAGAGAAATTGTTTGTGTCTTAAACTGGTGGCTCATTGTCATCAAATTAAGCTGAAAGACAAAAAGAACTTTTCTTCACAGAGGCATGTAGTGTTAAAGGGTTTCACCTGGTGTGGCTGGAATTCCCAGGATTTCCTGACACAGCTTGGCGTACTCCTCTGCTGGATCCACTCCCGTTTTTGTGTGAAGGGCTTGATCCACTTTAGCGAGCACTATCTGCCTCAGGTTGAACAGACCTGAAGAGATATAAAGAACGTGAGATTGTTTGCCAACAAAACACTGCATACGGATGGGTTGTAAATGTTGCAGTGTCAGTAAATATAAAACTAGCCCAAAAGCATACACAAGCTCGGTTTAGGTCAGGCTATGCTTAGGAGAGGATGCTATTACCGGCATTAGCGAGCCTGGACTTGATCAGTTTATCCAGAAGTTCCTCTGGGATTGGACTGTCAGTCTTGTAATGCTTGGACATTCGCTGTAACGGCTCCTTTTCCCACACCCAGTTCTCCAGCATCTGAGAAGGAGCCTCCACAAAGTCCCTTTCCACATGAGTTCCGCTGAACATGGCAAACTCTGACTGGAAACGCACACCAGCAGAACATTCAGGATTTTTTTTTTTTCCAGAACGAAATGTTAATGAGCGAATAATAACAACAAAAAGGAGAGATTAAGCTTGAATTAACACCTGTGCACAAAGCTGGTGCATGACGTGGCCAAACTCGTGGAAGTAGGTCTCAACCTCATCGTGCTGCAGCAAGGAGGGAGCATCAGCTGTCGGTTTGCTGAAGTTGGCCACCATGGCTGCCACGGCCATCTGTCTAGTGCCATCAGGCAGCAGACAACCAGGCTGCAAGCCAAAGCAGGCGGCATGCCCGTACTTCCCCTCTCTGAGGGAGGAAGGAAGGAACAATTGGCTATTAATTTCAATTAAGCTGCCATGAATCAATTATCACTCTGAATAATAGAATAAACAGTGACGGTAATTAAGTGGTGTTAGAATCAGTGTTATACAGTCGCATGCTGATGTTACAGACTACAATCTTTTAGCCAATAATGACTTTGTTATAATACAACAAGCACATTAAAAAGGACATTATTCAAAAGCAAAAGTTCTGGTATGAAAAGAAGAATTGGCAGACTGGGAAAATCCTTTTAATATCACTGTGAACTGAATTCTGTTAAACAGGTAAAACTTTTTATTTTTATTAGGGCGGCAAAATAGGGGTTTTCTGCCTATACACTGACACGTCAACTTTAAGAAATCATAAATATGACTTATGAAATATTAATTATTTTGTTTACTTTTCCATGTTCCTGCAGAGATCATGCTGGGTAAGGAGGCAGGTGCAGGTAAGATGCCTAGAAATATCTAAAACTTTGCTCGCTAAGTGATTTCCTCACACAGTGGATGCCACGCTTTGAACAAGTAGTTGGTTGGCTACATGCCATAGTGAAACAGGCCAAAAGAAAAAAAAACAAAACACCAGTCTAATCAGTTACCGGCTGTCAAGATATCCACTTGTGCTGCAGTGGAGACTGAATGGGCGCGTTTCAGTTTGGGAAAGCATATCGTTTTCAGAACAATATATAGTAAAAAAATAAATGTCAAAATTTCACCAAGTAAAGGTTTTTCCCAGACCACCACACATTTATCATTTAGTCCGTGCATTTATTAGCTATTTGTGAAGAGAAATTTGTGACTGAAGTTTATACATGGTATGTATAAGGCCAAATGCATATATTGTACAACAGGGGTCTTCAATCTTATAAAGGGCTGGCGTGGCTGCAAGCTTTCATTACAGCCAAACTGGAGGCACACTTGATAGCTGATTGGAGACTAAGGTGAACCGATTAAACAAGTGAAAGCAGATGTGGCTCCTGCTCGGTTGGAACGAAAGCCTGGAGCCTCCCCGGCCCTTTCTAGATAAGACTGAAGACCCTTGCTATACAATAAAAAAAATCGATAAGATAAACAAGCATGAGAAACATACTGTATATCCATATCCATGCACTTATCTCAAAAGTTCCCATAAAGCAATTGTAAAATCATACCTGGGGAAAAGGTCCAGGTAGAACTGGCCCACCACCTGACCAGACGTACGGTCCTTAACGCAGTACAGGGTGACATCATCGTGCCACACGGGGGCACCCTCCACCTGCTGGAAGGAGAGGTTCAGCAGATCCTGGTAGATGTCGAGAAGCCCTTGGGTCACCACCTCCATGGGGAAATACTCCTTCAGCTGGTTCTGGTCCACGGCATACTGAGTCTCCTCCACCTGGGTCATGTAATAGCGCATGTCCCAGGCATGAACCTCGTTACTGATGGGCAACTTCCTCTTCTCACACTCCTTCTCCTTCAGCGTTTTGATGACTGCCCGCTCCTCCTCGCCCAGTGGCTTCAGCTTACAGCCCAGCTCCTCTGATGAAAAGAGTTTGGAGAGAGTTGAGTCTTCAAAATTCATTCGAGCATTTAGAATTAGAGCAACACAAACAGGCACATAAATAGATATGAAGTGAATTCCGAATTTATGCGCTTAATCATAAATGTTCTCCATTTAGTGGTAAAACAAGAAAACGTGATTACCAAGATACAAATAGGTATGAACATTCCTCAAATTAAAAACCTTCTTAATTTGCTTAAAACTGAACTAAATCATTACTTTTTTTGCTTTAATATTAAAATCACATTAATTTAAATAGGTTTTGCAGGGTAACAGTTTCTAATTTTAAATCAACATTTTATATTGTAAATGATACGTTTAGGTACTGTCCATTGGTCGACTGAGTAAATCTTTTAAATATTAAATTGTCAAAAATCTGGGTGTTGAATACATTATTGCTATCACAATATGCATCGAAATAGGCATTTTCAACATATGAACAGGAAGCTTCAGCTGTAATGTGGGAGAGTCAATAAAAAGTTAAATCTAATGCCAGATACTTATAAGCTAAACTGTAAGTTAGTAGAAAGCTAAACAGCTAAAAAAAAAAAAAAATTTTTAAAAAAAGGTGGACGGACATCCGACATCGTGGTGTATGTAAATGAGGTGCTTTGGCTCGGATGCTATGGTTGAATTCATGCGCATGCTACTTGACTGAAAAGTAGCAAAATTTCTAACTTGTTACTGAAATACTAATAGCTTTGCTACTTTTAGCGATGTTGGCAAGTTAGCTAACTTTATCTAGTCTCACTAATATTGCAGCTGATTAAGTTTTATTAACCGAGGAAGCCCGAAATGCAATCATGGTTTCAAGTATGATGGATTGTGCATCCCTACCGAGAAATGTAGCAACCTTTTTTGAAGATTTGGACATGTTCATTTCCAGCACAAAGTCGGCATGAGTGCTAAAACCCAGCAGAGCGCTTTTCTGAGAGCGTAACTCCACCAGCTCTTTCAGGATGGCAGAGTTCTCCTGTGAACAAAGTGCATATTAAAGACAGAATGTTTGTTGTTGTTTATGTAAAACCATTGGTGATCTGTCTATCAGCGTATATCAATTAAAAACACATGAATAAGCTTTAATGTAGAGATCGACTGATAATTGGTTTAAGATATTTTCCCCGATATTTAAGCATTTTTCCATAGTTGGATATCGGTTTTCTAATATCGGATACAGATAACTGGCGCCATCTTGTGGGTGTTTTGAGAATTTCGTGCATGACCACCACTGCAGCACTGCATCTGGTTATTTATTTATTTATTCATTTATTTATTTTTAGATTTGTTAGAATCATTTTTATGTGATTTATTTGTTTTACCAGTTTCTTTACCTCATAGAAGCTTTTATTTAAAATAAAAACACTTTAATAACAGTGCATTTTTTGCACTCTTCAGAACCCTCTATTTACTGGTGTATAAATAAGAATGTTTTTTTATTGTATGCAAGGGGGAAGTGAAATTGACAAAAAATGTTATAAATAAAACAGTTTGTTCAGTTCAGTGGTGTTATCACTGGGTCAAAAAAAGAAGTAAAACAATAAATAAATATCAGTTCTGCATATCGGTTATCGGACACAAACATGCAAATAATTGGTATCGGTTATAAAAAAAACAAAACAAAACAAAAAAAACAATATCGGTTGATCTCTAATGTATTTTAAATCCAAGACAAGACTCGTGTTAAAAGCGTTAACAGAACTCTGGGGTTGTATTCACAGAAAGCCTAAGAGAACCTTCAGTGGTTCTCTTAAGATTTGGTTTTGCCATAAAAACTTATAATGTAGAATTCTTAAAATAACAGGAAGGTTAGGGTCAGCTCCATTACTCTGGATGATGGCATGATTCATGAACGTTTTTCCCTGTTTTGCTGTCAACATTTTGTTTTGTCGATGTACACACATACACTGACAATTTTCTTCTTTGGTTTTTTCTCCTTTTCTTTCCTTCTCTTTTTTTCCTCCCTCTCTTTTAGTAGTTGCTTTAATAATCCATAAAAATGATACATCACTTATAACTTTATATATTGCTAACAAAGTTCTTACTGTCCAAAGAGTGGGGAAGTGCTTACAGGATTTCGCACAGTTTTTTGGTGATTGTTGCAGCCAAAAATGCTCGACTTCGTAGCGGCTTTTTTTTTTTAATTTGCTAAGCAATTTGAGTCTTCTGTGCTTTTGTTTTGTGGAGAACTACTTGATTTGACAAAATTGCAATTGCAGGAAATTGTTTTGCACGGTTGAACGTGTGTTGCGATGACGTCACATGATACGTCTTGGCTCGAATCTGTGGAAAATCTGCGGTAATTATGAAAAATTGCAAGCTCCTCCAAATACTGCGGAGTTTCCTTTATTTTGCCTTAATTTCTGGGATTGCAAAAATTACAAAATCCTGGGAGGTACTGGTGGCGTGGGGGCAGAGTAATATATTTTTTAAAAACACTACATGCAATAAAATCATAAATGAAATCCCAATACACAAACAAAAAGTAAATAAGTATTAATATATCAGTTTTCACAGCTCTTATGTAGCAGACTATAGCAAAGTGTATCTATGGCTTTGCAAACAACATCCTAAAGAAACGAACTTTTCACGTGGCCATTTTGATTTTTGTTTTTGTGTAGTAACACTTTTAATAAGCCATCATTTGTATGTCTTTCTCTTAAATCAGCTGGTTAGGAGTTACTTGTAGCCTTAAGATTCTTTGTGAATACGGCCACTGATGAGCAGTAAAGTAACCGAATTCCCACCTCTTTACACCGAGAATTGAAAGCTTCCTCCAATTTCCTGCGTGTCTCTGGGACGTAGCATTTCTTCATGGTGGGGAAATAGTGAGGGTATTTGAGGGTGAGTTTCAGCTTTCCTGTCTCATCCTTCTCTAAGGAGTTGAGGAAATCTTCAGGAAGGCCACCTATAATAAAAGACAGTACCTGCTATAGTTAAGCATGTTGCAATAGTAGCAGTTTGTTATTAAAGAACTTAAAAAAAAAAAAGCATTTTCACTGTTATGGAGTTCCACACGCACCCAGCTCCTCCCGGGTGAAACAGAGATTAGTGGTATCCTCGTTCAAATGCTTGCTGAAATCAATAGACAGAGTGCTCAGCTTCTTCTTGATCTTCTTGATCTCCTGTTACAGGAAATACAATCCCTTTAGGCGATACATTTGCTACGCTGGTTTTCTTTTACGACTCGTTTAAGTAGTAAGAAACGCATTTAGAGGATTACTGATGTCGTAATATCAGACCTCTTGTGTCTCCTTAGGAAGATGGAGCCCATTTCTTTTTCCCAATGTGATTAGTCTCTCCATGTATCTCTTAGCCTCGGGGGTAAGACTTTCATCCTGTAGTTTCTCCTGAGAAAATGGAAGTTGCATGTGAAATGAATTTCCATCGTCATGTTGTTCACAATTAAGGGCAAAAAGATTGCACACCCCATAGTTTTCAAATAGGGGAGGAATTTTCAATTGACCTGATTTTAATAATGGACATAAAATACAAGTCCCACACAGAGACACACACACAAACACACGGGGGCAGTGATGGCTTGGCGGTTAAGGCTCTAGGGGCACTGTATCATGCCTGACCCTGCGCTCTGACACCAGCTCCCTGACATGCTGGGGTATGCAAAGAAAAGAATGTGCCGTAACACATGTGTGAGCAATAAAGAGATATACATATATATATATATATATATATATATATATATATATATATATATATATATATATATATATATATATATATATATATAAATACACACACACAGTACTGTGCAAGAGCTTTAGGCACATGCAAAGAAATGCTGTAGAACAAAGATGCCTTCAAAATAACGAAATCAAAAGGTTTCTACATTTAAAAAAAAAATACCATAAAGAGCATTAAACAGTAGTAAATGAAACCAAGTCAATATTTGATGTGACAAAAAAAAAAGTTAAAATAGTATCTCCGGTACAATTTGTGCAGTTTCATATGGAAAATATTAGGAATATTAACTGCAGACGTGCCATGAAATTATACATAAATGAATAGAAAGTACAATGTGTTGTTCTTAAATAAATTTAAATTTCTAGCTATTGGAGAACCAATGTGCTTTAAAAGGAATGACACACCAAATAGTATTGACATCACAGTGCATCGTGGTGATTATTTTTCTGTAACATCATGCACCGTCGTGTATTTTCCTTTACTGAACATTCACTGTTAACGTAGAAACATGTACAAACCCTAAGGCACAAATTGTCTTGCTGTATTAAATTAACTTTGTCTTTGTTTGGAATGACTAAACAAACTTTGGTGCTCGACTGCAGCTTATGATCAATCAGATCACGTGATTAAAACCATTTCAAATGAACTTGCTTCATCCAAGATATTAGAACCACTGCACTGGATTTTCCCCCGAAGCTAAAAACAGCCATGTGAAGTAATTCATTTCCGAACTCCATTAGCCAAATCCATGGACTACAACACCGGAGACTCCGAGAACCAACCTGAAGAGCAACAATCCTCTGGTACACGTCCTCCCTCATGCTCATCTCTACATCGAACTCCGACAGCTTCTTGTCGGCGTCGGTGCTGGCCGTGCGCACGTCCTTACACGGGGACACGTGCTGAGGGAAATCCAACATGTTCCGCTGGACTGAAAAGAAAAAAAAAAAAAGAACCGGACATGTGGGTCATCCCACACAGTGACACGTTTAATGTCTCGTCAAAGGATCCAATGTTACATCTTGAAAAAGGAAATCCGAAGCCATTACATCATGGATGTTATGATTTACTGGTACTGATAAAGTCTCTCACACACACACAAAAAACCAACACTATTTGATTTGGTGTGTCTTATTTGCTGACCTATGGCACACCTAAAAAAAATAAACAGCCACAAATGAGATAAGACAGTATTTCTTTATTGCTTGGAAAAACCTACTGAAGGCTGTGGGCTTAAGGCTAAACCTTCCTAACAAGTTTATTTATAACAACACTTTCCTCTAGTTTATCACTTGTACTGCTACAATGGAGACAAGTAATTAATTAGAAATTTGGCATTAAAAGAAAATACTGTGATGTAGTTTGAAATGCAACGATTTACACCGTGCCGCGCCTCTGCATTGCTGTGTGCGCCGGTTAGCCAGTCTTTATGTAAAAAGTGCTGAATGGTGTTTACCGCTGCATACAGCTCTCCTGCCGAATCAGCTTTTTTTCTTTTTCCATTTACAATGGTGACTGAGATACCTGATATGTAACTTTGTTTTAAATCAAGCTTGTCGTGTGAACTGATTTCCTTTCAAACTGGAGTTTCAATCTTGAACGTGGTTCATTTTCACGGAATGTCGAATGCTTCATTAAGAACCAAATCGCGAGCAGGTTTAGTTATGGTAAGTGTGTGGCGGGAGGCACTGTAACGTACGTTCGTCTGCGCGTCTTTAATGTCGGGTAACACGAGTGTAATGGTGTACAGAAGCAGGCGTTAAATACATCAAGGACAATAGGAAAGGCAATAAACCCTCAATGATTACCCGTGTACTCCACCTCTACATCAGCAAGGGCCTTCAGCGTGTTCTTATAACTGACACTGGTGAGGTCCAAAGCCCCGACGTCGTCGTACACTTTCTTGGTCTTTGCAATGATCTCATCTGTGAGCTGGTGAATCTG
This sequence comes from Ictalurus furcatus, assembly GCF_023375685.1. Classification (NCBI taxonomy): domain Eukaryota; kingdom Metazoa; phylum Chordata; class Actinopteri; order Siluriformes; family Ictaluridae; genus Ictalurus; species Ictalurus furcatus. Next base: position 9,243,305 of record NC_071264.1, on the reverse strand, counting down.
AGCTGGTTTAAGATCCCAGCGCAGACGGTTTTCCGCACAGACTCGGTCGCCGTCACCAAATACCACTTCACCTGAATCACAAAATTGTTTATATTTATTTATTTCAATTTAACCAGCAGTAAGAAGCAAAAAAACATGAAATTAAAAACATCTTTCATAAAAATTAATCTAAACAGAACGGTCAACTTCACAACAATCAATTCATTAAAAAATTAACTGAATAGATTAATAATGCTGTGAAATTCTTGGTTTTAATGCTGACTGCTCATGCACTTTTGTTTTTAGAAGCTAGTTTCTTAATGATAGCCCTTTAGTTTGAATTTTTTTTCAGCTATTAAAGGTCATTGCAATAACAAAAGAATAACAAAAATACAGCACCAACCAACAGCACCAAAATCATCACAGATCTTTCAATATACGTTTCACTGTTTTCCTTCAGTAGGCCTATAGATATTAGGATTTCATGATTATGAAAGAATATTTTTACAATAAAAACTCAATGAAAAGTATAATCTAAGAACCAACTGGAACTGAAGGTCTCTGAGAAGTCTATAAAAGAAATGGAAATAAAAACTACCTCAGGAAATAAAATATATTTAAACAGCTGAAATACAGTGTAAATGTCAAGGTGCTTAAAATACTCCTAATACAAGACAAAAGGAGTACATATACAGTGCTGTGAAAAAGTATTTGCCCCATGATGATTTCTTCTGTTTTTGTGTACATCTCATACTAAATTGTTTCAGAAATTAAAACAAAATCTACGATAAAACAAAAGGCAAACTGAGTAAACATAAAACACAGTTTTTAAATGATAATGTTATTGACTGAAGCAAAAAAGTTATCCAATACCAACTGGGCCTGTTTGAAAATGTATTTGCTGGCATAAACCAAACACAGAACTCCATAAAAAGAACATCATACCTACAGTCAAGCATGGTGGTGAAAGTGTGATGGTGTGGGGATGCTTTGCTGCTTCAGGGCCTGGGCAACTTGCAATAATTGAGGGAAACATAAATTCTGCTCTCTACCAGAAAATCCCAAAGGTGAATGTCTGGTCTTCAGTCCGTAAATTGAAACCCAACTGGATTATGCAGCAAGACAATGATCCAAAGCAAAGGAGTAAATCCTAGTCCTAGAAGTAAGTGAAAGACTAATCTCCTGTTATCAGAAGTGTTTGGTTGCAGATATTGCTGCTAAAGGTGACACAACCAGATTTTAAGTTTAAGAGGGCAATTGTTTTTTTTTTTTTTCCATTGGTGATAGGTGTTGGATTACTTTTTTGCTTCAGTCAAATATATATATATATATATATATATATATATATATATATATATATATATATATATATATATATATATATATATCTTTTTTTAACTGTGTTTGAAGATCTAAAACCACTTATATACACGAGATACCCACAGAAACAAACACTTTCACAGCACTGTACATATTAAAAGTAATAAACCGTATGGTCAAATATTGCTAAAATATAATGAGTATAATACTGAATTCAGTCTGAAAATCTCAAGGCCAGAGACTGCACAACTATATTATTTTAATAAATTTAATTCAGCACAGATTTTTAAGCTATTCAAATATTGAGCTCATTATTTCAGTGTGTAACATACATTTTGGTTTTCAGAGAGCCATGGAGCTTTTCCATGGAGTCTAGATTTATTTACCTTATCTACAGCTGCCATGATTTAACCGACCTTCTCATTACTGAGGTTTTCAGCTTTGGATTCAATTCAAGACGTTAAAAAAAGTGTAATAATAGCAATAATAAATATAATAACTTTATTAATGAAGGATTGTGATATCCATTAGTGTAACAAAATTAAGAATAAAAAGCACAGAGCCCACTCTGAGAGACGTGTGTCATGCCGCTCTGCTAACATATCAACCAGCAGAAAGAAATAACGAAGACTGGCTATGAAATGTGTTTACTGGATACTGACATGTTACCAAATTTTTAGCCAGATATTGTAAAGTGAGATTTTCTCACAAACTGCTGGTAGTGTGGTTAAACCGGACTAATAAAGCCCCGTTATCGGTTTCCACAGCACCAGTATTGTACTGCTCTGTTGCTAAGCTAACTAGCAGCTGGCAGCTAGCAGCTTAACACAGTAGCAGGTGATAGATATGACTGCACGGACACGCCGGCTGCTCCATTGAACTCTTCTGCAGCTGCTATCGTGGTGATTCACACATCACCGACCAACGTGAACTATTTCTATAATTCTCAATCAGGCATACAAATGAAACACCACCTGGATTACTCACCTGTGGGTGCCATTATTCACACGGTTTGCAAGCTAAACGACCCTGAGATGCTACACTGTCAACGTGCTCAAGTTCAATACAGCGGCAAGCCACGCCCACTCTCTAATCCAGCCCTCTGATTGGACCAAGTCCACGTCAATCACACAGAGTGCACTGGGTGTCCTGAGGAAGCAATTATTTTATACTCTACGTAGTGTGCTCATATAGGAAATGAAGAAATGCAGTATACAAGGCTTATAATAAGAGTAGAAGCAAATATTGTAAATGCAACACAGATGTCAATTTATAGGCTATCAGTGTGTGTGTGATATATTTGCATTGTTAATGTTGGCCTACTGTTTATTTGTCAGTATGTATTCCACTCCCTCTGAAAATACTGGAACAGCACGGACAATTCTGTTTTTTCGCTCAACACTTAAGACATTTAGGTTTGAGATCGAAAGATGAATATAAAACGATAGATCTGAATTTCAGCTTTCATTTCCTCATATTTATATCTAGATGTGTTAACTAACTTACAACATGGCACCTTTGGTGCCAATCCAGGCGATTTTTTAGGTGAGCAAAAGTATAGGAAGAAATGGCCTTAAAGTAAACTAATGTAAATAACTTTAACATCTGGCTACATATCCCTTACTTGCATCAAGCTGGTGACCCATTGACATCACCAAACTTCTGCATTCTTCTTTTGTGTTGTTTTTCCAGGCATGTACTGCAGCTTCTTTCAGCTGTTGTATGTTTCAGGAGGTTTCTCCCTTCAGGAAGTGAAATGCTGCTCATTTGGGTTAATGTCTGGTGATTGACTTGGCAAGTCTAAAACTTTCCCCCTGATGAAGTCCATTGTTGGGTTGGCAGTGCTTTTTGGGTCATTGTCTTGCTGCATGATGATGGTTCTTCCAATTATATTAGGTGCATTATGTTTTGGATCATGAGCAGATCCTTTCTTTCTCCACATTTTGGCCTTTCCATCATTTTGGTAGAGGTTAATCTTTTGTGGCTCATCTCTGTATTTCTTTGCGAATTCCAATCTGGCTTTCTGATTCTTACTGCTGATGAGTGGTTTGCATCTTGTGGTATGGCCTCTATTTTTCTTCTTCGAATGGTGGATTGTGATACGTTCACCCCTGCCCTGTGGAGGTTGTTGGTGATGTCACTAATTGTTGGTTAGTGACACTAAATGTTTCTGTCATCAACTGCTGTTGTTAGTACACCAGTGGTTTCTTTCTTTTTCAGGACATTCCAAATTGTTGTGCTGGCTATGCTCAATGCTTATGCAAAGGCTCTGATTGATTTTCCCTCTTTTCTCAGCTTCAAAATGGCTTGCTTTTCTCCCATAAACAGCTCTCTGGTGTCCATGTTGGTTTATACTTTTTATTATTATTATTATTATATTTTATTTATTATTATTTTTTACAACAAATGCAGTCTTCACAGGCAAAAATCTGGCTCAAATCAAGTGTAGATATTCAGAGCTATTAATTATTTAAACAATCAATGTAACAGGGCACACCTGGGTAGCAAGAAACACTTATCAGTATATTGTTCCAATATTTTTGATCACTTGACTGTATAGCAAAAACAGTAGAATTGGGCTTGTGCCAATACTCCTGGAGGGGACTGTATGCTGCTTCCCTTATAGATAACTTGAACTTCATGTGAGGAAAAACAATCAGAAACATTTTAGGAGAAGGGGGGTGTTACAATAAACTTGTTGCGTAAGTGTGCACACCCTTTTATAATAGGGGGTGTGGCTGTGTTCAGTATGAACCAATCACATTCAAATTCAATCTCATGTTCAAAAGTAATTATCATACAGCTGTAATCATTTTTTTTCTGAATAACCCCAAATAAAGAGTTACAACGCCTGTACCGGGTTTCACTGTTGAAAGGAATCGATCAGGAGAGGGGTACAAAAATTTCCAAAACATTAGATGCACCTGGAACCCTGTAAAGGCCATTATCAACAAGTGGAGAAAATGGGGAGGCTGCCAAGAGACCTACAGCAACATTAAAGGAGCTACAGGAATATCTGACAAGTACTGATCACTCTCTCGTATTCTTCACATGTCTGGGCTATGGGGTAGGATGACTAGCGGGAAGCCCTTTCTCACAAAAAAAACATCCAAGCCCAAATAAATCACCCCAAATCATGTGGAAAAATGTGTTATGGTCTGATGAGACGAATTACAAAAGGTATAATAATCCAACCCAGGGAGGAGACGTGACCTCCAGTACCCCCTAGTGAGCCCTCATGGTATTGCATTGACGTGTCATTTATAAAGAATAAAACTTCAGGCCTCTTCACCCAACATCAGAGCCTGACTTCACTAATACTCTTGTGGCTGAGTGATCACAAATCCCCACACTCCGGCCATTTTCTAAAATCTAGGGGAAAGCCTTCCCAGAAGACTGGAGGTTATTTTAGCAGTATACAGGTGTGATGATCACGTGTTCACATTCTTGTATCAATATAGAGACAGGATTTTGACCAAAAACATTTAAAAGTCCCTGTGAAGTGCATTGAAATGCGTAGCATTTATTCGATGTGTCGACGTAATTTCGATTGAAACAGGAAGTCAGGGTGGGACACATAGAGTGGCTCCTCCTCCTTTTTAAATGGCCAATAGCGTTTAACTTACTCACAGACAGGCCTGGGCCATACTTGACAGTTAGTACCATGAACTTTTTTAATGTTAGGTGCGGGACACTTCAGATTCTAGAGAGCATTAGATTATGATTAGACAGAAAATCTGACGATAAACTGAAGATCAGAATGACGTCATCAGAGTTTTGCGAATTTTCACATTGTTTTTAGGAGCACACTAGCTTATACATATACATATTCGTACGAAAAGCAAACAAAACGTCCATTTTTGGTTTCATGGGGACTTGAAGCAATAATCGCTGCTGTTTTCAGGAAACATCTTGGTGAACACTCCGTAGCAGGAGGTGGCAGTAATACACCAGTCTGTTGTTGGCCAAGCGTGATGACGTTTCGCTGGAGAGGGGGCGGGGCTACGTGCGGCCGGGCCAGCTCGAGCAGCACAGCGAACCAGCGGAGAGGAGCGCGTGAAGTGGGACGTTAGTAAGTAGTGTGGTCTAAGCGTTAGAAAACTCTGTTAGCCGTTGGAACGTGTAATTTAGTTGTAAAACCGTAAAACAAAATATTGTATGTTATATTTAAACTTTCTTTTTACGTCTTGAGTTTTTTTTTCCTAGAAGTGTTAATAGTCTTTGTTTTATTCGCGGCTAACAACGGAACGTCACGATATAAAGGTCGCTAGCCGGTTAGCAAACAATGCTAGGCGCCTGACAAGGAGGTGCTGCTGTGGCGGGTTTGCTAGATTCATAACGCTGGCAGCATTTATCTGAACGTCAAGATATAAAGCGCAATATCGTCCGATTTGTAGCTTTTATCTGTTGCAGAGACCTAGCCACACAGTCACACAGTATTAAAACTAGGCGTGTTTACCAGAATGTTCTAAGACCTCTTCACTCGAGGTGTCCGCTCACAGCAGCAGCAGCAGCATAATCCACTTACTCACACCCAAACAGTGCAAATGTATTAAACGTAATCAGGCCTTGTCATTTGTTAATTAGTTAGCTAGCCGGCCATAGATTAGCTAGATGGTAGCTGTGTTTTCACACTTTGACATGAGGACATGGTAATGTAGCTCACAGGTACCTGTCAAAGTTAAAGTCTGTAGCAGCGTGGAGTATAGATTATTATTATTTTTAAAAATCTGTTTACAAAACACCCTTTTCAGCTCAGTAAGGCTTTGATCAAAGATTATCTTTGATTAAAGCCGCAGGGAGTGATAAGTGCTGATCAAACACGCTTGTTGATGACCATGATTCGACTCATCACATCTCCAGGAACAGTGTGGTCACTACTGCGCTCCGGATTATAATTCGCTGTACTGCCGTGTGTGTCTCAGGACAACACAGCTTTGATGGTTTTAATTCAAGCTTGTTCTAATGAGTGTCATCTGTCCTTTATTTGTCTTTCAGTTATCCCAATAAATACCCGGAGAGGTCCAAACCTCTAACCAACAATGACAGATACAAAGCGTCTTGCTTACTCCATTATCCAGTTCCTCCACGACCAGCTAACGTCTGGAGGCTTGTCATCAGATGCTCAAGAAAGTTTAGAAGGTACATACTGAAAGAGGCGCAAGTTTCTTTTCTTTTTTTAGATTCGGGTTATAATGCTGATGTGTAATTGCTCTTGAAACTGCTTTCCAGTTGCTGTCCAATGTCTGGAGACGGCGTTTGGTGTCTCAACCGAAGACCACAGTTTAGCAGTTTCTCAGACCTTGCCTGAATTATTTGCAGCGGCAACTGTCAAGGTAATATACATTATATGGCTAAAAGTCTGTGGACACATGACCAGGATCACACCTGCATGCTAATGCAACCACTTGTGGTTGAATGGACAAATCCACACCGCGCCAAAATCTAGTGGAAAGCCTTCCCAGATGAGTGGGGGTTATTATAACGGCAAAGTGGGGACTAAATCTGGAACGGGATGTTCTACGAGCCCATACGGGTGTGATGAGAAGGTGTCCACAAACCTTTGGCCGTATAGCGTACACCGAGCCGTTTTGCAATGTGGTTTTTGAAATCCAGTTTTGTTAAAGTGAATCGATGGCTTGAGTTTTGTATGTGATTTTGCAGGTAGCAGATACGCCTCAGGTTAAAGTCACTTCAGCCAATAGTCCCCCTACGGAGGATCAGCTAGCAGAGGCAGAACAACTTAAAAGCGATGGTACGGACACAACATCTGTTGTTACGTTTGAATTTTTTTTTTTGTTTTTTTTATTGTTTGTTTTTTTTTTTTTACTGTGCACTAAAGAGTTTTGCATTAAAGCAATACAGAAAAAGTTAAGAAAAAGTATTAGTTATAAACACGTGCTTTGTTAAAAGCAATTATGGAATACCAATAAAGAACTTTAGTGTAACTTTAGTGCAATTCTGGTTATGAATAATAATGGGAAAAAAATATTTAATACAGGTAATGACCAAATGAAGGTGGAAAACTTCAGCGCAGCGGTGGAATTCTACTCAAAAGCCATTCAGATTAATCCACAGAATGCAGTTTACTATTGCAACAGGTAAGGCCTCATGCTTCATCAAACCAATATCGATATGAATTGAATTATGTTCAGGATATGAACAGATGCCGTATATCATTCCATAAAGAATTTCACAGGTTGTTTTTTTTTTTGGTGATTATTGCGACCAAAAATGTTTGAGTTTGCTGCGGCTTTTTGAACAATTAGTTTTTAAAAATTGTTATGCAACTTGCTGAGTTTTTTTGTGCTTTTTTTGGTGGAAAACTACTTGAATTGGCGGGAAAATTTTGCACAGACTTTCACAGTGATGTTTGTTGGTAAATGAGACCTTTCAGAAAATCTTCAGTAATTTTCTTCGGTAAAAATTGCAGGCCCTACTGAATATTGTGGATTTGGCTAGATTTTGTATTCATTTGTGTGTTCTGAAATTGCAAAATCCTTGAGGGATTGTTCTATAAACTGTGCTTGTTTCGTCGTCCGTAGAGCCGCTGCATACAGCAAACTCGGTAACTACGCTGGAGCGGTTCGAGATTGTGAGTGTGCAATCGGAATTGATCCAAACTACAGTAAAGCATATGGACGAATGGGGTAAGACAACAAGTCACTGGAAGTGACTAAACATGATTAACTACATGTTATTGCACACACCTTTTTATTTTGAGTAATTGTTGCAATATTTGCCTTTTGTAGTATTCTAAGGGATATGCAAATCACGCCTCTAGTAAACTACACTACACTTTTGTAATTGTGTATTAAATCAATTCAGATAAGGTTGTTATGGTTTTACGGTGAGTCACGGACATATCATCTGTGGCAATTCTATCGATTAACATCTACACAGTAATATTTTCCCAGTAATTTCTTTAAAAAATAAAGTTTATGTCCCACAGATGTCTCTGGAAAAAGAAAGAAAAAAAAAAAACGCAGAAAATTTAAACTTGCTGACAGTTCTGTATCGCAACCTTGCTTCATTTTTATGATGGAAAAAGGGAATTAATTGATAAGTGACCAAAATGTGAAAGTTACTTTTTATACTTTTAGTAAATTTGAGTAAATATTTTTTCATAGTAAAAATTCCTGCCAGATTTACAAATGTTTCGTTAGCGCCAATTTTCTTCGTACTCACGTGCATATGTTGATAAATGCCAATCAACTATAAATTACTAAATTTACATTTAACAACACCCACAAAGTTTGCAGGAAGTGTGTAAGCATCAAAGTGAAGACTAACTAGCAAAAGATTGCCTCCTGCATGTGGAGTGTGACCATCGTGTTCAAAGAGTTGTTTTCAAAACACCCCTTGTTTAGGGGAGTGCCAGTGTAATAATGTTAAATTCCTTTGCGTACATAGATAAATTCTCTTTAATCTTCAGTCACCTGCATCTGTGTATTTATATGGTTTATTAATTCTATGATGCAGTTCATTCCTCGGATCTGCGCGTCATCTGAATTGAAGATTTGCTTGATGTGATCTTGACTAAGATAAGATCCGTTACATTTTCTTCTTGTAAATAGGCTGGCACTTTCAAGTTTGAATAAACACACCGAGGCTGTGGGCTACTACAAGAAAGCCCTGGAACTGGACCCTGAGAACGAAACGTACAAATCAAATTTGAAACTCGCCGAGCAGAAAATGAAAGAAACTCCGAGCCCAGTGAGTTCTCATTACTGCAGATTGCAGTCAATTACTAGGAACTGATTGCAAAAGGACTGTTAAATTCACTGTCTTGAACATTTCTATCTTGCAGACAGGCGGGATGGGTGGTGTTGACCTTGCTGGTTTGCTCAGTAATCCGGGCTTCATGAGCATGGTGGGTGTTTTTCCTCAATGAGAACTACACTATATGGTCATAGGTTTGTGGACACCTGACCAATCACCCATAATGTGCTTTAAAGATCCCGTTCCAGATTTAGTCCTTGCTTTGCTGTTGTAATAACCTCCAATCTTTTAGGAAGGCTTTCCAGATTTTTCGTGAGCGTGACTGTGGGGATTTGGTCATGGGGTGCAATCGGTGTTCCAGTTCATCCAAAAAGGTGTTCAGTGGGGTTGAGGTCAGGGCTCTTGTGTTCTTCCATGTCTTCATGGAGCTCGCTTTGTGCACAAGGGAAAGAAAAAAAAACAAACAAAAAAAAACAACATCCTGTACAGTTTTGTGCTTCAGACTTTGTGGCAACCGTTTGGGGAAGAACCACACATAGGTGTGACGGTCAGGTGTCCACCAGAACATGTGAGTGGAGCAGCCTTTCTTAAGACTCTGCTTGCTCAGACCTCTCAGCGTCGCTCGTTCAACCCAGAATGCACTTTGTGCAATTGTATAATTAAATAAATGAATAAAAGGCACAGCCTGTAACAGAATGTCACCCACAAATATCATAATGATTGTCTCTGTTACTGTAATTGAGGCGTTTATTCCAGCAACGTATTACAAACAGAAACGAGTACACTACAGAGAAACGTCATGTCCGATCGGGATTTGAGCGAACTTGAGTATGTGAGTGGAACTCCTTGCTCGGGCCGTGAGCCGAATATTGCGCCGAGTGTCACACCGCTCCGTTTCCCTCACCTGCTCTGGTGTCTACAAACTTTTGGCCATATAGTGTATAACTATGGGGCAGATTGATAAAAATGCTGATGCGGTTCTTCTTTTTTCAGGCTTCCAATCTGATGAATAACCCACAAGTACAACAACTGTGAGTATAATATTAATTCAGTTAATTTATCTTTAAACAGACCACCGACCGACACGCACACATAATCATCAGTATAATAGCACAGACATACTTAAGGAATTTACGTAAGGTTGTGCTGGAATAGATTACAATATTTCAAGTACAATTGGTGTTATTATTATACGCTTACATGTGAATGTGGTTTTGATTTCTGTAACGCTCTTTCAGGGTGTCAGGAATGATGTCTGGAGCTCATGGGCCTACAGGTGGCACTGCAGCCCCAACAGCAGGACCTCCAAACGACATATCAGGCCTTATTCAAGCGTAAAGTTTACTTTTCTACTTTTAGTCTTTTCTAAGCTAACACACTACATTGCTCATGTATGGTTAGATGGGGTTTTTATATTTAGTGAAACGGTTCTTTTTATTTGTACAGTGGCCAGCAGTTTGCACAGCAAATGCAGCAGCAGAATCCTGAGCTCATCGAACAGTTAAGGAGTCAAATCCGGAGCAGGCCCCCTAGTGCAAGTAACGAAGAACAATGACACTTGAAGCGGTAAGACTGATTTCTGATTAAGTGGGTTTTTCCGTAGGATTAGTGCATATAGTCAGATCCAGAATGATTGGCATCCTTGGCAAAAATTATTATTAATTATTAAAAAGGGTTAATAGCTGGCTTGCCCACTGAAAGTATGTTATAGAGGTAAATTTATTTGAATAAAATAAAAATGTAAAAAAATTGTCACAATTATTGGCACCCTCGGCTGAGTTTAGTAATTTGCGCAACCTCACTTTGGCAACATAAAAGCACTGAGTCTCTTATAGTAGATAATGTGAATTGTGAAAAAAAACCTCCTCAATACAGAATCTCTCTACATCCTCCAGGGTCCTAGGTGGACTCTTGTGGACGCTACTCTTCAGCTCATACTACAGGTTTTCATTTGAGTTTAGGCCAGGGGACTGGGAAGGTTTGATTCAGTCGTGACACCATTTTTGTGTGGGTTTGGATCATTGTCCTGCTGGAAGATCCAACCAAACCACACTAAGTTGTCGCTTCTTGGCAAAGGCAGCCAGATTTTCTATTAAAACCTCCTGGTACTTCAAGGAGTCCATGGCGCTATGTATCTTAACAAGGTTTGCAGGGAATTTGGAGGGGAAACAGCCCCACATCACAGATCTTCCATGAGACATAACAGTTGGTGTTTGTTGGCAAAATGCAGTTTTTATCTCATCTGATCATAGAACCTGGTTCCAGTCAAAGTTTTAGTAGTGTCTGGTGAACTCCAAGCGCAAGCGTTTGTGTTTAGAGAAGTTGTTGTTGTTGTTGTTTTTTTCCTTCCCCTGGCATACCTTCCAAGTTGCATTTACATTTAAATAAACATGTTACTATCCTCAGGTCTGGAAAGGAATCTCAGTTCTTTTTATACACTGCTCTTAGTATAAGCTTAAATCCGTTTTTCATGTTTGGTTATATTTTCTGGTCAGGCCGATTCTACATGTAGCATTTCCATTAGACATTTTGTGACAAGATGCAAATCACTGGAAAATTTCACAAACAATGGTTGTCAGTTTTTTTTAGTAGTCTTTTAAAGGTCTGTGCTTAGGAACATTTGGCAGATTAGACAGATTAACCTGTATTAGAGTAATGGAATGAGGAAACTATGCAAATGAAAAGGGAACTGCCCTTGAGCCTAAACAGAACACCTCCATCAGTGAAACAAGTCGAGCATGTACACTACCGGTCAAAAGTTTAGAAACACTCATTCTTTATTTTTATTTTCCACATTTTAGAATAAGTCATTAAAACTCTGGATTAACACAAATGGAACTATGGGAATTATGTTGTGATAAAAAAAATCAAAAATAAATCTAAATAATTTAATATTTTAGTATCTTCAAAGTAGATTCCCTTTTTGCCTAGAATTTCCAGAAATGTATTCTTGGCATTTTCTCAATCAATTTCTTGAGGAATTCCCCTGAGATGCTTTTTAAACAGTATTAACGGACTTCCCACCTACGCTGAACTCTTATTGGCTGCTTTTCGGAATATTTAGCTCCGAGTCATCCATTTAAAAAAAATAAAATAAAATAAAATAAATTTAAAAAATAAATAAAATGTTAGTTTTCTAATGAAAGAAATGAATATGTCGGCACAATTATATTTTTGTCTACAACACCGATTTCAAACATTTAATCATACACCTTCAGATCAAAAGGTTTTTAAGATCATGACAAACATGTCAGTCAAGTGTCTCTAAACTTTTGACCGGTAGTGGACCGCAGATGACGCGAGTAAACTGAACTCTGAAGTGTGTCCGCATTGCTGATTGTAGATAGCACTGCACCTTGCAGCAGCACAAATACGTAGAGCCGAAACCTGAACTGACCATGACCATACGTTCTACTTACTAAAGACCATTAGGGAAGGTATTCGGGCTCTGTTTATGATTTGCAGGCCTTAGGCAAAGGATTTGAAACTAAGTAAGTGAAAATGCAAGTGAAAATGTGTAAAAGACTGCGTTTTCTCCATAGTTTACACAGCATTGGTTTAAACAAGCTGACATTCTGCAATTAAACTTGTGCAGTAGTACAGAGCCCAAATATCAGTTTTGCAAATATTTATTAATAAAAAGTCAAGTGTATATACTTACATTTTTGACTATTTATTTTATTCATGCGTGCATCAAAGTTGGTAACATGGTTCTAGGAAGCTAGAAGTAAATGTATGATGAGATTTTGGAGATAAATGATGCTGATGGAAGATAATCAACATTAAAGAACAAACTAATTTTTTTTCTGAGGAAATTTTTGTTCAGTGTATTCATCACACACTAAAGGATGAAAAACGTCATTAATCACGAAACCTTCTGTTTTCATGGAAGAAAGTGACGTTCATTTTTAAGACGAATTTCATCTCCTATTTTCTTTTAGAGGAACTCACAAATGTAATTGATTTAAATAATTACTGAAATACGTCGTGTTAAGCAAGCCTACAGTACATGTATGTTTGTTACATGATGCAATGTTTAATTATTCAGTTTTAAATGCATATTATTTGGTGCAAACTCGCCCTCCATAAACATCTCTTTGCTTCTTTTCTTTTATCTCTCAACAGGTAAAGAATTATCATGAGGGACTTGGAGAAGACTGGCTCACTTTTTTCTTTTTATCTTGTTTATAAGATCTGTTTAAGATATATTTACAACTCCAGGGACTAAACCAATTTGACATCACCAGGAGCGCATGCGTGTCCAGCCGTCCCCCTCCCTGCATTGCCTGTCTTTGAAGAAAACCAATGTAGCCAAAATTTTTAGGTCATATCTGGCCACATAGATGCTAAAAATCTGTATGGATGTAAAGAAGCATCACCCTTTTGTTTATCATCATTTCTGTGTAACTAATGCATAATGCTATGGATTGTCATAAAAGTGTCACTGCTTCATGGACTGGATCAACACAAAGTGATTTCCATTCTGCAGTAACAATCTGTCATCCTGTGAGCGGAAGAGTTTGTAAAAGATATGTACACTGTTTATGGAAATTAAACCTCAGATTTCAAGTAGGATATGGTTGTTGTGATTCACAGGAGTGAAAAGAGGTCATGCTGTGATCAGCTTTTATTGATGGCGATAATGATAGTCTTTATTGGGCGTGTGAATTTTTTTTTTTTTTTTTTTTTTTTTTTTTTTTTTGCATGCCCTAACATGCCAGGAAGTTGGGGTCTGAGCGCAGGGTCAGCCATGATACAGCACCCCTGGAGCAGATAGTGTGAAGGGCCCAACAGTGGCAGCTTGGCAGTGCTGGGCCTCAAACCCCTGACCTTCCAATCAATAGCCCAGAGCCTTACCCATTAAACCACCACTGCCCCCATAATTTTTTATTACTAAAATAAAAAGGACATTTTGCATTAAATGTTCACGTCAAACAACTAATATAACAAGATGGGACTGTCAGGGAGTACAGGGAAGTATTATTCCTCCAATCTCAAATACGTCCAACAGTGCAGGCTGTGTTTTAAATGTCCCTCTACACTACATGCAGTGGGCTACATAGGGTGCAGAACACTTCATACCCTCCCTCAGGTAGTGCGCCTACGTAGGGAGCAGGGAACTCTTTAGCATTCAGCCACACCAGCAAATAGAAACCCGACAGGTGATCCGTACAAGCGGATGTAGCCGAGGAAAAAAAAAAGGTAACGGCGAGGAAACATTCCTAATGTTAATGTTATTCAGTATCACTAGCTCTTCGGAACAAATACAGGTTAATATCCGGAAAGCTAAAATAGCTGTTGGCATTAGAAATAGCTTTGAAAGTCAGACTTACTAGCTGTCAGGAGCTTGTGCTAAAGTTCCTAGTTTAGCCTGGCACATGAGGAGATATTTCCAGAATACATATTTACATAGTAATTAGCATTACTACTAAATACAGCAGGCGAATAGGACTGATTCTGATGCCCTAGCTATATTATTGTTAAGCACCGCTAGCATAGAGTGATTAGCTAGCTCTGCGTTTTTTGTCACGAGTTACAGTTGTAGATAAATACCCTGATGATGATGATGATGATGATGGATAAAAATAAGTGTGACTCGCTTTCCCGTTTCTTCCTGAAACAGCCAGGGATCGTGTCCAAGTCTGCGGTCTGATCGAGGAAGCTGTTCCTGTTCAAGCCATGCTGTTATTGTCCAGATAAACTGGCTGCTGTGGATTTGAACATCAACAACAATGGAGATGGTTGTAGGTAAAATCCTGTGCCTTTTGGGCATGTTTGGCCTCATGCTCGGTGCCATTCTCATCCCTGTGCGAGTGATGCAGTCGGACCTGGACAAGGCCATACGCTACAGAAGGGCAGTTGCTTTCAGTAACTCATTTGGAGGAGGTGTGTTTCTGGCCACCTGCTTCAATGCGCTTCTGCCTGCTGTTAGAGACAAGGTGAGTGTTAGAGCGCCTCATATACTGCTTTTTACTGCATTACAGCTTTACTTAGCCCAGCACAAGCATTCACATCCTTCCACATAGGTATTCCTAATAAAGTGGCTGGAAAGCGTGTAATCCCAGTTAACTCTATTTTAGTTCCAGGTTGTAATACATAGCCTGAGTAGTACTGGGCAGTAGTGATGGGAAGTTCGGATCATTTTACTGACTCGGATCTTTGAATCTCGTTCAGCAAAATGAATGAAAATAAGTCATCAGTATGAGATACAACCGTTAATGTCCAGACATAGTCATAATTACGAGATGTCATAATTTTGTCATAATTGTGAGATTTACTGCTTATGTCAGAACCATGCTGTCTAAGAGATCAAAACCAGAAGAGTAGGCAGGCTTGTGTGCACACATACTTTCCAACAATACCAACTTTATCTCATCATTATGACTCGATATAATTGCGACTTTTTCCATCTCATAAGTATGACTTAGTATTATAGTATCTCAAAATTACGACTTGTTATATAATTATGACTTTTTCCTTTTTCACATGATTATGACTCCTAGTATCTCATTATTCTTACTTTTTATATCATATTTATGCGGAAAAACATAAGCAGAAAAAGACTCTACTTTTCTCGTGTTTTTAACTGATAAGTCACAGAGAGCTCCAGTGCTAAACTTTCCATATATATGTATGCAAGTATGTTTTATTTTTTCATATTTCCATATAGTGTTTTTAATCCCTTCACAATGATGAGTCAGATGAAAGTGCTGCTGAATGGGTGGCATTTATTCCAGTCAGTTTTGCTTCCACAGAGAAAAAAAAAAAAACATAAAAAAAATATTGCTTGCTAGCAGACAAAAAAAGGGAGCGACACCATTTCTTTGCGGCCCACGACCCTCCCACCAACCCTAAATATTTTACCCATAACACTTTACCCACAACATTAACCCTAAACATTAGCACTTTGCTCTCTAACATGTGCATACTCTGCTGTTTTTGCAGAGCGCCTACGCAAAATGCATAATGGTTGGCACGTCTAGTAATATAATCAATTTAAAAAAAAGTCACTGGATGTCGTCGCAATGTAATATCATGCATTGTTATTTCAAACAAGGTTATTGTGTGTTCATCCTGGAAGATGATTAGATAGAACCATATAAACCAAGTTTGTCTCTGAATTTGAAATGGTTTGATTTATTTTTTCAAATATGACACTGAAAGCTTTGCAAAAATAAATAACAACACAGTACAATACCCCTGGTGATGAATTTTGATGTGGGGAATGCTTCTCAACCAAAATGCCATATTAGTTCCAGTCCACTGATCTGATTGGTCAAGCGGCGTTCCAAGAGTGCTTATATTTACTATAACTGCTCTTAGGATGTTTCACTGTGCGTTGCGTATCAGTCCACTTTTCTGTGCTCGCTACGTAAAATTCCAATTCCTAGTTTGAAACGGTTACTACAGTAGAGTTAGCGACATCATCAGCCGACATGGCAAATGATACTCGTCAGATGTCAATGAAAAGGAAGAAAGGAAGCTATTTACTTTACCAGAAGCACCTTAAACAAGAATGTACAAATCCGTGTGAGCTAGCTAGCTATAAAGTATATCCTATAAAATGAGCGTGGCTTCTTTGGGATCTGTTCCCGATAGTGGAGCAAAAATAAGCAGAATCACAGCTGTGCAGGTATTCAGTATGACCACACTCTTGCTTGTGCAGTATTGCTTAATTACAATACTGAGGTCACAATGTGTCTGGAAACGTTATCCCATCTGAATAATACCCTAGTGTCAACATGTTCTGTTTGTCTTCAGGTGGAGCAGACCCTAAAACTGCTGAAGATCACGAACGACTACCCACTGGCCGAGACCATGATGATGGTTGGCTTTTTCCTCACCGTGTTTGTCGAGCAGGCGGTGCTGACCTTCAGGAAGGAAAAACCGCCCTTCATCGACCTTGAGACGTTTAATGCCGGCACTTCTGAGGCAGGCAGCGACTCTGAGTATGACACACCGTTTATCGCTCCAGCACGGAGCTCGCATCATCACTCACATCATCACTCTCATCACCACGGTCATTTCAACCCTGCAGAACTAACACGAGCAGGACCACTGCGGCTTGCGAGCCTGGTCCTGGCCCTCTCCGCTCATTCAGTATTCGAAGGCCTTGCCCTCGGGCTTCAGGAAGATGGTGCTAAATTAGGAAGCCTTTTCCTCGGAGTGGCGATCCACGAGACCCTTGCAGCCATGGCTTTAGGGGTCAGTGTGGCTAAAGCAGGACTGCATCTTTGGGATGCCAGCAAGCTGGGCATCACAGTCAGCCTCATGATCCCCATCGGCATTGGCCTCGGAATGGGTATCGAGAGCGCCCAGAACCTGGCAGGAAGTATTATTTCTGTGGTGCTCCAAGGCCTAGCAGCAGGCACATTTATTTTTATTACTTTCTTTGAAATTCTCTCGCGAGAGTTGGAGGACAAACACGATCGGCTCCTGAAGGTGCTTTTCCTCGTCTTAGGGTATGGTGTACTGGCAGGTCTAGTCTTTATCAAGTGGTGATAGATCTCAGTGCTTCCCAGAGAGAATGATCTCGAGCGGGTTTTGCGTCTTGGAGTTTTTAACTCTCCTCACCACCATAACCAAAGTTTCCTTAATGTACTCTAAAAAGACTTTTCCTAACTTGTTACTTCCTATTCCTACGTTTCTATTCGTATGAAGTCGTACACTGGATATACAGAAACAGTAGCAGATTAGATGCAGTACGCGTTTTCATGAAAGTGAAGTGGTTTATTACTGTGAACGCTGTCGGAAGGGTGCTACTGCAGATTTTAAATGTTAGGTGTTACTGATGCCGGTTGATAAATATTGGAGATACAGTCTTCGTTTAATCTGTTTTTAATACTTGATTATAAGTTTCGCTTCGGACACAGGTATCGCGTGTGTCTCCTAAGTGCTGAACACTAAATAAGATCTTACAGGCTACAGCAGGAATTCCCAAACATTTTGGAGCTAGGGACTCGTTTAATTTCAACTATTCATACATTAGGCTAATTGTATAAAAAAAAATTAGGCTTCATATTTAAACGTGGGGTTTAAATTTGGGGTATTTATTTGAGCTTTTTATTCCTTAAATTGCCACGAACAAAACACATTAGGTCCAAGTTGATATTGTGTATAGGCCTGCTTGTTTTTGAGTTACCCATTCAATTCAAGTCAAACAGGTTAATATACTGTGTATATACAGTATACTATATGATAATACTAATAATATATATTATATGAACCAAATTTTATAATGGAGTTTGGGATTTTCACCACTGTAACAAATTTTTAAATGGTGGAACCCCTGACTATGCTTCATGGCCCCCACTTTGAGACTCACTAGTCTATAGGCCCATTGCACAGGTGTAGGAAAACAGTGCCGCAGAAGTTACCTGGAAGTTTAATTGAAGTAGGCACTCATGCAGTTTCACATTATTTTATATTTTTGTACATCTTTGTGGTTGTGGTCTTATATTTATCACTCTGTTTCAGTTTAAGATGTTATATAAATCAGAGTGAATTTTAGAGGTTATTTCATTTCTACTGCCATTTTAATTTCATCTGATAAATGCAGTGTAGGACAATATTTGTCTAGCACATTCATAGAAAAAAAAAGGGTTCCTTCCTTAAGGGTTCTTTGGTTGATAAGCTTTCTAAAGGGAAATCTTCTTTTGTAGGGTTTTATATAGAACTATTTAAAGTGCACCTATTATGCTTTTCAGATATTTCCTTTTATGTAGTGTGTTATAGAGCTGTTTGTGAATGTAAAAAAGTCTACAAAGTTTCAAAAATCAAAGCACACAATGGAGTTATTGACTCCTAAAAGAAAGAACCGATTCTGAACAGCTGAAACGAGTCGTTAGCAATTACAGACTTACTTCCTGTACTAATCTATGTAGGTTTGTAACAAAAACCCCGCCTCTGGTCTTCACTGGCTGCTTGTGAACAGACGGAGTTGAAACTCTGACAGCAGTAGACCAATCACAGCAGACTGGGACATCTGACCAATCAGAGCAGAGTATGCTTTCTTAAAGGAGGAGTTTAGAATGAATCTTTTAGAACGGATCATTTAACGAGTCATTTTTGACACTGGGGAGGAAAAAAGGTAATGCTGCAGTTTAAATTATGAGCACATTAAAGTGTTTTTTGACCTTGGATGCATGTAAATCTATTGTATGAGACCTTTAAAACAAAATTAGGCACGTTTCAAAACCATAATAGGTGTGCTTTAAGGGTTCCTATAGTGCGTTAGACTTAATAACTGTCTCCAAAATTTATCACCTTAAATATGGCTTGTGAGGAACAGCTTAAAATTTAACGTTACTCTACTCACTTTCTCCTCTCAGGCTAATCTAATCAGTCCATACAGGATTTAGAGGGGTTTTTTTTGTGATTGTTGCGGCAAAAAAATGCTTGATTTTGCTGTGCCGTTGTCATGACGTCACATGTCACGTCTTGGCCCAAATCTGCGGTAATTTTGAAAAATCGCAAGCTCCGAATATTGTGCAGTGTGCTTGATTTTGCATTCGTTTCTGCGATCACAAAATCGCGAAATCCTTGAGGGACTGATGAATGATTATTCCCTTTGACTATAACAATAACCAAGGTAAAATGACTTTGCTCATTTTATAGAAAAGATAGCCAAGATTGAAATTCGAAGATTTAAAGAGATCTTTCCCTTTACCTCTTTATCTAAATTGTACTAAATCACATGGACGTTTCATCCTCATTCATCTCAGCAAGCTAAAATTAAACAGGTGAAACATGACAGGCCTCATTAAATGATGAATTTGTTGTGTATATTTTACTACCGCATCGGGTGGAAAAATCATGTCCCTTCCATGAAACATAACACGAGGCTGTAATGTCAATAGTTGAGGAGATTTGACATGTTCTCAGTCGCTTTTGTTTGTGCATCTCTTCAGTGTGCTGCCATGACGGACATCTCCGCTTTACGCATGCCATATTGTACGTTTACTGTTTTTAACGTGAAACGTCAGTGTTTTTTAGATATTGCTTGTTGATTTCTTTGTCGTTGCCGCCAAGCCTCGCCTGTCTGCGAGAGAGATGGTCACACTTCACGTGAACTCGAAACGGTTAGTCTTCTTGTTATTTAAGCTAGAGTTCTGTATGTTGCAAGTGAAATCAGTCGATTTGCTTTTTCTCTAAAACTCTTAACAGCGCTGTGTGGTGCAGTTGTAGCAGCGCTGCTGCAGCCTCCAGCGGATTCGATGAGTAGACTCCAATCATTTCTGTTGTTGGTTAAGAAAGTCCACTTTGATAATTGTTCATAATGTAAGTGATTGTTAACAAATCATTGCAGCCCTAATTAGATATGCTAGACGGACCCTTGGCTTAGGGAACCAAACCACCCCCCCCCCACCCCACCCCTATCAGAAGTTTTACCTGGGTTTTCCCAGAACAGCATTAATATACATATTGTATAATTCATTTCAGCAGCATATTAACCTAATACATATGCAGTGTTATTGACAGTATGGGATTCCATGTCACAGCAGGGATATGTTCATGGTAACGTACATTAACTTAATGTGGCTCAACGTACAAATGGAACAAAAGTCTTAGTAATAGTTCATCAGAAGGCTGGGAATTATATGAATGGTTTGCTTGAAGTAGCTGAAGCACATGACTCTAATGCTGGTGGTAGGTGTCATTGTAAACGAAATGTATGTATGTGAGTGTAATCAATGTAAATTATAATGCTAAGAGGTCTGCCTTAAAAGACACTCAGTTGTTTTTCATGTATTTTCTACACCTCATCTATTGATCAATTTCCCGTTTGAATTCAAGTATTTTTTATTTTTTTTTGTCTTAATGCATCACATTGTCAGAGTGTATCTCCTAATAAAACATGTTTGGTAATGATTTAGTGTGTGTTCATGTAGTTCAATTTTTTATGGTTGTTTTAGTTTAATATTTAGTTTCCTGAATTTTGTTTTGTTCCATCTGTTCGGAGGTGATCGTGATTTGCAGTATTTAATAAAGATGTACAGCAGCGACTTGAATTGAATGTAATATTATGTAAGGATCAAAACACAACAGGGCACCCTGTTATAGGAAAATATAAGAAAAAGTACTTGGTGTATCCAAGCTGCATTCCTAGCATATCATGTGATTTACAGTCCCTTCTGAAAGTACTGGAACAGCAAGGCCAATTCTGTTGTTTTTGCTATACGTTGAAGACATTTGGGTTTGAGATCAAAATATGAATGAGATGAAAGATCAGCATTTATGCTTTAATTTCCTCATATTTATATCTAGATGTCTTAAACAACTTAGAACATGGCGCCTTTTTTGTTTGAACCCACCCATTTTTTCCAAATGATCAATAATATTGGAACATTTGACCAGGTGTGCCCTGTTACATTAACGTCTACTCTTGGTTTGAGCCCTAGGTTTCACCTGTAAAGACGGTATTTGTTGTCAAAAGGAATAAACCAACTTGAAGACTAGAGAGCTATCTATCAGACAAAAGAGGGAGAATCTATCAGAGCCATTGCACAAGCATTGGGCATAGCCAGTCACAACAATTTGGAATGTCCTGAAAAAGAAAGAAACCACTGGTGTACTAACAACCTGACATCAAACAGGTTGGGCCAAGAAAAACAACAGCAGTTGATGACGAACATTGTGAGAGCTGTGAAGAAAACCCCAAAAACAACAGTTTGTGACATCAACAACAACCTCCACTGGGCAGCGGTGAAGGTATCACAATCCACCATTGGAAGAAGACTTAACGTGCAGAAAAATAGAGGCCATACCATAAGATGCAAACTCATCAGCAGTAAGAATCTGAAAGCCAGATTAGAATTCGCAAAAAAATACAGAAATGAGCCACAAAAGTTCTGGCCAAAGTGTGGAGACAGAAAGGATCTGCTCATGATCCAAAATATATAAGCTCATGTCATGGCTTGGGCTCATGGCTGTACATGTCCAGTCATGTCTGGACATGTCTAGAAAACATTTCTTTACTTGCATTGTGGGCATGATTGAAATTGAGGATTGCAAACACAAAATCGGCCATTTTTTTTTTCAAAACTGTACGTGACAGGAACATTTCAAAGTGATTTTTGAGCTCAGCAATCCAAAATCCATCAAATACTTCCAAAACTTTCCAGGTAGCAAAATATTTGTTGTCTGGTGTAATTAATACTACCAAGCTAAAATCTTGGATGTCTCCTGGATAAAGTCTGGTACATGCCTTCCTTGTACCTTGAGGGATTGTGGCTCAAGTTGAGCTGTGCTGGAGGATCAGAGGGATCGTGGTAGATTACTGTGGGTCATTTGGAAGTCAACAATTATTTCATGCTTTGTGCACATTAAGAGACATTGTTGTTTCCACTCCAGCCTTACAAACCTGATGTCTAGTATATCTTCGAGTATGGTACAGCTTGTCAATAAACACAGCCAAGAACAACCTACTTTCACAGAAAGATGTGTTTTGACAGACAAGGCTGTTAAAAAACCACAGGCGGTTTACAACTACAGACCAGCCCAATGTACATGCAAAATATCTTCTTTTCTCACCACTGGTGACCTCTTGGTTGATAATGATCGATAATTAATAAAGACAGGCTTTTTTTTAATCTCCAAAAAACTCACTTTGTGCAAAAGTTTGTTTTCCTGCTGGAAGTTGGCACACTGAAGTGCAGGAAGCCAAGCAGATTGCGGTCTTTAACTTTCTGAAGCTTGTGAGCAGAAAAGTGTACAAAGGATGTCAGACTCTTTGCGGTCCATTGTTCTAGTTCTACGCCAGTTTTCAAGCCATGCTGCTGATGTGGCTCACTATAGTAATGTCTTCAGTTAAATAGAGGATGTGATTTGAGCTGTATTTTGCAACACGGTCATGGGTTAGCAATGGACTGAGCTCCCAGCCCTGGGGGGTTTGGCCAATCTTGAGTTCCTGAGGTCATCCAACATGCAGATGCAGAGCGATACAGTATGTTGAAGTCCAGTAGGCTCAGCGTTCTTACTAGTCTCTGTGGGATCATTGTGAATTGTCAGTGAACAACTGTCTCTCAATTGTTTTCTAACTGGAACAAGGTTTCAATCAAATCCTGAACCGATCTGGACCGATCCCGAACCGATCCCGAACCGATCTTTGGACTATAAGGATCATTATTATTCCAGCTATAATAATGATAATAATCAGTAGTTACAAAGTTGAAGCTATTTGCAAAGAGATTGGACTCCTGAACACACTCAGACTTCCCCACAATCAAAGGCTAACTGTACTGTGGGGTTTGACAATGCTCACAACCAAATGCCATGGCATGGCAGACAACAAACAGGTGATTACAATCACTGAGCTCTAATCCTCTTAGCTCCTTAACGGGACTTCTCCCAGCTCCTTAAGCTGTGTTCTCCCAGCTGTATGGAGCCACGTTTGTCTAATCCTATAGTAGAGAAGTTTCCTTACAGCACTACAGCATGGAGGAGTTCCTGATCCCCGAGGATGTTCGCTGTGAGCACGGCTTCTTCTTTCCGATCGGATCGGGGAAAAACAGACTGAACGGTGTAAAGGACTTGCTGCATAGTGCCTTCCTCATATACATCAGGGACTATGTGAAACGAAATGGGCTGCTGACTCTGTCTGTGCTCGGAGTGTTTACAGGATGCATCCTTGGCTACACACTCAGGGGATGTGAACTCTCCACGCAGGTATGGTGAGAAATTAAAATCAATAAACTTCCAGACCTACTACTACTGCTAGACACAATGAATTGGATAACTATAGTCTTCATAGATGTTATTACACTCAGTGCTGAATGAACTTTACAGTGTTTAGCATTTTATTGTGGCATGAAGGAGCTGTTCAAATGTTTGACTGATTTTGCACCTTGTCTCTCTTCATCTTGGCAAGCAAAAGTGACAAGCCTGGGTGACAAAAACAGCCCAAAACCCAGCATATTATCAAAACTTAAACTCCTTTTCCAAACCCAGAGAGAGAGAGGCCTGCTCTTCCTTTAACATCATAACTATTACCAAATGTACATTTGATCCATTTCTAGTTAGGTTTAATATTGTGGAAAGTCCATGAAAGAAGTTATTTCCCATTATCACTTACATTATAACAACTGGAAACCGTTGTTTCCTCACCAGCCTTTTTTCTCTCTCTCTCTTGATTTAATAAGACACAAAAATGCAGCTTTACAATGTACTGACTTCCATCCAAAAATGTTAAAGAAAGCTTTATTACATCAACAATTACAATTACACACATTTAAAAACATATCTGTGGAGATTCATCTATGCAACTCTGTGTTACTATAGAAATAATAATGTATTAAAATGAGCACATTAATATAAATCCTATTGTCCTAGGTGTGCACTTTGACCAACACTTTGACCAATCAGATTAGAGCAATTAACAGAGCTGTGATATAAGACGCAGATCATTTCCTAACAGGACTGATTATCCAAATAAATATATTATTAGCTTAAGCTAAATAAATAACAATTGGGTGTAATGAGTAATATTGAATTTTTTTTTACTTTAATAAAACATTAAATCAGTAATCTAAGGCAGATTCTACGGTATTGTCTTAGGGGTTTCATACTTTTATATTTTCAAAATATTAAGATTTTGAAAGTATAAAAAATGTATACTTTAAAAAAAAAAAAAAATCAATCAACCCATCTACAAACTATTTTATTTTGATCAAAATGTCTCCTTTTTTAAGGCAAAGATCTATTTTTCGTTCCCTGGTGAACTCCTGATGAGAATGCTAAAAATGCTAATTCTTCCCCTGATCACCTCAAGGTAATGTTTGCTTAAAAATATATCACATCAAGACTAACCATCAATTTACACTGATTTGAACCTGTCCCGTCTTTAGTTTAATGTCAGGCCTGTCATCGATGGAATCCAAAGCCTGTTGTCATATGGGCTTGATAACTGTGACCTATTACCTGTGGACCACCTTCACTGCTGTTGTGGTTGGCATTGTACTGGTGGTGGTGATCAAACCAGGCTTTGCAACAGACATGGAGCGCACCAGGCTGGGAGGAGGTCCGGTGATGACCTCAGCAGACGCTCTGCTCGACCTCATCAGGTATTCTCAGACACCTGAGAAGTTCCGCTCTGTTCCTAAGAGTAAATTTGAAATCTGGTTGTTAATTTTTCTTTTATTAAGGAGCAATATGTGTGCCGACAGGGCGTTCAAATGGGACTCATAAATTCATGCAGGCAAAACACTGCTGCTAAGCAACAGGGAGATATGAACACAGAGCATGCACTAGATAGCTGATGTCAAAGGCTAACACAGGCAGAATAACAGACAATTTTTTTGCGAATATCAACATTTCCTCAGGAATATAAACTATATGTAGACACCTGAACATCACACCCATATGTGGGTCTTTCTCAAACTGCACACGAATTAGAAGCACACAATTCTCTAGAATGTATGCTGTATCATTAGTTTCCCGTTCACTGAAACTAAGTGGCACAAACCTGTTCCAGCATGACAATGCCCTTGTTTACAAAGGGACGTCCATGAAGACATGGTTTGCCGAGTTTGGAGTGGAAGAACTTGAGTGTCCTGTACAGAGCCCTGACCTCAACCCTACTGAACAGCATAGGGATGAACTGGAACGTCGACTGCACCCCAGTACCTGACCTCACTAATGCTCTTGTAGCTGAATGAACACAAAACCCCACAGCCACTCCCCAAAATCTAGTGGAAAGCCTTCCCAGAAGAGTGGAGATTATTATAACAGCAAACATCTGTAATGGGATGTTCAACAAACAAACACATGTGGGTGTGATAATCATGTGTCCACAATCATTTGGCCATACAGTGTATAGAATTGTGGTAAAGAGGTCTAAAACTGATATATCATTCACCTTATGATATAATATCACACGACCCCAGAAATGTGGAACGCTGTTCAAGGGTTCTTTAAGAGTGCATTGTATAAATACGCGTTCTTAGCCTACATGGGTTAAATGGGTTCTATACTCCCTTTCTGGCAGGAAAACACTTTCAGGGTTCCTCCAGAGGGCCAACGGTGGAACCCTTGAGATTTTTAAATTCTCTATTTATTTTATTAAACAGAACAGAAAATTCAGAACTCAAAGAGGAGTGTACTGAAATCTGTACGGTTTCGGTAAAACAACTGTGATCCTTATGACAAGTCTGTTAAAAATCTTCTAGCACTTTGTCTCCTACTCTCTGTACATCAATCTTTTCAATTCATTCCTGCTATGCATCTAGATCTGCCACATCATCCTTTCCTACACAATCCAATTAAAGCAGAAGAGTAGTTAAGTTATTTTTAGTAATCTGTACGGAGAACTGTTGGTGATTGCTGCAGAAGATCCTCATGCCAATAGGCTGATTAATATCAACTCTGCTTTGCTACACAACTTTTATGTCTGCGTGTGTGTTTGTGTGTCCAAACTAGCTGTAAGATGTGTTCTTTCCCTTCACTTCACAAATTGTTAAACTCCTAATTTGTGCTTATTTCTGTTTCTTCAGGAACATGATTCCTTCAAATCTCATAGAGGCCACATTTCAGCAGGTGAGTAAGTCTACGTTTTGGTCAAAGTAAACTGTTATAATACTCACCCTTTCAATCATGTTGTCTAAAACGCCATTACTCTCTACTTTGGCTACTGTTTCTACAAATGCATGCCTTTCCGTTTTTATCCTGTTTTGCAGTACAAGACGAATCTCATACCTGTTCTTCAAACACCAGACAGCAACAAGCAGCACAACTTTGTTTACCTGATGCCAGACGAGGATCAGCCTAAAGGTTACACAGTGTTACTGGATCTCACTCCACGTCCTGATATTCACTATAAGATATATCCTGGAAGCAGCCACCAAATGAACGTTCTGGGGATCGTCATCTTTTCAGCCACTATGGGTGAGACTTTTTGACACAAGTGCCTACATGGAAAGCAGATTAGAAAAATTAACATACTTACATGGTTTCAGGGCTCCTGCTTGGCAAAATGGGTGAGCGAGGTGCACCTTTAGTCAACGTTTGCAAGTGCATCAATGAGTGTGTCATGCAGATCATCAATGCAGCGGTGTGGTAAGAGAAGCACGAAAATGTGTGTTTGTAAACCGTATCACTATCTATGTATAGTGGCATGTCCATTCATTTCCTTCATCGCAAGGAAGATCATAAAAATGAGTTCACTCCGAATAACATTTCATTTAATGGTGGAGTAAAAGTTTGCATGTAGATAAGCAAAGTTTGAAAAGATTACCAGAAATGAAAACAAAAATCATAAAATGGTTTAGTGATCTGGGATTTGACCACCCAACTGACCATCTGGTCACTAGCTCAGAACCTGCTCCTGGTTTGTCTCATTTTCTTCGGAAGGTATTTCCCCTTTGGGATCATCTTTCTGGTGGCTGCGAAGATCGTGGATATGAGTGACCCCTCCACTCTGGGGAAGAAGCTGGGCTGGTATGCAGTGACCGTTCTGACTGGACTGTTCATCCATGGCTTCATTCTTCTTCCTCTATTTTATTTCCTCTTAACACGCAAAAACCCCTTCAAGTTCATCAGAGGACTGCTGCAAGCTATGGTCATTGCCTTAGCCACATCCTCAAGGTTAGAAAGAGCAATAAATAGTTAACCATCATATTATATTCACTATTGATCAATGTCCCATTGACCCAAATTTTAAATGACCTTGAACGGGCATAATTTATTATCATCTGGTTTACTAGCAGTTCTACTACTACTACTACTACTACTACTACTACTACTACTACTACTACTACTAATAATAATAATAATAATAATGGGGACAAAAGACACAGTACCTTTCTATGCTTGTGGATCCTCCTCATGGAAGGAGTGTATGTATAAAAGATGAAGATAATCTCAGATTATAAGACGTTATTTTGAATAACAAATCAACTTCATTGTCAATAGTAACAAATTAATCTTCATCAACAATTTGAAGTTTTATTTTAGGGAAGTATGTCATTTCATGGCTTCGTGTAATATAATTCTTGCCACAGTTCTGCCACGTTGCCCATTACAATGAAGTGCTTGCTGGAGAACTGTCATGTAGAAAGACAGATTGCACGCTTTGTCTTGCCCGTGGGTGCCACCATCAACATGGACGGCACTGCTCTCTATGAAGCGGTGGCAGCCATCTTCATCGCTCAGGTCAACGAGTATGAGCTTGATTTTGGACAGATGGTGACAATAAGGTAAACATACTGCTGCCTTGTTTGGTGGCCAATTACATCACACGGACTTCCATAAGCAAATAGGAGCTCAGACTCGTATCAAAAAGTCAGCAAGATTATGTAATCAAAATGATCACCAGTGGGGGATATGTCCAAAATGTCATATGTGTGTCAAAAGAGTGATGTAGAACACTGTTTTTCTAGGGTTCTTTGAATAGTCGAAAAGTCCGTTCGGTTAGTTAAACACTGCTGCACAGAATTTTTTAAGGGTTCCTCTAGATAGACTACAGAAGAACCCTTAAACTTTTAGATTTCACTTTATTTTTTCTAAAAGTGAAGCTGAGGAAGATTATACTGTAGCTGCAACTTTTCTGGCTGCAATGGCAACCACTTACTGCATCTGGCTATATCCAAACCTACATACTACTGCAACAAATAGTAGGCTTATATCAAATTAGTAGGCTTAAAGCTTTTTTTTTTTTTTTTTACCTATTATACATATTCTACCAGCTTTTATAGCATAGTCAAGCATATAAAAACTGGAGAAAGTTGTTTTTCAGAATTCTATGGTGCTTAAAAGCAGATTCTGCTATGTGTGTGAAGGATGCACATTTCAGTTCATACTTTATACCAGTCAAAGCAAACTTTCTCATTAAACTTAAACAAAATTTCCATTCTGCTAAGTATTTGTCTTATATTAAGGTGATCTAAAAACCACGCTGAAAAATCCAGCTTGGTCTTAACTGCTACGAGGTGCTCAAGCTGCTAGAGCATTTTTGCCAGCTGGTAAGTTATTTTCCAGCTTCCTAATTAGTTGATGAAACGGATCAGTAAATGCTTTGAGATTATCTAATTGCCTCAATGTTGTGCTGTTTTCGTAAGAAAAACTTGTTTGCAATGTATCATTAGTAACGGTAATTCAGAATCGGTTTCCTTCCTACCAACACTTATCAGCTGGCAGAGATGGTCCACCAGTTTAACCAGCTCGGCTTGTGTTTTGGCAGCTGACAATGCTGGAATTTTCAGCAGGAAGCTAAGTCAAATTATGCATGTATGATTTACTCTCAGCTGTCTTGTACATATGGTGTTTTATTTACACTATCTGATTAGACTTTCTTGTGCCCTGTTCAGAATATTCCGATAACTGTAGCTGGTAGAAATAACCCATGCTTCACAATATATGATGCAGAATCTTGATTAAAAATGAAGTTTAAAAAATATACTAGATCTAAAATTTATACTGAAAATCTCTCTGCATCATTTTTTTTTAAATGTAACTGCCAGCCCTGTACAGAGCATTTTTACTGACATTTTCTCTGTACTGGACAGCATAACGGCCACTGCTGCAAGCATTGGTGCTGCAGGCATCCCTCAGGCTGGCCTCGTAACCATGGTGATAGTGCTGACATCTGTAGGATTGCCACCAGATGACGTCACACTGATTGTGGCCATCGACTGGATTCTGCAAGTTGAACATAACTTCTATATCCTTAGTGATGAAAAATTATATAGTTGGGCTGTGATGGTATACCGTGGTAATGAAATAATGTTATGCCACATAATGAAAAAAGCGTTGTTTATGAACGGCCCATGAAATATAAAATATACCTTTATAATAAATGATGGACAAAAAAAGAGAATATTTTTTAGAAATGCTCTACTATTTAAAAAAAAAATGTTTATCATGTACAGTATACTATCTAATATTATCTGTTATACCACAGCCCTGTTAAATGCTCAACTCTGATTGGCTAGAAGGTGTTGATTCATTTACTATAGCAGCATGGCTCTGACAATAGTTCCAGCTGCAAGGTTTATACTAACGCGCTCATTCTAAGACGTTATTGTTTATATAGTAACAATCTACACAGCGACTTGTATGGCAGGGAAACATAAACCAATTTTTGAAAAGTTGATATGGTGAAGTTTTCTTTGAGGAGTTTAGCAGTTGAAGAAGGAGTCTCCAGTGTCAGTGGAGGTTTTCCACCACAGGAAAGTCTTCAGGACAGAGCTTTCCAGTTTTTCTGGAACTTGACAAGCTGTGTTTGTTGTTGTTGTTGTCTTATTAACCCTCTACTGTATGAATTATTACATTTACATAAAAAAAAATTATGGATTTTTATTACGTGAATTAGTTCAAGTAATTCTTTTTTTTTTATTTGAAAAACAAAACTATTTTTCTATTTTCTAGAAAGGAATTACGGTGTTAAAAATATGTGAATGGATTTATTCACTCAAAATGGAAAATACACACAAACATTAGATCCAAACATGTTTTGGGTGAAGTATCTTTTTAATTCTTTCCCTTGAAACAGAAAATTTACCAAATAAGGTGCAGTTGCAAAATGTCTGAAATTACACCAGTTGTTCTTGCTTTGAATGTGAAAAAATGTAAACATACTATTAGAGAAGCCGGGTGTATTTTTTGCTAGGTAGGCCTGTTTCAATCCATGAATGCACATACCACAGCTCCATTATCGCATGTTGTTGCCATATGGCAACAATTACATCATACCATTTAACAAAATACTCAAAATATATAAACTTGTTTAAATGGCAAAAAATAAATGTTAACTTCTCTCAGATAGTGTTTCATTTTTTCCCCCTTTAAGTAATTTTGCCTAAATATTGAAAACGAATAAAATTTTGAGAGCCCTCCAAGCATGACCTTCACCATGAAAAGGAAATGAAAACAGCACTTCCTGGTCATCTGACAAGGCTTTTTTTTATGTCAAAGTTAAAGCCCCTTTTTTCTAGTTACCTAGGAAAATAGTAGTTTTGTATTATTACTTTTATTATTATTATTATTATTATTATTATTATTATTATTATTATTATTATCACAAAACTGGAGATAAATTAATTGTTGCCATTCGGCAACACCATGCAGTAAAGGGTTCAATTCAAGAGAGAAAAAATAAGAGGCCTGACCAGTATAAAGCAGTTACTGAAGATGAATGTAATCGTTGGAAATTGCTGTGGTATAAGAGGAATAAACAGTTTTGTGAGTTGCTGTTATAGGAAAATAATCAACTCCTCCTGGCTGCATCAAACATTTTTATCATTGATTATTTTCCTGTAACAGCATTCTCTGTTGTGTTGAATTCCATATGCAGAAAACAGTCGAGTGCATAAATGTATAGGCATGTGGAAAAAATAAGTACACCCCATGGAAATTGTTGGCTTTTCTGCCATATTTGGACAAGCAAACATTTGATCCTCTTTGAAACAGTGTGTATTAATAAAGTTGATGTAGTCTATCAAATGACACACAAAAATGACATTTTTTAGTACTTTTCCAAATTTAATTCAACAAAAAACTGATCAGTCACATGGAAAAAAGTAAGTACACCCCTACATTTATCACACCTTCAAAGCCGTAAAATTAGAATCAGGTGTTGAAGATCGGGTGCCACTGATGAGAACCTGCTTAGGGAGTGCAGGTGGAACCGGTCTTATTTATACCTCTCTCATATCTAGTGTCTGGTGTTCCCTTTGTTATTGAGGCGTGTGGTGTCATCATGCCAAGATCTAAAGAGTTCTGTAAGGAATTCAGAAAAAAGGTTGTGGATGCATATGGGTCTGGCAAGGGATTTAAAAAGATCTGCAAATTATTTGAAATGTAAAGTACATCATTCCACTGTAAAGAAAATCAACTACAAATGGTGCAGATTTCAAACGACTACCAATTAGTCCAGGACTGGCCATCCCAATAAATTCTGATGCAAAAAGAAGTCTCCAAGAACCCCACAATTTCATCACAGGATCTACTAGTAAGTCTTGCAACTGTTGGTGTCAAAGTACATGCTTCTACAATCAGAAAGAGATTGTGCAAATTTGTCCTGAATGTGAGGCGTGTCATGAAAAAGCCTTTGCAAGAATACAGTTTGCCAATGAGCATATAGGCAAAGACCAGACCTGTTGGAATAATGTGCTCTGGACAGAAGAATCAAAGATAGAATTGTTTGACCACATGCTTTGTGTTTGGTGTTTGGTGCAGACCAAAGACAGCTTTTCAGCAGAAACACCTCATACCAACTGTGAAGCATGGTGGTGTGGAAATGTTATGGGTTGGTGTTGCTTCGCTGCCTCAGGGACTGGACAGCTTGCATTCACTGATTCAACTATGAATTCTGCATCATATCAAAGAGTGCTTGAAGATAATGTGAGGACATCTGTTCCAAAGTTGAAGTTGAACCGAAAGGGAACCTTTCAACAGGGTAATGATCCTAAGCACACTAACAAATCCACCAAGGAATGGCTCAAAAAGAAGAAATGGAGGGTTATGGAATGGCCTAGTCAAACCCCGGATTTGAATCCCATTGAAATGTTGTGGGGGGATATAAAACAGGCAGTACATGCAAGAAAACCCTCAAACATCTTGTAACTGAAAGAATATTGCATGGAAGAGTGGTCAAAAATTCCAGCAAGCCGATGTCATAGACTGGTGGACAATTACGCAAAACACCTACAAGAAGTTATTTCTGCTAAAGGGGGCAATACTAGCTCCTGAGGCCAAGGGTGTACTTCGTTTTTCCACAGAAGATATCGCATCTATTGATATTTCTGTTGAACAAATAATTGAAAAAAGTCATTTTCCTTGTGGTTTTGTTCAAGTATGTCAACTTTATTAATAGACACTGTTTCAAAAATGATTAAATATGTTAAAAAAAAAAAAAAGCCAACAATTTCCATGTGGTGTACTTATTTTCATTTGATTGTACATATATGCATGCTTTCTGGATTAGAGTGTTTTATCTGGGTTGTCTTTTCTTACTTTTTCCTTTCAAAGAGATCGATTTCGAACAATGATTAATGTACTAGGAGACTCCCTGGCAGCTGGAATCATTGGCCATTTGTGTCAGAAAAACTTTGCCACTGATAAAAGGGTATGACTGACCAGTTGTATCTAGACACAACCGCAGATAACATTGAAACTTTTAAATATTTTGACATTTAATATCTATCTTGCTACCAATATAATGTTGCGTTTAAAACCCACATTACGACAGACATTTATCTTTTTCTCCCCTCAGGGACCAGCCAGTGGATCGTGCCAGAATAGAAATCATAGCCAACACATGGAGAATTTGGCTGAGGTGCCGCTGCTTGCAGGAAAAGACTGCATGTACGAGGTGGTTGGAGACATGGTTATTGAGCGACCCACTGTCTACTACAACATCTGTCAAGTTTAACTTCACTAGTGCCTTAAAACCACCACATTTTGGAGACAAGTCTCTACATTTGTGATTCTGCTGGTAGTTAATTGACCAAGCTGACCATATGTTCAACAATTATTCCACATTGTATTCGTTATAAAAAAAAAAAACCCTACTGCATAAATGCTGGCATTGCATACTCTACAGCCATGATGTTCATATCAGCAGAGAAAAGATGCATTACATGTATTGCCTTAAAACAGACTAAAAGAACACTGACTACATTTTGTGACCAAAGTCATTTGTTGTATGGTCTAAGACTTCCAGACCCGTGTCTGTTAAGTAATGTTTCTGTAGGACGTCTGTAGTTATTACAAGCGATTTGCACAGGGATGGAAGTGTCTTTACGATGTACACATCATTGTCATACTAAAAATATGCATACTACATCCATGCAAATTATGTATACTTCATTTTAATACAAACAGATAGTTTTGACCTTTATTATAAGTGCTTGTTGTAGGGCTTGTGGCCACACAAGTTGAGATTGATCATTGGTAGGCGATATTCCCATTAGCATGTACACTCCCCTGCCACGTTACACAGGTTCTCAACCCTGAACAACACAAGGACACCTACTAATTCATGTAATTATCCACTTGGCCAATCATGTAACGTAATGCATAGACAGGTCAAGAGCACTTAATGTTCACATCAAGCACTAGAAAGAGGAAAAAACGTGATCTCAGTTGGTGCCAGATGGGCCTGTTTATTTCAGAAACTGCTGATCTGTTGTGATTTTCATGCACAACTGTCTTTAGAGTTTGGTGCGAAAAACAAAACATCCTGTGAACAGTCGCTCTGCGGGTGGAAACGGCTTGTTGGTGTGAAAGCCAGACTGGTTCAAACTGACAGGAAGGCTCCAGTGACTCAAATAACCACTCTTTATAAACGTGGTGAGCAGAAAAGTATCTCAGATCACACAACACATCAAACCTTGAGGCGGTCGGACTACAATAGCAGAAGACCACGTTGGGTTACACTGCATAATCTGAGGCTATAGTTTGCACAGGTTCACTGAAACTGGACAGGTAAAGACGGGAGAAACAACCAAGCAAGGTTTCCAGTTTTAAAACTTGATCTGGGGCATGGTGGCTTATTGGTTAGCATGTTTGCTTTGCACCTCCGGGGTTGGGGGTTCAATTCCTGCCTCCGCCATGTGTGTAGAGATTGCATGTTCTACCCGTGCTTCAGAGGTTTGCTCTGGATACTCAAGTTTCCTACCTCAATTCAAAGACGTGTTGTAGGCTGTGTGGCATCTCTAAATTGTCCGTAGTGTGTGAATGTGTGTGCGATTGTGCCCTGTGATGGATTGGCACCCTGTCCAGGGTGTACCCCGCCTTGTGCCCAATGCTCCCTGGGATAGGCTCCAGGTTCCCCGTGACCCTGAAAAGGAGTAAGTAGTAGAAGATGGATGGATGGATGGATGGATGCACTGTGTGAACAGGTGGAATCTGATTGGAATAACTGGAATTAAAACCTGCAGCCACATTGGCCCTTACCTATTTAAATTCAGATGGGCACATAGTACATGACCTGGGTCTGTTTGTACTGGTCATTTTATAGAAGGTAGAAAAAAAGCCATTATCTCTGTAAAAATCCTTTCAGAAGACTTAAACATATATTATTATGTATTTCCTTTACTGTATTTCATCAATGTGCAACAACGACATGTTCAGTAATAACATACATTACTGGGACCAAACATGAGCGCAAATTTAATCAAATGGAAAGTAACAAGAGCTTATGCCTAAATAGATAGACTTGTTTAGCCTTAAGTTTCTAAACCCAGAAGCAACAGGCTACATTACCAAGCCATTCAGTGAAATAGTGACATGAATACTGCGAAAGACAAAACAAAAGGGGGAAAACCCCAGAAACTAGGCATTTTACAACAAAACAATGGTGTTTATTTGTAAATACATAAAAGATCCATACAACAAGAGTTCAGAGCATACTTCTGATAAAGTAGACAGATGTGAAACATGTATGCTGCGTGATGTCAAAGCTATGGCTAAGGAACATCAAATGAACATGCATATGATGGAAGTCAAAAAAAAAGAAAGAAAATGAAAAGAAAGAAATTAATTCAACACCTAGTCTAGACAGGCAGGACTGTCTTCTGTGAGCATAAATCTCAGTGTTTATAAAGCACAAAATACATATTAATAACCCACTACTCTATCCAGCTGTAGCTTCTTTGGGGACGATTTTCATTGATGGAGCAAAAATAAACCAATTAACACCCTTACCGCTGCCCTCTAGTGTATAACCTAATTACATTACACTCTCACTGCTGCCCTCTAGTGTACAACCTAATGACATTACGCTCTCACTGCTGCCCTCTAGTGTACAACCTAATGACATTACGCTCTCACTGCTGCCCTCTAGTGTACAACCTAATGACATTACACTCTCACTGCTGCCCATGTCCAGAACCCGTACCCCTTAGTGATCCTTTGCATATCTCTAACAAAGCCAAAATTCTCACAAAAGTAATTGAAGGTTGGTATTTGATTGTTAGGAGTACATTTTTATTTAAATAAGGTGTCAGTATTCGCTGCATATGAATATTGTATTGTATTTTTAGGTGTTGAATCCTATTGCAAGAAATGCCCACTGTGTGCTCTTGCATACTGTTATCAAGAATGGACCACTGGTGTGCAGAACTACGATGACCAGGTCATAATCAGTTTAAAGTATTGTCTTCTACTTCGACGTTTTCTGCAGGTATTGTGGATTGCTTTCTTCACTTTGACAAAGTGCTTTGTCATAGTCAGAACCATTTCTCATATCACATTTTAGTCTCTTTAGTCTCACACTGCCGTGTAAAGGGTCTGTAAATCTCTTTCAGTATCCACTGGAATGGTTTACCCAAACAGTAAAACAGTGATTTGTGCATACCTACACTTTAAAGCATTAACTGATCATGATTGTAACTTTTCCTGTTTAAAGTGTGGATTCCATCCAGCTGTTATCATGAATGTCCATCAAAAAGGAGTTTTTAGTATGCCAGGTACAAAACACATGTAATCACATTTTTAGAAGATCTGAACTGCATATAATTTTAAAGTTTATAAAACTGTGTTTTATATATATATATATATATATATATATATATATATATATATATATATATATATATATATATATATATATATATAAACTTATTATAATAATGACTACTGAAAGAGATTACTCAGTACAGACACAGGCCTGCATCTTAATGAACCACACCAGTGCAGCTAAAATCAGTGTTTATTATGAAAAATAATACATAAACTATTGAATTATTACATGATTGTAAAGAAATTGATTCTTTAATGGCAACGTAAAGGGACAAATGTACGACAGCAATTGTAAAACGTTTGTGCAAAGACGCAAAACAGTGCATACAAAAGTCATGAGTGATTTTTTTTTTTAAAGATGAAATAGTTATTTTAATAATACAGTTTTTTGTATCACCAACTGCACCTTATTACTATATCCGTGGTAATATACAAGAAATAAACACCCGTTATATATAAACACGCAAATATTCTACAGAAGAAAGGTAATATTCATCCCCACACAAGCATAATCACATACAAAAAACGTTATATTTGTACATTTAATAATACAGTACGTCTTAATGGAAAAATGTGCATGTTGGAAATTTCTTTAGTATTACTACTTGTACTTAAACTAGTGTAAAGAACATTTCTCCTATATCTGACTCAGAAGAGACAGCTCAAACCCACTGAATGTCTCTGGAGCACGGGCGGACACCCAAGGACAGCGAGTACATGATTTTGGGAACGGTTTGGTTTCTTGGGCCTTGAGCTGGTTCCTGGACCTCATCATTCACGAAGATCCTGGATTCCATATTTTCTTCACTGCTCTCATCAAACAGTTCTGCCAGAGAGGACAATGCAGAGTGCAGGTCATCTCGGGCATCCATGACGCTCTTTAAACATGGCAGCTGAAGAGTACCAGCGGGGCAGACGTCCGTCTGTCTCGGTAATCCACGCACAAGGTCACAAATGGTCTTGGTCAAAGACTGGATTGTATCTCTGAAAGACCCGAGCCCAACATCGCTGCCTCTACCTGTGGAATAATCCACACGCATATGATGTATTATATATTTCAATATGGTTAAAAAAATAAAAAAAAGATATAAAGGTAAATACTGATGCTTAAGAACAGAAAAACATACCTCTGAGAGTGCGAGATAAGGAGGAGTGAAGCTGCTGGAGAGCATGGTTAAGCTGAAAGAGACTGGAGGCCGTGTTTTTCAAACATTCCATCTGCACAGCGTCGGCTCCCTCTTGATCATTCTCCGTAGGGTCAGGATTCTCCTGGAGCAGGAACAAACACAGGCGCATTCTTAATAACTTTACTGCTAGAGACAGGGGGGAAAAGCACTCCTCAAATATTACAGGGTTTTTTTACGCCATTAA
This sequence comes from Ictalurus furcatus, assembly GCF_023375685.1. Classification (NCBI taxonomy): domain Eukaryota; kingdom Metazoa; phylum Chordata; class Actinopteri; order Siluriformes; family Ictaluridae; genus Ictalurus; species Ictalurus furcatus. The sequence continues at coordinate 9,205,457 of NC_071264.1, read as the reverse complement.
CGCATTTTGCATGAAACTTTCGATTTGATACGTCTGCGGTCGTTCACCAGACTACATATTAAAGCGAGCTATTCGTCATAAAGTATTATTTATATTGAGGTGTAATAGATATTTAAAATTAATTAGCCCCACACTCCCTCAACTGAAAAAGTAGTTTCCTCTTCAGCTTGAATCAGGAGAGGCTACAAAAAAACATGCTTCTCCTGAGCTACTACTAAGGAAGATCACCCCAAATCTTTAAGGTCTGGTACTACTGGGAGTACTTCTTGATTATGACGTTGGATCGACAAAAAGGACAGAAAATTTACAGCGTATTAAATCTGCCAAATGTGAGTACAATACACCGGTACTAAAACCACAAACTCGTCCGACATCACCCTACTGTGGAAATAAAAACAAGAGGCAACACATGCGCATGCATGCACACACAAGAATCGTGAGAATCATGAGCTCTGTGCCGCAGTTCACCAAAAGCAGCATTAAAAGAAGACACCTCAGCCAGTTTCAAGTGTCAAAAAGTGCCTTATGTAATAGTCGTGTACGAGTCCCTCAGTTGTCCTCAGTGTGAAAAGATGGATCTCATCATCATATAGCCGCTGTTGGGAAGGGGTCAAACATGCAGAAGATGCTGGAAAAGTAAAGAATGTGCAGTTTAACTGCACAGGACAAACAAGGGACTCATGATCAACTCTCACAGAACATAAAAACAGCCGTGGATCATCCAGGTAACGACACACAGGATTAATAATCATTATTTAAATGTAAACAAATGTGTGATATCGATCGTGTGTTAACTGCTTTATACAAAAAGGTCAGCTTTTCCTCATGTCTAATCTCTTCTGTTGAAGCATGTGTTCAGACGACACGCCGATGGATTTGATCTAAAAATGGATCATAAGGTTTTGTGGAATCCGTACGGTCATTAAAGCAAAAAGGGGGGGACTCTGAAATTCACGTAAATATTTAAAACATTCGACTTTTCACTCAAGTTGTTGTCGATAATATCATTTGTAATGAAAATTGCTGTATTAAATTAGTGTTCTCAGACTTTTGGACCTCACTGTATAGGTGTATATATAGAACATAAAAAGTCTTGTTTGTAAAGGTATTTCCACACTGTCTGTATAGTTCAGTAGTCAGGTGCACTTAGGATTACAATCTCAGTTCGTAGCTTAAAGATAAAATTGGACTAAAATGATTAACTTGGATTTTGTTTTCAGATCTGTCCTAACCTTTAGTAACTTTAAAGGCCATACTGAATTGGGTGTATTGCAAGAACATGATCCTGATATTTAAAATTGAGTTCATGTTGCCCACCCCTAATAAAAATTGTAAATCTACTGAATCAAGAACATCTGTCGAGTCTAATCTTTGTGTTCCAGCATCAGAGGGACAAATAATAGAACCTTGCTGAATGTTTACAATGAGGCTGCAGTGTATGTGCACAAAAGACAAAAAAACAAACAAAAAAAGCACTAATCTTCACATTAGCATCACATGACATTTGGTACAACACACGCACTATCTTAATGACAGCATGGCTGAAAACGGGTACGATAACCCCAACTGTGCACATCGTCTCACTAGCACGGTACATTGCTAACTCGTTGTGTGGGAGCGGTCTTCAGTTTAAAGCCTCTTTCTCAGCATCAAGCTATTTAATATTTCTTAATACGTACCAGCATGTTGCAGTGAATGTAACTTTGCAAATTTTTTGCCACCTCCAGCATTTTCACTTTAAGGTTTTGTAAAATCTGGAAAGAAAAACGGTGTAAATATGAAGTACACGAGGGATACACTGAACATAACCAACAAAAGAGTTATTTCAAATACAGATATGAAAAAAAAAAGTTATAATATTCTTCAGTATGTTAAATAACGAAATGGCAAAATAACCTGAGTTCTAGGTTGAGCTAACTGAGCATGTCTGAGCATCTCTCGGCTGATGAGCAGAGCCTCCTCCAGAAGAGCTCGCACACCTCGGCACATTCCCTTGCGCAGACACATCCCAGCAGACCTCTGAGCAGAAACCGGGACGAAGAAGAAAGTAAAAATACAACACAATTATTTACATACGTGTGAACTTTTATTCGAAAACGCTGTTGTATGCAAAAGGATTAACCGAGCTGAAGACATTAAAAACAAAAAAGTAGATACTATTACAAACAGACCTTCACTTTGCCTACAGCGTCTGATCCGTGTTCAGTCAGATGAAGATGTGTGCCAGTTACTGCTGCCAGGTGAGCAGTGGTGCTCAGAGCTGCGTCTATACTCCTACCCATCTTCCTCAGGGCCTCTGTCACCATTGAGGAGATTTCAGATTCACAGCCCTGAAGAAACAGAATGAACGAGTTAAAACAGACACCAAGTTATATGTTAAAGGCAGATTACAAAAAAGCAAAACATGCAAGTTTTTCATATGCACTTGTTATGGTCCTTCTCAAAAATCTGATTTTGTTGTATTAAGTGGAGATTCATGTTTGGCTTAAATGTAATTCATGGTGAAAATAATTTTTGTTTATGGTTATGAGGTAAAACAAATATTAATTGCATTAATACCATCAGCTAGAATTGAGAAACACACTATATGTCCAAAAGTACGCGGACATCTGATCATCACACCCATATGTGATGGTGGTTTTCCCCCAAATTGTTGCCACAAAGTTGGAAGCACACAATTGTATAAAATGTCTCTGTATGCTGTAACATTACACTTTCCCTTCACTGGAACTAAGAGACCCAAACCTTTTCCATCATGACAATACCCCTGAGCACAAAGCGAGGTCCATGAAGACATTGTGCCAAGTTTAGAGTAGAAGAACTCGAGTGTCCTGCACAGAGCCCTGACCTCAACCCCACTGAACACCTTTGGGATGAACTGCACCACAGACCTCCTCAACCAACATTGCCTGACCTCCCTCATGCTCGTGTAGGTGAATGGGCAGAAATTCACACAGCCACGCTCCAAAATCTAGTGGAAAGCCTTCCCAGAAGAACAGAGGCTGTGATAGCAGCAAAAGGCAGGACAAGCTTTTAATAGGATGTTTAACAAGCACATCTGAGCATCGGGGATCAGGTGTCCACATACTTTCAGCCATATAGTGTAACTAGAATGTGTGAGTATGGAGCTAGGAAACTAAGAATGTAGAAGCAGGTTTGGTGTTAGTTGGACTGTATTGTACAGTGTTGTAGTTTGTAGAGGAATGCCCCAGCTGCTACTGTAAGACTACTCATTTGCGTGTATGCTGCTAACCGACGGGACTTTTATTAAAAACTATCTTTTGTTGGCAGCGCTTGATCTACCCAACGTGCAACAATCCACATAGACTAACTGATCATGTGATATGTAAGGAATAACACACAACAGACAGTCACGTCATACTAAAAATAATCCATGTGCGTGACAGTGCGAGGCGGAGTGCCGTTATCACCCTATAGTGATTATACGAAACGGAATTTCCATTCGATTTCCTATAATCACATGGTCTGGAGTGTGTTATTCCACTTATACCACAGCGATTTTCCAACAGTTTCAATGTTTCATTTATTAATGAATGACACATCATGCATTTTAACAGTTTATGGTTAGATTTAATGTTGTGGAACATCCAAGAGACAAGTTAGATTTGCTTCAAGCAACAGCATGAAATAGCAAGGCAAAAGTCTTGTGTGATTGCTACTTAATAATTATCAGCAGGATCCTTTTTTTTTTTTTTTTTAATGATGAGACCACAGTGCCTTCCTGTTTTGTATTGCCTCACAAGAACGAAGTTCCCAAATTCACAGGTCAAAGTTCGTTGATGATAAGACTGATGCGGAGCGAATATTACCATGTCTTTCAATTGCCGCATCCTTTCCTCTTCAGTGAACTTCAGTGAATTTATTTGTGCTGGGCCTGACCACTGCTTTAGCTCAAAAAAGCAGAAAAGCCAAGTTTTTAGTTGTCTCCTGTGTCGCCATAGCAAGAGCAATGCGTAAATGTTTGCACCTCTGCTCATGTACTAGTTATGATTGTCATGTACTCATCCCCAGACCCATATATATATATATATATATATATATATATATATATATATATATATATATATATATATACTAATATGGGACATTTTTTTAACTTCTACAGCTGTATAGTGTAATGATTTATAATCCCAGTATCTGGCATCACCGAGAAGAGGATAGTTCCCCTTTCTGAGTCTGCTTCCTCTCAGCCACCATGTCATCTCTGACTTGCTCACTAGGGATTTAAATCTACAGTACATCCGAACTGAAATCAACCATCCTTTAAGCCTCAACTCATCCAAGTCCAAAATAACACTAGTGTCAACATTAGCATCAAATTTTATTGTAAATACTCCTGAATGGCAAAAGAAATTCCGCTGGATAATTTATGCACATAAATTATTTTTTCATTTATCTGCTCATTCCACAAAATGTTTGTTTTCCCCCTTAAAATTAAAATGACTAATTATACCACTTATGAGGATGAAGACATTTTTCAGCAGAATTATTGTCGATGTTTTTAATCCTTTACAATATTTTGAGTGCTACCTGTTCAAAATGATAACATACAGCCCAGCGTAGTGAAAGATTAGGGCCTTAACAGAAGCTTTTATGCTGAGTACATAAATAATCATAAATGTCAATAATATTTATACTAGTCACGTGTCAAAGCGCCCAGGCTCTTCCCATGTACCTGAATAAGGAGCTGAAAATATCCTCCTGTATTCTTTACTTCGGTCTTGAGCTCCTCCACAGTTTGGGACACTGACTGAGTGCTGGAGTTGACGTTGGAGACCCAGTGCATGGTAACGAACCCCGCTCTCTCGATAGCCGAGGTAGCTCTCACAAGATGAGTCTGTGCTTCAGTGCTACATGCAAACACTGCACACACATACACAGACAAACTGAGATTATCTGAACAATGTTGCACTACCAGCATAATATACGACATGGCTCAAGTCCTCGGTGTTCATATGTACTTACACTGATAAATGATTGTGTTTAAAAATTAAAAATAAAACAACAACGATGATGTATGGTTGTTTAAATTAGGAAAAGCTCACAGTTCTCCTGGCTGTTGTCATCCAGTTTCCCGTACAAGCCTGCGATGGAGTTTGCAGCGTTATAAATGGACAGAAGGTCCAGAGTGAGTTTGTCTGCCAGGCTCTCGCTCTCTTCTGCTGATGAACTAGTACGTAAACAGGAAACTGTGGCAGCTATCAGATCTTTGCAGATGCCGGGCAAGGCCGAGTCTGAACTGCTGGAATGAAAAGAAGGGGATTTGCTCATGCTTATCAGGCCTGGAGGAAAAAAAGAAAACACAGGAACAAAACATGTGAATTCACGATTTAACCAGTGTAGCAATGGCAAGTATGAACACTTCTTTTTAATGAGATAATAAATATGTATTCCTTCAGATTTTTGATGATGCATGGCTACTTTTCATGTTAGGAGTATTGAAGTATGGTAGTAGTCAGATAGACAGGTAGAATTACATATGAAGCAGATCACCACCACGCTGAAAATGAAACCATTTCAGAGCAATAAAAAAGTTGAGCTTTATAAAAATCAAGACTGTGCACAAAGCTCCTACCTGTTGGCTGTGAGGAGGTGCAGTTTAAGCTCTGAATGGGGTGCACTCGGATCTCATAGAGTCGCCCAGAGATGCGCCTGCTCCTCAGCAGACTCCTGCTCCTGAAAATTCAATGAGCGATAGGAACTTCATGTCAGTAATCAATGCATAATTATTTGTGACACTTCTTCATACTTTCCTTTAAACAAAAAAAAAAAGTTTTTATACTGAAAAATGCACTGTCATGGTGGTTGGTTTGGTAAAGGAGATTAGTGTCAGTAGGGAGCATTTATTTTTGTTTAGGCCATCATTAGTCATTATTTCATACATTACTCATTTTTTTCTTTATATTCACTCATTTTATTCTTTGGATTAAATAAGTGGAAATAAATAGATTTGAAAAAAAAATAATTAGTCATCAAGGAAAACATAATACTCAAAAACTAAAAAAAAAATAAATAAATAAAAAATCAATGCAAAATTTGCTAAAATTAGCTTTTTGTTTTGTAGGAGCTCATGCTGCATTCCAGAAAACTCAATGGTAAAAAATAAATAGATAAATAAATATCCAACAACCTACTAGAAAAAGTGATGTTTTTAGCAATTTTCTTTGTTTATATACTGTAAAATCTCTGTATATATCTCTGTCTGGGAGCAGACATCCTGTCCTGTCCTGCTGAGGCCCAGGGGTTAGAGGCTCCATCCTCAAGTGGTGGAGTCCGTATGGCAGAGGTTCGGCCAAGCGGAACTGGATGTGTTCGCACTGCCCGCTGTGGTTCGCCCTCACTCCTCCTGCACCATTAGAGCTGGACGCTATGGTGCACACATGGCAGAGGTCACATCTGTATGCTTTTCCCCCCAATCGTCCTGCTCCCACAAGTTCCCACAAGTTCGCCAAGACAGTCTACGTCTGCTGCTAGTAGCACCTTATTGGCAAGCTCTCATATGGTTCTCAGAGATAATATCCCTGCTAGACAGCACTCCTTGGGAGATTCCCATCCGCAGGGACCTACGGTCTCAAGAGGACTGATTTATCACCCTCGGCAGGAACTATGGAAACTTTGGGTCTGGCCACTGAGGGGCCGCCAGCTCATAGATTCTGATCTCACAACTGAGGTTGTAGAGACCATGTTGAACTCTAGAGCACCACCCATGAGGAATTTGTATGCGCTCAAGTGGCAACTTTTTGTCTTGTGGTGTGAGGAACATCAGCTAAACCCGGTGAACTGAGCAATAGCTACAGTCCTGGAGTTCTTACAAGGACGTTTCTCAGCAGGGTTGGCTCCTTCTACAATCAGGGTCTACATGGCCACCATTTCGGCCAGCCACGCCCCTATTGATGGAGCCTCTGTGGGACAAGATCCTCTAACTCCGAGGTTTATGCGTGGTGTCAGGCGGCTGAGGTCCATCTTCAGACCACGCATACCTTCCTGGGACCTTTCTGTGGTCCTGGAAGGTCTGTCAGGTGCCCCGTTTGAGCCCTTAGAGTCAGCCTCAGAGAAGCTTCTGACTCTAAAGGTAGCTCTTTTGCTGACCCTGACATCTCTCAAGCGAGTAGGAGATCTACAAGCTCAGTACAGGTGATGCTGTGTCAATGCAGCGCATCTCTAAATGGATAGTGGAAGCAATCTCTATCGCTACGCCTCTGGGCATAAGGGCTTATTCCACTAGGGGGGTTGCCTCCTCGAAGGCTTTGTCCAAGGGGTACCCTTACAAGATGTGTGTGTTGTGGCGGGGTCTACACCACACATTCATTCGATATTACAGCCTGGATATACATTCCACCCCGGGCTCGAGTGTCTTGCAGTGACCCTTGGGCTCGGATCTTTTTGAACAGGCCGTACCCTCAGTATGACAGAGTGGGTATTGTTGTTCCACAGCGTGGAGCTCATGCAACTTTGAGTTCTCTTTGAAAGGGAACGTCTGTGTTATGCATGTAACCCCTGTTCCCTGAGTGGGGAACAAGACGTTTCATAGCTTTGTCATACTGTGGCGTGCCTGTGAATTGCGTCTTCGCTTCAGATAATAAGGCTGACTGCGCAGTTCACAGGTGCTGTTTTTATTTCACACGACGTGCTTAATTGCCACGTCACCTGATCACGGCAGGCCTTATATATAGACATGATGTTACACAAGCTTCAGATGCTGGTCACACGCGAGGGCGCTTCCCACAACGTGGAGCTCATGCAAGGTGAGCTTCTCAAAGAACAGGATTACATGCATAACCCAAACATTTTCCACCAAAAAAGAACAAAAAAACTGTAAATTGCATCACAAATTTAGAAAAATGCTGCAGCAAATTCAAGCATCGTTGGCTGCAACAATCACAAAAAAAAAAAAAAACACTGCGAAATCCTGTACAGGCGGTCTGGACACTGGTATAAGGATGTATATGTAAAATGACTGACAAATAAAGCATGCAAATTTATATACTGTTCGGTGAAAGCCATAGAGTTCAATTCTCACCATTCACAGAATTTGCATAATTCCATGCACAAATCAGCAATAAAAATGCCATGATTGAATCATACTCTACATCAGTATTAAATCTAGATAACCCTTACTTGTGAAGCACATATTACAAAGTTAAGAGTATACATTTTTACAGACAAAATGCCACATAACACTTCAAGAGCAGTGCATATTATTATATTACTGTAATGTTATTCAGTGAAAGTGATGGAATATTTTAAAACAGATTTCTTGAGAGAAACACTCTTAGCTAGTTTATTAAAACTATGCAGAAATACACTTTAAAAAGGGAGGGGGCAGTGAAACAGTGAAATTTCTAAGAGAAGGAATAAAAAGTACCTTCTGCGAGAAAAGGATGACTCTGCAGATGCTGAAGATATATCTGGTTCCCAGTGATCGTTGGGGTCATAAAACACATCGTCATCTTTAGAGGTGCAAACGCCCTACAAGCAACGAAATCAACTGATCATCATTTTCTCTCTAAATTTCCAGTTTTAACCTTCTTTAAAAGACAAAGTTCACACCATTCAAATAAAAACACTATTAGAAATTTTTTTAATCGGTACACTATATGGCCAAAAGTATGCAGACACCTGACCATCACACCCATATATGTGTCTTCTACAAACTGTTGCCTCAAAGTTGGAAGATCACAATTGCCTTTGTATGCTGTAGCATTAAAAATTTCTCTTCTCAGGAACTAAAAGGCCCAAACCTGTTCCAGCATGACGATGCCCCTATGTACAAAGCGAGCTCCATGAAGACATGGTTTACCAAAATTGAAGTGGAAGAACTAAAGATGAGCCCTGACCTCAACCCAACTAAACACATTTGGGATGAACTGGAACGCTGACTGCACCACAGACCTCCTCACTCAACATTAGTGCCTGATCTCACTAATGCTCTTGTGGCTGAATGAACACAAATCCCCACAGCCACGCCCCAAATCTAGTGGAAAGCCTTCCCAGAAGAGTGGAGCTTATTATAACAGCAACGGGGGACTAAATCTGGAATCAACAAGCAAATATGGGTGTGAGGGTCAGGTGTTCACAAACCTTTGGCCATATAGTTTACTTATTGAGGTCACTTGATATACATAAACGGCTCTAAATAATTAATTACTTTAAAGATTATGCAACAATTTCGACATGTAAAAAAGGTACTTATCCTATAAGTAGTATTTTTCTAATCAAACACTTATCAAGTGAATCCGGTGTCCTTTGTCCAATTATCGCTGCATTTAAAATGCTCCCCATTCACTAATCCCTACACTGGAACATCAGGAGCACTAACACAGATAATAGAAATGCTTTTGTACATTACATTATGGTTTCTATCACCTCATCTCTCTGCAATACTAATCCCATTTCATTGTGCTACCTGCAAAACGTTTTTTTAACATGGATCAAACCTAAAGACATACAATATAGTAACCGAGCTACCTATTTTTTACCATTGTCCACGAGTATATAAATTAGTTCCTGAAACTGTTATTCAGACATTTAGATTTGCAAAAAGTCTGAAGGAATGTTACGATCTTGTCTTCCTCTCTGAAAATATGCATGAATGAAACAAAGCAAGGCAGTGCATTCTGGGTATTTCATGGCTCCCAGATCTTCTCCATTTTGTTTTATACTACTACAAAATGGCAGACTCTGAAAATAGTCTATATAATGAATAAGACATCGTTTCAGACACAGCTTATGCTATAGCCCATGACATGAGCATGTATAGTGAATAGGAAGGCATTCAGGATGGCGGGTTTTCACATGGACCCTGGGTAACCTAAGAAATGTGACCTCTAGCTAGACCTAACAAAATATCAGCAACGAGAACATATTATTTGCTGACAAAAGCAGAACAGCAGCATAATGCAGCACTAATGCTAAGGTTCATACCGTCAGTATAAAATTACAAGCTAATTAATATGTAAAAGATCTGAAGTCTATATACAGATTTTATGGAGAAGATATTTTTACCTGTTCCAGCTCCCTCATGACAGCCAGGTTGCTTTGAAATTTCTCCATGCTCCAGAAGGTGGAGATGCCCAGTTTAGTGTTCTGCACTTGGATTTGCGTCTCAGTGTTTCCTCCTTCACTCCCCTTCTCAGATACTTCATGTCTGCAAAGGAGGAAAATTCAGGGCATTTACTTTATTTTCAGCGACTAAATTAAATTTAAAAAATGACTACAAGCAAAGACAGTGAAAATAAACAAACCTGCCAAACACTGTGTGTTTCCTGAATTTGGCGCTTATTTTGTTAGCTTCTTCAATCATAAGAGACAATTTCATGGCATCCCATTGTGGAGGAGCTACATAAAGTAATGGGACATAAAATGCCTGTGTTATTAAGAAATAGGGTCAAATGACATTTGACATGCACAAATATATTATATTATAAATGCATACAGCTATGTCACAAACAGCAGTAAAATGACGTTTGTGCCCAATTCATACTTCAACAAGTTGACAGTGTTGTTTTTAATTTATAACACTAATTTGACCTGCAGCATGTTTCAAGCCAGCAGCAGCCTTTCAAGCACCTATCCAATTTATAATGCTATAAAGGGACGTTAAACCTACCAGTCTTGGGAGTCTGGTTCACCTTCAGGGCACGTCTCTTCTGAATATCAGCTAGATCTTCTGCAATTTTCCTCTTCTCCGCTTCCAGCGCTTCAAGGATTTTAGCATGTCGAATATCATTATCAACCATGGCCTGTAGGTAAAGGTAAAATTTTAAACGTGAGGAAACAATGCCATTACCACTGACAAGCTTCATTTAAAATTTTGGACAAAGCAGTGACTGAATTGTAACACACACATTGAATTATGAAAAACAAATATCACAGTTTTTGTTATATCAGCCTCTGTGCACACAACTTTTTTTTACTTTCATGCCATTACCTGCTGTATATAACTGTAGCACCCTACTGAACTAGTAGGGGTCAAGTGATAGCGGATTTTACAGATACCAATAACTACGTTGGGCAATACCTACCTGCCGATAACCGATTAATCAACCGATAGTTTTTAAAAAAAGTTTTTAACAACAACAAAAAACATTTCAAATAATAACAAAATTTGTCAGTGATAGTTTTTATTTTGCCTCTAGAGGCCGCTCTCGTGCTGTAATGACAGCGGACCTTTCTCATCCAGGGAAACCAGGGAAAAACCATTGGTGTGGATTTTTGCAAATAACTGATAGTTCGTGCTTGACCACTATAAACTATTTCAGGCTTTATCATCACCATGGTTACAGAGGTATACAGTCACACCCCTCTATGAAGCCGTGTACCTGTCTGGCAGCCTGGGCCTCCATTTGTATCCGTTTCTTGTGCATGCTCATTTCTTGTTCCAGGAGAGACTTTGCGGTCTCTAGTTTCTCCATCTTGCTGACCACCTTCTGCCTCTCAAGCTCCTCTGCTCTTTTTCTTTCATTCTCTTCCTCCTGAAAATTAAACAGGTCTTCCTTATTTACAAGAAAGAGAAGCAGAATTTTTATAATCACGTAGCTCGTTCTCCTCCTGAACAGATCCTTTAACGTACAAGTTCTTTCTCCAGGACTTTGATCCGGTTCTCATACTGAAGCTTCTGGTCAGACAACTCTTTCTGGGCCATTTCTCTGGCCACCTGGATCCCCTGCATCATCTCCTCTTTGGCTTTCAGTCGGGCGTCTTCAATCTCTGCCTCTAGTCTGAAGATAAAATAAATTAAAAAAGAAAAACAACAACATTGGAAGAGTGGAAAAACACACTTTAATATGAATGTCACTGGATATATGAAGGGTGCAAAGGCAATACATTTATTTCAATGTTATGCAAACTACTAGTAATTTTATAAAGTAATATCCCCTAGGGCTTATTTTAAATAGTTTTAAAAGGTTACAAAGTTAAAACTCCTGCTACGAGCACCTCAGTAGGTTAATTATTGATCATTCTTATTATTTCATGTCTCCTAAAACTATACAACAATGCCTATACAATGTGCTCAGTGCTATTTGTATGTTAATAATAAAATAAATTAACTTTTATGAACTAAAGATTTACCATATATTAAATGCTGTTTGCTACTATACACTAACATTTTTTTAAATACTTAAATGGTTATAAATAAAAGTATTGATGAAACTCAGTTTTTGGTTTTCAAATAAGGTAAAATATGAATAACATAAAAACTTAAAATGGACAAACAAAAATTTAAATGGACAGTAAACATATGGGGAAAAAATGATCGACTCTGATTTTTGAACTCACTGAGCTCTTTGAGCTGAAAGTAGCTCATTCTTGGCAAACTCAAAGTCTTTCTGGCCATCTCCATTGCTCCAACAGGACACTCGCTTTCCACATTGCACCTCGGCCGGGTGGTTGAAGCGGAAATAGTGATCTCCTCCAAGAATCACTCGGTCACCCTTAATAAATCAGCATATTTAAATAAACACATTAGCTGATAACAATTAACCTACATTTTTACAAGTCTGTGATTTCACGGTGTGTCTCATTTCTCTTACATGGTGGAGGATGGTGGCTTCAGATACAAGGTTTCCATTCACAAAGGTTTTGGCATTTTCCATGGGGGTGATGCTGACTGTGCCATTAACATTGGAGATAATACTGAAAGAGAAATTGAGAAAAAAAAAAAATACTAAGGTTTCTATTAGAGATCGACCGATAATCGGTTTTACCAATATTTTTCCAGATATTTCAGCACTTTTCCATAATCGGATATCAGATTTTTAATATCGGTTTCACCGATAAATGGCGACATCTTGTGGCCGTTTTGAGAATTTTGCACAGGACCACCATTGCAGCTGTGTGAAAAGGTTAAGTATTAAGTATAAGTATTACATACCAGAGAAAACTGGTGTCATTTGGTGTCCAAAACTGTGCATATAAACAATAACTATTTCCTTTATGCATAAGCGAATTCACGTTGAAATGAAGAATAAACAATAGATGTAGCTGGGGCCTGTATTCTGGCCATACAATAAGGCCTTGATGCATAAAACCACCACTGCTGAATCCTTCTCAAGAAAATACAAACTGAAATCCATTCTATAACATCATCACTTGTCATTAAGAGGTTTATTAGAATTAAATGTCCATACTAAATGCTTAGCTAACACTGCTTTCTACACAGGTGTATGTAAAAGACTGACTATCTGAGAGATTATGAAGGATGACAGGCAAGACACTATAGCCAATCAACAGTAAAAGTTCCCAATAGCCAGATGTCCCTGTGGAACTCAAGGCATCTGATACCAAGATGGGGTATTGTGTTGTTTTATTATGGCATCTTACCAATGTTCATCAGCAATAAGAGCCCCAGAGAGCTGGATGTCATGGGCTGACTCAGACTTGACCTTGCCGACCTTAGTCTGCCCCTCCTTAATCATGTATAAGAGCATCTCTGACAGCTGAGGGTCCTCATTCAGGTTCACAAGGTTGGGGAGCCGGTTATCCACTTTAAGTGTGATGCCTACACGCTGATATATCGAGAGAGAGAGGGAAAAAGAGAATATGTGAACATGCTGCATTATAGAACAATAAAGCTCTTGTTAGATGCTAGAAACTAGAATAAACAGCAAACACCAGCCTGGAGCTCTTTGGTCTCTTCACGTTTTCTCCTCTCGGCGTGCTCTAGTTTCTCCTTCCATGTTCTAAACGAGACAATAACAATGTGTGAAACATTTGTGGAACAAATGTGAAACATCGCACATGGTTAATGCCACTAAAAAGAAAGTATGTGCTTTGCCATTACCTGTGCACCTCAGCCATTTCGCGTTCCTGCTGAGAGAGTTGAGACTTCAGGGCGAAGATTTCCTGCTGGAATTGTCTCATCTTCTCTGGATCGATGTCCTGCGAGCTCATTTGGGCGGCCCGCAGCTTCTCCACCTCTGCTTTCAGCTCTGGTGTCGAACACAAGCAACACACTGGATTCATATATCCAAGTACATATCGTGTTCATCTACTGCCCTCTGCTCAGAGGACGATAAAGAGGAGCTGCGCACTTCCCTCTGAACAGCACAGACACCCAAGCCATGACATGGAAAGTGTACTCAGGTCAAGGCTAGCTCTAATTGAGCAGCAGGGAGAGATGCGGAGAGAACTGATGTGTGTGAAGGAAGCGAGCAGGGGAATGGACGTACTGACCTCGGATCAGCTTGGCATTGGTGTCCTCGTTGACCTTGGCTACGTTGATGATCAGGCGAGCCTGCTGAGCATAGCGCAGAGTGCTCAGGCTCTCATCCATGTTGCTCGTGGCTGGACTCAGTGTTGCGATCATGGCCGTTTTTGAGTTTCCACCCAGGCTTTCCTTCAGTAACCTGCGCATTACAGTAAAACCATGTTCAGGCACCACAGAAGAGGGGGGAAAAAGTAAGCACAGATTAATATTAACGCATAATGTAATAGGATTTGGTGAGGAGGCAGATTGGTAGTTAAAAATATTAGTCAGTAGTCTACGAACTCTCGGTTCCAATCCAATCACGGATATATCCTAGAAAGGCTTTCAGCTGCCCTATGACAGTGCACGTGAACAGCAGAAGAGAAGCCTTCACGATTCCAGGCTGGTAGCTTGTGGGTTGACAACCAAATTGGGTTAAAAACAAATTCAGATTTGTTTCTTACCATGTCAGGACCGACTCCCTGTATGGAATGAAGATTTTCTTTCTGCCCTGAGCTTGCTCAGAGAGTGAAGAAATCACCTTCCCCAGAGTGAGCAAAGACTTGTTGATGCTTGCTCCTTCCTAATGAGACACAGGAAGCAAACCTTATTTTTTAGTTAGAATAGAAATAACCTCTTCAGGACAACAAAGGATTTTAAGCTTTTGTTCAATTAATTTAGTGCAAAACTGGTCGGTAGTGAAAGTGTGTGGAATGGTCTGAGTACCCTCAGCCGGTCTCCACTGGTCTGAGCTACGCCACAGCGCTCACTGCCAGCTAAATCCACCAGGTTTATTCTGCTGATTATTCTGTGATCATGTTCTTCTCCCTCCACTAATTCTGTCTGATTACGGAAAACACAAAACAAATTCAAATGCACCGAGTTTTTTTTTCTTCGTTTGTGAGAATGACGGACACTGTGGGGTTCAAAGAACAGACTGGATTTGGAAATGTGTCATTTATCTTTGAAGACTAACCTTAGTCTGAGTCATGACCAGAGTGAAGACAGAGTGAGACCGGGAGCTTTTGTCATTCATTCCTGTAGCAGCAGTAGCTCGCTGTTTATTTCCAAGCTCAAGCCAGGCCTGAAACAATACATGGGAGAGTACGAAAGCATGGACATCTTTCATTAACTTTCTTAAAGGAAGCAAGCAAACAGGAAAGATCAGCTATCAAGAACACAAACAAGCAAGAAAGATGGAAGGAAAGTGCAAAAACATGAAAGGAGGACAGCAGGAAACCTCAAAAGAAAGACAGCACAAAAGAAAGAAAGAATGAAAGAAAGAAAGCACAAATACAAAAAGAAAGCACGTATGAAAGGAAGAAGGAAAAAAGCACAAAAGACAACGAATGAAAGAAATAATGAATGAAAGAAAAAGAATGAAAGAAAGAAAGAACAAATGAAAAATCACAAAAGAAAGAAAAAGCACAAATGAAAAAAAGCACAAAAAAGAAACAAATGAAAAATCACAAAAGAAAGAAAAAAGCACAAATGAAAGAAAGAAAAAGAAACAAAAGAAATCACAAATGAAAGAAAAAGAAAGAAAGAAAGAAAGAAAGCACAAAAGAAAGAAAAAAGAAGCACAAAAGAAAGAAAGAAAGAAAGAAAAAGAAAGAAAGCACGAATGAAAGAAAGAAAAAGAAAGCATGAAAGAAAGAAAGAAAGCACACAAAAAAGAAAGAAAAAAGAAGCACAAAAAGAAAGAGAAAGAAAGAAAAGCACAAAAATGAACGAATGAAAAGCAAAAGAAAGAAAGAAAGGAAAAATCACAAAAGAAAAGAAAATCACAAAAAAGAACAAATGAAAGAAAGCAAAAGAAAGAAAGAAAGAAAAAGCACAAATGAAAGAAAGCATGAAAGAAAGAAAGAAATCTATTCTACTTGGCATGAATTAATATTTTGCCACATTACCTGGACATCAGCATAGGAGCTGACCACATTCCTATTTGAAAAACATAACACAGATGTAAAAGATGAGCAATATTGAAGACCCACTAGAAAAACAGATATTCAAATGTCAGGATTCCTTACGTAGAAAGATCTGCAACATACGGCCCATCAGTCGGGTGTTCTCTGACCCGCAACTAAAACAAACGGGAAAAGGTGATTAGGACAAAGTACACAGGACTGATTTATTAAACTGTACAGAACACAGTCATGTGGATTGAGTGACAGTAAATCCAAGTTTTAGGATAATTATAAGAGCAGGTGAGATGAAGGTGCTCCAACAGATTTCTACAGTAATGATCACAAAGAAAAAAAAAGCATTTAAAGATACTGTTTTTATTGTTGTCCTTATATATAATAATCCTAATTTAATAGGATTTACTGTTGAACACTTTTGAAAAACAAGTAGTTATCCTAAGACCTTCTGGGTTTTAAACAAAATTTAGTGTAGATGTTTAAATTTAAGCACAAAGAAAAATTATTATAAGTTGTAGTTTCCCCTGAGGTCCAGATTTTACATCATATTTTTATGCGCTCACATTTACCTCAATCCCTCACTGAGATTTTAGCTTTAATCAGGGATTGACTAAACTCTTTGAGACAGATTTAAAAAATTAGCAGATGATCACAATGAAACATAAAATGTTTTACTTACGGGCATCTTCTTTTGGTGTTGCTCATCCTTCACCACAAGCAAATCGTGGATCTTCTCATTATACACCTCAAAGTAGCTCATCTCCAGGTGACATGTCACCTATGACAAATATTTGGAAACAGGCAACTGCCTTCAGGTTTGTGTCTACAGTATATACAGGTGCATCCCAAAAAATTAGAATATCGTGGAAAAGTTCATTTTTTCCCGTAATTTAATTAAAAAAGTGGATCTTTCATATATTCTAGATTCATTACACATAAAGTGAAATATTGCAAGCTTGTTTTTGTTTTAATCTTGATGATTACTGCTTACAGCTCATAGAAATCAAAATTCCAGTTTCTCAAAATATTATAATAAAGAATTTATTATACAGATATGCCGACCTGAGAAGAGCTCTAATCAGCTAAAACACCTTTTTACTAAAAACACCACTGCTAAGTGGTCCAAAGTCCTCTTTTCAGATGAAAGTAAATGTTGCATTTCATTTGGAAATCAAGGTTCCAGAGTCTGGAGGAAAAGTGGAGAGGCACAGAATCCAAGTTGCTTGAAGTCCAGTGTGAAGTTTCCACAGTCAGTGATGATTTGGGCGGCCATGTCATCTGCTGGTGTTGGTCCAATGTGTTTTCTCAAGTCGAGAGTCAGTGCAGCGTCTACCAGGAGATTTTAGAGCACTTCATGCTTCCATCTGCTGACGAGCTTTATGGAGATGCTGATTTCCTTTTCCAGCAGGACTCGGCTCCTGCCCACAGTGCCAAAACTACTAGTAACTGGTCTGCTGACCGTGGTATTACTGTGCTTGATTGGCCAGCCGACTCGCCTGACCCGAACCCCATAGAGAATCTATGAGAGACACCAGACCCAACAATACAGACGAGCTGAAGGCCGCTATCAAAGCAACCTGGGCTTCCAGAACACCTCAGCAGTCCCACAGGCTGATTGCCTCCATGCCACGCCGCATTGACGTAGTAATCCGAGCAAAAGGATTAAAGCCCTGACCGAGTATATATTCTAATATTTTGAGATGGATTTTTGATTTCCATGAGCTGTAAGCCAAAATCATCAAGATTAAAACAAAAAAAAGGAATATTGGAAAAAGAAATTGAAATATTTCACTTTATGTATAATGAATCTAGAATATATGAAAATTTAACTTTTTGAACAAAATTACAGCAAAAATTTACTTTACCACGATATTTACATTTTTTGAGATGCACCTGTACAGTGTTAGACTAGTAGTCCTAAATCCAGTCAGTTTCTGAGGCAGAACAGACTTGATAATCAATAATTAGTACTTCATTACCTGGTTCATCGAACACCACCACACATGGTATTGTGTTACACATGATAAAAAGCTGTCCTATTTGGAAGAGCCCATAAAGACAGACTTCTAAACTACCATGTGCATCGATCGATCAATAGATATGTCAGCTGCACTTTCATGCTGCCATTGTACCACATCCCAAAGGTGGATTCAGATCCGATGACTGGCGAGGCCACTGAAGTACACTAAACTCCTTGTCATTCATAGAACCAGATTGAGACAAGTAGCAGATACGCTATGGCATTCAAACAATGCTCGACTGGTATTAACGGGTCCAAAGTGCACCAAGAAAATATCCCCACACCGCCGCCATGCTGAACTGTTGACACAAAGCAATGGGTCCATGGATTCATGCTGCTGATGCCAAATTCTGACAGTACTATCTGCATGCTGCAGCAGAAATCGAGATTTATCTGAAAAAAACCTTTCCTAATGTTCAACTGAGCAGTTTCAGTGAGCCTGTGCACACTGTACCCTTAGATTCCTGTTCTTGGTTGACAGGAGTGGAACCCAGCGTGATCATCTCCGGTTGTAGCTCATCCACCTAAGGCTGGGCGTGTTCTGCGTTCTGAGATGCTTTTCGGCTCACCACGGTTGTAAAGAGTTACTATTTGAGTTACTATATCCTTCCTGGAAGCGCTGGTGATTTTCCTCTGACGTCTCTTGTCAACAAGGTGTTTCCACCCACAGAACTGTCACTCCCTCAATGTTTTGTGTTTTCCACCCCCATTCTGTATAAAATCTAGAGACTGTTGTGTGTAAAAATCCCAGAAGATCAGAAGTTTCTGAAATACTCAAATCAACCCATCAGGTACCAACAACCAAGTCACAAATATCACAATTTTTCTTAATTCTGATGTTTGAAGTGAACATTAACTGAGGCTCTTGACCTGTATCTGCATGATTTTATGCATTGTGCTGCTGCCACATGATCGGCTGACTGGATAATTGCATGAATGAGCAGGTATACAGGTGTTCCTGTGGCTGATGGGTGCATATTTCTCAAATCTATCATTGAGAAGTGTTTGTTTAATGATTGATATTTAGTATCACAGTACTTTTAAATGCTGGAAACCATGTTACTAGGAGCTTTAATGTAACCTGTATCCTGATAAAAAAAACAAAAACAAAACAATTTGTGTTTATACCTCGTAGTTATATGCAGTATGTTGCTTGTTTTATTAATGTGCTTGGATATTATGCCATCATGATCCCATTAAGGTGTGAATGTAGTCTCAGCAAACTGTAGCCTATTAATGTGACAATAGCATGTGTAATTGTGCTAATGCAACTTACTTCAAGTAACTTGCCAGCTAGCATCGGTTGAGGACATAGTAGTCTTTACAAGCCAGACTTCTAGCATTTGCTGCAAAGTCTGCTACATTTTTATTAATCAGTCTGTACAGGATTTTGTGGAGGTTTTTTTTGTGATTGTTGTGGGCACAAATGCTTGATTTTGCTGCTGCTTTTTTCAAATTTTGCGATGCTACTTGGAGTTTTTTGTGCCCTTTTTTTTTTTTTTGCAGAAAACTACTTGTCAAAATTGCAATTGCACGAATTTGTTTTGTACGGTCTTTTGCAGTGATGTTTGCTGGTAAATGATCCCTATTAGCTGTACTCATGTTCGACACACATGAATCGAAGAGGGCTTTGGCTGAATGCGCGTCTTGGACCAAATCTGCGGGAATTTTGAAAAATTGCAAGGTCCTCCGAATATTGCAGAGTTTCCTTGATACCTTTTTCTGGAGCCTGTCAACAAGATAAAGTGAGGTTGTTTGCTTGCTGCTTCAAACAAAACTCTTGAATAACTTTTAGCGATAGGATTCTGTAAACTTTTCTCACTACACCTTTCTCTAAAAAGCTCACTCTGTTATTGTTCAAAGGTTTTTGCAGAGAGCCAATCAGGCTGCAACCTTCAACAACCTGAAGCCAGAAAAGTTTACAAAAGATGTTGGATACTTTGTGGGTGGAGTCTCTGACACAAGGGACATGGTTACATGAGTCAATTAATCAAACTTGTCCTTAAAATTAGATGAGCTGAGAACGTCGAACGTTGAGAACTCACCTCGTTTTTATCAGCACTGGACACTCTTGCAAAAAGCTCCTCGCAGAATCTGGGTATAACGCCAGCCTCCTCACCAAAACCCATCATACTGAAAGAAAAGTGAGTGCAAAATCAGAAAATACAGCCCTGAAAACACCTGGTCATTTCGATTTATCTTGTGCTCAGACTGTATCCTAATAAGATATAAACCATGTTTAGACACAGAATCGAATTTGTCTCCAGTTAGAAGACTGACTGCTGTATCACATGCATGCTGCCAAACAGCTCATTACATTAAACCACTTCCTCTGCTGTTCCTCATTTCTTTAACTGTTTTTCAGAAAGATGGATGCATATACACATTCATATTTCACTAAGATACATCTTCGACTTCCTAAATTGTGGTAATCATTCGAGTTAAATCTGTATTGCTTGCCACTTTGTGTGCGTTTACACTTGCATTCGTTTTTTCTTCATATGAAAACTATCTACTCAGGATGTATGAAACAATTACCTGTAAATGAGTTCAATGTTGTATGAAGAACCAAAACTTTTTTTCAAATAAATCATTTTAAAAAGCTACTCACGTGTAGGATTTTCCCGAGCCCGTTTGTCCATACGCAAAAAGGCAGGTGTTAAATCCTTCGAACGCTCTTTCGAGTAAGGGTCTAGCCAGCTTTTCATAAATGGTCTGCTGACCGGCGAAATTCGGGGCCATTTCATCAGCCGAGTAGAAGGAGAAGTCGAAAGAGAAGGTGTACGTCTGTTTAGTGTCGGGATGCTGAACTACAGTCTCGTGATTCTCCATGAAAATCACTCGACGAGCATTCTCATTGTTTTCCCTGGATTACAAGCAACAAACGAAGAGAAAGGATTCAATTCAGGAGTAAACCAAATATTATAGAAATGTTTAACTGAGCAAAGTCAGCGTGTTTAGATGTGGAAGAAACTACAGACTTGTTTTTTGTTGTTACCTGTGACTGAAGGGTCTCACTCGCACCGCCACCGTCACCGCACTGTTTTCCATCTTCAGTTCGTTAGATGATAAAGCCGCAGTTCGACTCCCAGACTCACATGGAGGAGGCTTCGACTTCGCGTTTTAAAACAGTCGAAAGCTGAGTTGTGGTCTTTCTCGTAGTAGATATCGCGGTCCGGTTTTGACTGATAATCGGAAACTTCTTACTGACTGGACCTGGAATCGCGCCTCCGTTTAAATCCGAGCTCGACTGCTTTTGCCTTTCAACACCTGTCTGTTTTAGAGATAATTTTTCAAAAACTTCCTTCTTCAGACTTATTCGCTCAAACTGGGTTTTCCCAGTCGGAGTTGAGATAGTTTTCTGTTCTCTGCCCGTGCTCTGTACTTTCTGAGCACTCTTTCCAGGTGTGTTGACTGGCTTGGTTGCATCTTTCACACTGGTTTTCAGTCCATTTTCTCTCAAACTGGCAGATCTCAGAAGACCAGATGAACCCTCTCGGCTGTTCGGCTCGGACAGGATCTTTGAACTAGTCCACGGTCGTTTCTGGTTCATGGTGGATGTGTGTGGATGAGAACCTTTATCAGTGGACCCTGCTCCTGCTCTGGTTCTTCTCTGTAAAGTTAACCGTTTCCCATGACTTTCTCGGTTCTCTGTATTTTCAGATGTTTCCTGAACACTACCCACTGTGTTTTTGCTGTTTCTTCTTTGAAGAGTGAGGCGACCAGCACTGGGAACCTCATCACACCTGCTTGTCAGGGTGGATATTATATAGGTCTTGTTTATCTCTTTAGAGTTACTCAGAGATGATGTTTCCTTCTCATCCATTTTCTTCTCCACTGCTTGCAGCAATTAACCGAATAATGTCTGTTTTCTGGATAAAAAAATGCAACTTTATAACCTCTTTTACTTTTTTGACATGCTGATGAATCTTAAATCAGCCCACTGTGGCTAACTGTCACTAAAGTGTAACTTGTTTATTTATTTGTTTAAACTCTCCTGGCTATGAAAACGATTTCTATCAGCTTCGTTACCTAATAAAATAAAATAAAATAAAATAACGCTAAAAGACTGGGTATATAAACCTAAATATAAACGCACTCTTACGGGAAACAAACAAATAAACAAAAAAAGCTTTGTTTACCTTTTACACAAAAAAAGGTTCTCTTGCCTACGTCGCCATCTTGCCGCTTCAATTCAAACCTCACTCGAGGAACCCCATTGGCCGTCTACGCGGTGACGTCACGGAGGCCCGGAAGATGCGGTGTAGTGTGGCCTGTTTATCGGCAAGGGGCGCTGAATTTCCTCTGCTCACTAGGAAATAGGAAATGTGGACACCATTGCTATGAGCAGTTCTCCACAGTCGTCTGTTCAAACTGCTTTCAGTAAGGCTTTTCCTAAGCGCTGGTGTTATATTTGGTTTATAGTGACACAATATTACATGACAAAAAGATACTGAGCAGCTCTGTTGGGACTGGAGCTATACACTATCTGGCCAAATGTATGTGGACACCTGGCCATCACACCCGTATGTGGTTCTTCCCCAAACTGTTCTACAAAGTTGGAAGTACAAATCTGTACAGAATGTCTTTGTATGCTGTAGTGTTACAATTTCCCTTCACTTGAACTAAGAGGCCCAAACATGTTCCAGCATGACAATACCCCTGTGAACAAAGCATCCAAAATCATGCGCAGTGACAGTACTTACTGTATTTGATTCAGTACCTACTGCTCATCTATTGATTCAGTACATTTTGATCAGTATATGTGTGTAGTATGAATACAATACGGACATGCTACATCCGCCATGTTGGCAGTGTCATGTGACCTACGACGTCATAATAACCGCACAGAGCCCAGACCTCAACCCCACTGGACACCTTTGGGATGAACTGGAACACATCAGTGCCAAATCAGTGCCTGATCTCACTAATGCTCTTGTAGCTGAATGATCACAAATCGCCACAGCCACACTCCATAATCTAATGGAAAGCCTTCACAGGAGAGTGGAGCTTATTATAACAGCAAAGGGGTCTAAATCTGGAATAGGATGGAACAAGTAGATATGGGTATGATGGTCTGGTGTCCAGAAATTTTGGGCCATATAGTCATCTACTACTACTATGAATAATAATAATAATAATAATAATAATAATAATAATAATAAGTGTTTGTATCTAGCACTTTCCATGTATTTCAAATGAAGATCATTTGAATTACAGTATGTGTAAAGAAAATGACAGTATTATGAGACCACACGAGAGTATTATGCAATGCTATGAAAAACAATAGAAAAATGCTAAAATAAAAAAAGATTTAAATGTGTTTTTTAAAAAGGAAATAGCTGGAGCCTGGTGAATACTGAAGCGTAGTGAGTTCCAAATATTAAAGCATTAAAACAACACAATACTCTGAGTTATCTGTAATGCAAAGTTCAACATGTTCACAATGACAGTAAACTACAGCAGATGAAAAGACTTTATACAACATAATATAAAATAAAAGATATTTAAGTATTTAATGAATCAGTCAACAAAATCAGGTAATTTTTCATTTTTGCTTTGTTATTGTTTACCTGTATCTCAGTCAATGTGTGTATGAAAGCTAATGTGCATGTTTCCTGTGCATGCAGATTGTGATTGCCGCTCCAGGCCGTCTCATAGAGATTCTGAAGCAGAAGGCTGTCCAGCTTGACGGCGTAAAAGTCGTAGTGGTTGATGAGGTATAATTCTGTTATTCAGTACAGGTTGCAGCTTTATTTAAACTGATTTACTTCCAGCTGTTTTCATTCTTTAAAAAAATTCATTAAAAAACCCTTCTGTTCACCTTGTTAGGCTGATACCATGCTGAAGATGGGATTCCAGCAGTAAGTTATATTTATACGTATTGTAACAGCAAAGGGGGACTAAACCTGGAACGGGATGTTCAACAAGCACATGTGTCTATAGCGTTGTGTCCAGGCTGGTAAACCAGAATCCATAAATGTAGAAAGCCTCGGGTCAGTTTAATAACGTTAAGATGATCTTAATTGGTAGCAAGTGTGTTTACTATGCTACTTGCACAACCAATTAAAGTGCCTGTGAAAAATTTTAATTGGTGTTTTTTGGGGGGGGTTAGATGGGCATAGTTTTGGAGATGATCTAGATTTAATTTGATAGTTTATTACGTCTGGGAAACAATTTTTTTGATGCCTCAATATAATGATTTATCAGCACATTACTGGCCTTGTGTATGATCAAGGTTGTATTTAAAAGACAATTAGTGACACAGCTTAATGCAACATGGTATTTATTAAAAATTAAAGTAATATAATTAAATGAATGTATACTTGTATCAAAAATCAACATCACTTCTTAAAATGGCTCCTGTCATGCCTTTTAATAATGTCAATAATATTGCTCTTGGTCACAACATCATCCCTTCCTTGTTTATTACTTATTCTGGCTCTCCTTTGCTGTTCGATTAGATGTGGGGAGTTGAGGAGTTGCGGTGGAAGCTGGGAGCCAGTCGGCTTTACTCTCTCCACGATGCCCAGAAATAAGCGCTTATTGTTGTTATTCATGAAGGTGATTGCTGTCCCTCTGTGCCCGAGTCTTCCTGCTCTACCAATCTGCGAGTGCAGGTTCGTATAAAAAAAGAAAGAAAAGTCATTCCATCAGACTCTACAGGAATATCTACCACAGAAATAGTGATGGAGGAACAAAGCTTTCTGAAGCCTTAAGGGTTTCCTTTGACTCGTATAAGAAAGAGTTTGTTAAAATTTACAGTTTAACAACAGTGACACCTGGTGCTCAAAACTATGAAGTGCAGATACTAGTTAAAGTCTAGTACAGTGGCTCTCAAACTGGGAGCTGCATAGAAACTCTAGAACAGTTTTTATTAAATTAATTTGACCTGTATGTAAGTCGGGATTGTCAACCTTTACACTAGGATGTACATAAAAATGAGAAATATTAATAAACCAAACAGAGACGTCTGTTGATATACTAGTGTACAGTACTGTTAGCCACACGCTGATACAACCGAAGACTATTTAAAATGGATACATTTTTAGATAGAGGACGTAGTCTCTTATCTGAGAATTAACTTTCTCAGACACTACAGAAGAGCCTCATGCTGAAAAAGTTTGAGAACCACTGGTCTAGTACGTATTTCAGTGGGATTTCTATTGTCTATGTGACTTAATAAAGGTTAAATCCAATTTCACAAATGTTCTCGAGCTTCAGTACCAAGGTTAAAAAAAATCAATACATACTGCCACAAAGGCACATCATACCTGATGAACATACTCATCCATGTTAGTTGGCATGTCAAAATTCACCACCAGCTTGACATTGACCAGGTCCAGTCCTCTACCCAGTACGCCTGTACTAACCACCACTTCAAACTGACCCTCAAGCAGACCCTAAAAATAACATACATAGTGGCAAATGAAGGAACTGACAATATTATTGTCAAAATAATAATTGACTTAAATCTGCTACTATTTTTTATCTTCATCACTTCTTTCAAAAACGATTACCTTGAGGATTCGGTTGCGCTCCCACTGTGTCTTGTCAGAGTGAATAGCTACTGTATTTAAACCCATAACTTTGTGTACAGCCTCACATAAAAGGTCAGCTCCGAGTTTACAGTCCACAAACACCACCACAGGTGGCTGGTAGAGCTTTCTGTCCTGTAGGGGGAAAAAAAGAAATCAGTTCCTGTTAAGATGGGTAGTAAAAAGGGTTAAGAGCTGATATTAACATGTGATCAGGTCACATGTGAACGCCACTAAGTGCAGGTGTGAACAGAGTCCAGTGCAGAGTAGAAATGCATTAAGATCCAATTACTCAAATCACATTCGGAGTTAATCAGGAGCATATACGAGCACACAACATTAGTGTGAACGCTGCTACCTGATGCTGTGTCAAGTGCGCCAAAGTCGTGAACTCATTAAAACTGGTTAGTGGAAATGTGTTAAAGACACACCAAAATGCCAGATCATCTCCAAAGAGTGTTAATACAAAGTGTGAACAGGATCAAAAAAAGATATACAGTAATACAGAGTTAACGGAAGGCTGTAAGCACAATTCCAGCAACCAGTATAGCTGAAATTAACAAACTGGTGTATGTCCTTAGCAGTAGTGCTGCAGGAGATACCAGGGTTGGAAAACCTACAACCCATCCTCAATGATCTCCCTGAAAATTACACTGAAAACCAAGACAAAGATGATAATGCAAGGAAGCCAGCAAGCTGACAGAGCTCCAGAAGGGTACAAAGACAGGGTCTGGCAACTAAAGGAGTACAACTACAGTGCTGTGGGAAAAGTATTTGCCCCCATCCTGACGACTTCTGTTTTTTGTGTACATCATACTAAATAGCTTCAGATCTTCAAATGAAATACAACAAAAAACAAAGGCAGCCTGAGTAAACACACAATACAGTTTTTATATATTTTAGCAACAAAGCAAAAAAAAAAGTTACCCAACACTTATCACCAATGTGAAAAATTAATTGCCCCCTTAAACTTAAAATCTGGTTATGCCACCTTCAGCAGCAATAACTGCAACCAAATGCTTCCGATAACTGGAGATCAGTCTTTCACTTACTTCTAGGACTAGGACTTACTCCTTTGCTTTGGATCATGGTCCTGCTGCATAATCCAGTTGCGTTTGAGTTTCAGCTTACGGACTGAAGACAGAACATTCTCCTTTAGGATTTTCTGGAAGAGAGCAGAATTCATGTTTCCCTCAATTAAAGCTGTCCAGGCCCTGAAGCAGCAAAACATCCCCACAGTATCACACTTCCACCACCATACTTAAACGTAGGTACGATGATCTTTTTTGTGGAATTCTGTGTTTGATTTATGCCAGATGTAATGGGTCTCCTGTCTTCCAAACAGTTCACGGTCCACAGAACATTCTCCCAAAAGGTTTGAGGATCAAGGTGTGTTTTGGCAAAATTCAGATGAGCCTTTATGTTCTTCTGGGTTAGCAGTGATTTTCACCTCGCCACTCTTCCATGGATGCCATTTTCCCCCAGTGTCTTTCTGATAGTGGAGTCATGAACAGTGACCTTTATTGATGCAAGAGAGGCCTGTAGGTCCTTTGATGTTGTCCTTGGCTCTTTAGTGACTTCCTGGATGAGTCGTTGCTGTGCTCTTGGAGGAATTTTGGAAGGTCGGCCCACTGGCTAGGTTCACTACTGTGCCGAGTTTTTCCATTTGGAGATAATGACTCTCACTGTGGTTCTTTGGAATCCCAGAGGCTTTGAAATAGCTTTGTAACCCTTCCCAGACTGATGTATTTCAATCACCTTCTTCCTCATCATTTCTGGAATTTCTTTCAACTTTGGCATAGTGTGTTACTGGGTAAGACCTTTTAACCAACTTCATGCTGTTGATAAAGTTCTATTTAAGTGTTGATTTGATTGAACAGGGTTTGCAGTAATCACGCCTGGTTGTGTCGAGTCCAACTGAATCCCATTATGAATGGGCTTTCACAGATTTGGGGAATTAGTAACTATGGGGGCAAATACATTTTCACAGAGGCCCAGTTGGTATTGGATAACTTTTTTGCTTCAATAAATAATGCGATCATTTAAAAACTGTACATTGTGTTTACTCAGGTTGCCTTTGTTTTACATTAGATTTTGTTTTAATTTCTGAAACAATTTACTATGAGATATACTCCAAAACAGAAGAAATCAAATACTTTTTCACAGCACTGTATATGTTTATAAATGAAGCTCAAACGTCAGTGAAAACAATGGTTCTCAAACCAGTCCTGCGTGTAGAGCAAAAATGTGGACTGTCTGAGGGGGCCTACAACAGCAGAAGACCACATCAGGTTCCACTCCTGTCGGCTAAAGATTAGAGAAAAAAACAAACAAACACCTGGTCTGTTTCCAGTCTTCAGCTGTCCAGTTTGGGTGAGTTTGTGCTCAGGAGTATGGTCTTCTGCTGTTGAAGCCCATCTACCTCAAGGTTTGATGTATTGTGCATTCCGAGATGCTTTTATTCTCACTGTGGCTGTAAACAGTGCTTATATGAGGTACTATAGACTGGTCATTGTCCTCTGAGCTCTCTCATCAACAAGCCTGGAGACCCTCCACACACACAAAGTTTTTTGGACCATAAACTGTGTGAAATTCCCAGGAGATCAGCAGTTATAGTATATAGGGGTGTAAGAACATGAAAATTCACTGTATGATAACGATCACAGTCAGGCTGATCTACTTTCTACATATTAAAATCACTGAAGCAGCAGAGCTAGTATTAAATGATTTGAGTATTAAAATTGCCAGGATATTTTATAGTACTTTATGCACAAATATTGTTTTTTGTTTTCTCCGATTCTTTCTTGGTACGTTTGTTCTTTAGTTCTGCGCTGTTCAAACTGAAATCTTTCATGTCACATGCTTGCTGCACATGAAACTGATTTTCCATTTTCATCAGTTCCTACACCAGCATAAAGTCAACAATATAATGATGCCAGACTTGTCAATACATTACCACACCCATGTCCGGAAGAAATAGTTCCTTACGTTTAGAATCTCAAAGAGCTTCTTTTTCTTCGACGGCTCCTCTACCCAGAGAACGATCTGGCGAACGTTAGCACATGGTTGATTCTTCTGGCCGACTGTAATGCGTACGGGATCGCTGGTCAGACGAGAGATTAGCAGCTCCGTTCCTGCAGGTATCGTGGCAGAGGTCAGCAAAGTCTGGTGGTCATTAGGAATGTGCTCCAAAATCTCAAACACTTGTTGCTGGAAACCCATCTTCAGCATGGTATCAGCCTAACAAGGTGAACAGAAGGGTTTGTGTTTTTTTTTTTTTTTTTAATGGATGAAACAGCTGGAAATAAAGTAGTTTAAATCAAGCTGCAACCTGTACTGAATAACAGAATCATACCTCATCAACCACTACGACTTTTACGCCGTCAAGCTGGACAGCCTTCT
The DNA here is from genome assembly GCF_023375685.1 of Ictalurus furcatus. Taxonomy (NCBI): domain Eukaryota; kingdom Metazoa; phylum Chordata; class Actinopteri; order Siluriformes; family Ictaluridae; genus Ictalurus; species Ictalurus furcatus. Next base: position 9,176,366 of record NC_071264.1, on the reverse strand, counting down.
GCTTCAGAATCTCTATGAGACGGCCTGGAGTGGCAATCACAATCTGCATGCACAGGAAACATGCACATTAGCTTTCATACACACATTGACGGAGTTACAGGTAAACAGGTAAAGCAAAAATGAAAAATTACCTGATTTTGTTGACTGATTCATTAAATACTTAAATATCTATTATTTTATATTACGTTGTATAAAGTCTTTTCATCTGCTGTAGTTTACTCTACTGTCACTGTGAACATGTTGAACTTTGCATTTCAGATTACTCAGAGTATTGTGTTGTTTTAATGCTTTAATATTTGGAACTCACTACGCTTCAGGATTCACCAGGCTCCAGCTATTTCCTTTTTAAAAAACACATTTAAATCTTTTTTATTTTAGCATTTTTCTATTGTTTTTCATAGCATTGCATAATACTCTCGTGTGGTCTCATAATACTGTCATTTTCTTTACACATACTGTAATTCAAATGATCTTCATTTGAAATACATGGAAGGTGCTAGGTACAAACATTATTGTTATTATTATTATTTGTAGTAGTAGTAGTAGTAGAAGATGACTATATGACCAAAAGTTTCTGGACACCTCACCATCACATCCATATCTGCTTGTTGAACATCCCATTCCAGATTTAGTCCCCCTTTGCTGTAATAAGCTCCACTCTTCTGAGAAGGCTTTCCACTAGATTTTGGAATGTGGCTGTGGGGATTTGTGATCATTCAGCTACCAGAGATTTAGTGAGATCAGGCACTGATGTGTTCCAGTTCATCCCAAAGGTGTTCAGTGGGGTTGAGGACAGGGCTCTGTGCAGGACACTCAAGTTCTTCTACTCCAACTTTGGCAAACCATAGCTGTGTCCGAATATCCCTACTATCCCTAAGCAGAAAACAGTAGGCGAGAAATACCAGGACGGCCTACTGCTTCTACCGAAATTCTGCAGAATGGAACCAATGGATTATCATGCTGGAACAGGGTTTGGGCCTCTTAGTTCCAGTGAAGGGAAATTGTAACAATACAGCATGCATAGACATTCTATACTGTTGTGCCAAAAATACCTATATATAGGCGTGATGGTCAGGTGTCTCACATACTTTTGCCCATATAGTGTAGTAGTAGTAGGACATATTCACTGAAACTGAAATAAAGCCCTGCTGCCATGCACACTGCTGACAGAAAACTTTTGGGATGCTGGTATGGTTATGAGTATGGCTACCTTGATTTTCTGTTTTAGCCGATGTAGCTGAGGCGGTAGAGGCATCCCTCCGACCAGCAGCGCAGTCCTCATGTTGGGCAAGCCCATAATCAGCTCCTTCACCTGTCTCTCGATTTGGATAGCCAGCTCTCGGGTTGGAGACAGAATCACATTCACAGGTCCGGGTGAAGTACCTGCTTCCTTCTGAAAATCAAGAATAGGCATAAATTAAAACTGTCAAAGCACAATAATTCAGCGTAATAATGGTGGACTTTAGTTTTCAAGATGCAACAGATGCTGATGATTGCATCTTACTGAAAACCAAAATGCATGTGAGTGTCCTGCTGATACCCGGATGATGTACTAATCCAAGAAGGAAATGAAGTGTGGCATGAGAACACCACTTCAATAAACAAATGTGAGCTGGACATCTTTATCTTTTAAAGAAGGGAAAAAAAAACTTCCAGACAGAACAGGTATTGAAAGTTGCTCCTGTGGAGGCTGTCTGTTATTTGTCATTTCCATTTAGTGCAAAAATATTTTGTGTCCAATTTGTACAGGACACAGTTTGAGACACAACTACCCTACACAAATCCAGATACTAGTTCTGGGTTCCCTAAATTCCACGCATCTTTAAAACATTACTCAAACAGGTTAGAGGTGTCTTTACGCGAGGGGATCAACAAATTGTGCTTGGCTTGAACCCCTTTAGACCTGGAAGTAGGGAAAACACTAATAGGTTGTAAACTACATTAAGTCCTGTGCTTACTAGGTTGATATCCTAAAGTTCTGCAGTGTGAGTCCTTAAAGACTACCACAATGTACAGTTTTACTTTTTTCCTGGTTCGAACCTTATAACCTAATTCAATATCCAGATAATGATTCGTTTAAAAATCGGTTATTGATTTCAATCAAGCGTGTTAGTGCTGAGGAAATATCAGGGGTGTGTGTAGGTGTTGCAGTTGTACCATAGAGTCAGGATACAGTAGTTCCACATAGACTATGTGATGTTCAGCAACACTTTACTGAAGGCATCTCATCTAGTATTAGGGCCAAGCTGCATTGACATAAACTATGATTAAGACTAAATCCTATTCTTTAACCTTTAAGATTTTTCCCTTTGTTAATGAGGAATACTTCATGACCAACCCCTAAAAAATGCATAACATTTCCCTACAGATTTTACCTCCAAGCAATGAACCACCACTGGAAGCAGGAAGGCAATGGTCTTTCCAGATCCTGTGTCAGCTGTGGCAATTACATCTCTCCCAACCAAACCTACAGGAACCATCTGCATTTGGATAGGAGTCGGCGCCTCATAGCCAGCCTTCTTCAGGTTCATCCTGAGCACTTCAGGAAAGCGGCAGTGCTCAAACTCAATAATCGGCCTACGGACATCCCGACCTTCTGTAACAATTGCCAGCTCTTTCTTCACCCTTTCAACCTGGTCTTCAGTCAGATCTGTTATGAAGGCATCCTCTTTGTAGGAGTAGCCAAGTTCAGCACTATCAGAAGAGTGGTCAGTATGTGTGGCCGATGGAGAGATACCTGTACCCTCTTGCTTCATTTTGGAGAAGACCTTTTCTCGAAGTCCCATGCACATGCTGGCCAAGTGGCTCGCCTTGCACTCCAGACTGCACACATCATTGTCAGTGTTGTCGCAAATGTACTCGCCATAACGGCCGCACATGACACAAACAGGCTCCCCTGGGTCTGGCCATCTCTGGCTTTTCTTGAACGTTTTTACAGGTTCCTCGTCCTCCTGCGCCTCTTCAGACACCTCTGTTTCATTTCTGAGCAACTCGCTTTGTAATATCGTGGCGTCTTCGTGCGATTCGTCAGGTTTATCTTCTGTTTTCACTGGCAAACATTTATCCACACTGTGCACCTCGGTAGCATCTGAAATAGTCACAGTGTCATCTAAGTTCCCTTTGCTTTTTTTCGCCTCGGTAGTTTTCTGACTGTCGGGCGCTCTCTTAACCTTTAACGATCGAGGCATAAACATCTTCCTATCAGACTCATAACAAAACAGCCACACACAAGACTAATACATGTATAAAGATTATAAACATAATCAATTTAGAGTCGACTCCTAGGACAAGAAGACATAACAACGCATTTGTTTTAACTAGAAAAGTTTTAAGAAAGTATACAGCCTCCTGTGCGGCTTATTTACGCTGATGCGGTCGCGTAAATATGACGACATTGCCCGCTTGGTAAGGGGAAAAACACCTCGCACATGTGCGTAGTGCTAGAGCATTTCATAGTCGTTTTGACATTTAGTTTTTGGATACCCCAGCTGAACTGTAACCCCCATCCCCCGCCCCAAAATATTAATCTTTTCACTGCGTCTTTGCAGCATAGACGTCAGAGAGATGTTTACGTTGACCCGGTCGCGCAAATATGACGACACCGCCCGCTTGGATTCCTGAGTATTGGAGTTCGTGCCAGAAAAACAAATAAACACATGTCATTAGTGCATTAGTAGTGCACTACATAGTAATTTCGGGATTTTGTTTTTGGATATCCGAACTACCAAAAAAAAAAACCCTCACACAAACAAAAACAACCAAATACTAATCTCTTTGCTGCTTACTGACAGCAGCGAAACCTACAAAAACATGAAATGACAAAAGCATTTTGAGAAAATCTTTCAGTGCACATATTAATATTCATCTCGATTCAATTTCGAGCCAAAGCCAAACAAGTCTATTCTTCTACATGGCAGAAACGGACAGTATGGTGAAGGTTAGGTCATTTATGTACTGTGTTCCACTAATGCGCTGTGTGAGTATGTAGGGCGGACCGCGCATGCGCATTCAGACCCCTCATCAAAGACAGTCCGGCTAGCGTGGATGAATAGACCGGAGGAGGGAGGACTGGGAATATGTTCCAGCACGTCTGTTAGGATATAAAAGCGCATTTCGTGTTCACTCAGACTACAAAAGCGTCTCGAATCTGCTATTTGTGATTTTTATTTTTGTTATTCTGAATCAGACAATACGGTGTTGCTTTAAAAGGGATCCGCTAGCGGTACACACACACACACGCGCGCGCGCACACAGGGATCAGAATGGATGGAAATGTTAGGGCTGTACCCCAGTTTTTCCGCTCGAGCAAGATCTCTGCCCGTGATTAGAGGAATCTAGCCGGTGATCGAGTCCGGTTACAGCGACAGGACATGAGGATGTGAGATAGTGATCGGAATAAGCAGCTCAGACGTATAATAATCATTTCACTTCTCTGAATTCCTTCGGGAGGATGTCATCGCTCGCCTCGGAGCTGTGAAGCACGGCGGCTGCTGCTGACACTCCCGCCGCCGGCGTGTGAACAACATGGGGGACCCGAGCCAGTCCAGCCAGTGGAAAAAGACTTTCATTGTTCCTGCAATCAAATCTTTTGAGCATTATGATTTTAACAGAGCTAAAATCCGCGCAAGCCTCACATGGCTCGTGGCCAAAGCCTTTGGTACAGGTAGGTGGCGTCCTTTCCTTTGGCTTACAGCTTTCCTTTTCTTTTTCTTTTTGTTTGATCATCCTGCTTGAGAAGTAACTGTTTTAATGGATTAATAATGCCAGATAAAATCAATGTTTGAATTGTCAGCCCAAAATATTGACAGATACCAGCATAATAACACACACACACATGTATGTGTGTGTGTGTGTGTGTATATATATATATATATATATATATATATATATATATATATATATATATATATATATATATATTTGTGTGTGTGTATATGTATGTATGTATGTGTATGTGTGTGTGTATATATATATATATATATAGATAGATAGATAGATAGATATCTATATATATATATAAAATATGTGTGTGTGTGTATACATTGGGGGGAAAATAAGTATTGAACGCATCAACATTTTTTTTCAGTAAATATATTTCCTATGAGGCTATTCACATGAAATTTTCATCAGACATCAGTATTAACTCAAGAAATCCACACACTGATGTTTGGTGGAAATTTCATGTGAATAGCCTCATATTAAATATATTTACTGAAAAAAAATGTTGATGTGTCCAATACTTATTTAACTCCCCCAACTGTATAAAGAATTCACAACATTAAAAATAAAGTTATGTGTAATAAAGAGGAATGACGCAGGAAAAAGTATTGATCACGCTAACTGAAATGTGTTTAATACTTAGTGGAGAAGCCTTTGTTTGTAATGACAGCTTCAAAACGCGTATGAAGAAATTAATGGGCCGTGGTATTCAGGTGTGATTTTGGCCCATTCTTCTAAACATATTGTCTTTAAATCTTGTTCAATTGGATTCAAGTCAGGTGATTGACTGGGCCATTCTAATGCCTTGATTTTTTTTTCTCTGAAACCAATTGAGAGTTTCCTTTGCTGTATGCTTTGGACCGTTGTCCTGCTGGAAGGTCCACCCACGTCTCATCTTCATCATCCTGGTGGATGGCAGCAGATTCTTCTCAAGAATCTCCCGGTAAAGGGCTCCATTCATCGTTCCTTTAATCATATGAAGTCTGCCAGTACCATGCGATGAAAAACAGCCCTACACCATGATGATTCTACCTCCAAACTTCACTGTTGGTGTAGTGTTTTTAGGGTGATGTGCAGTGCCATTTCTTCTCCAAACATGGTGTGTAGTATGACAGCCAAAAAGTTCAATTTTGCTCTCGTCTGATTAGACTGCACTCTCCCAGTATTTCATAGGCTTGTCCAAATGAGTTGTAGCAAACTTTAAACGAGCTTCGACATGCCTTTTCTTCAGTAATGGAGTCTTGCGGGGTGAGCGTGAGCAGTGGAGTACATTGCCTATTGTTTTCTCTGTGACGATGGCACCTGCTGCCTCCAGGTGTTTCTGGAGCTCTTTCCGAGTGGTCCTTGGCTCTTGGGCTACTCTTCTGACTATTCTTCTGACTGCCTGGTCAGAAATCTTGCGAGGAGCTCCTGTTTGTGGCCGGTTGATGACGGAGTGATGTTGCTTCCACTTGCAGATAATGGCCCCAATGGTGCTTACTAGAAGATTCAGAGGTTTTGAAATGCGTCTGTATCCGATTCCATCAATATGTTTCACAACAATAAGGTTGTGAAGGTCTTAGGAGAGCTCTTTGCTTTTACCCATCATGAGATGTTTCTTGTGTGACACCTTGGTAACAAAAAGCCTTTTTATAGACCATCAATTTACTAACCCAGCTGATATTAATTTGCACAGATAGGGGGTATAATTACTTACGGACTTTAGCTGGTTCCTTGCCTTATGTTGCCTTGGAGAACTGCTTTTTCTTAACGTGTTCAATACGTTTTTCCTGTAGGGAATGTAGAAACTCTGAAATATTTACATGAATTTCAGAGTTTATTGGTATTTACTATGCCCCCCCCCCCCGTTTTGATTAAATGACCGTGTGCATTCGAGCTGGCACAGACTCCACAAGTTTGTGCAAAACCTCCACTGGAGTGTCGTCTGAACACATGCTTCAACAGAAGAGATTAGACATGAGGAAAATCTGACCTTTTGTACAATTAAATGTAAACAAATGTGTGATATTGATCATGTTAAGTTGTGATATAGAAATAGTGCGGAGTCTTGAATATTAAATATACAAGATATTTAACATTTACTTTCTCTATTTGAAATATTTCAACATTATAAAACCTTCTGTTTACATCCAATTTTAAGGGGGGTGGGGGGGGTCAACAAACCAGATTATCCATATGGCCTCAGACTTTTGGACTTTATAGATTAACACTTTATTAATCCCAGCTGAGAAATTCCAGTGTTACAGCAGTAGCCAAGAGAGAGTAAAGAATAGAAGACAAAAGACAATATAGCAGCAGAAGGGAATTAAAATTTAGTTAAAATAAAAATACAAAACTGTAGGGAATTGTGTGTGGAATATAGGTTATGTGCAATACATAGAGAGATGCACACAAGTAAATCAGTAACTTTAGACAGCAATTCCACAGTGGTAGGTAGCTCTTCCAGAGGCCCTTTCCAGCAAAAGTATATCTACTAAAAAATTTAAAAAGACCTACTTCAGAGAAGGGATAGGCTCGAAATGAAATTTGAGAACTGTCAGTAATATTTTCTTGTGGGAAAGTTTAGATTGAAAGATGAATCCTTTAAGAGCCAGAACAATGCTGAAGATATAGGATCTCTTTTCTAAAAGAGAAGACAACAGGTCTGCAGCAATTCCTCATAGATGTTTGACTGGGGGGCACTGCCACAATCCATGAACAAAGGTACCATGAGCATTTGAGGAACATTTGGAAGACTAATTATCAGCAGTAAGTTTGATTCCGAACGTGCAGTGGGGACTTGTAGAAATAGATTTTATATATGTGGCAGTTTATAATGAATCAACTGGTGAGAATTTTTTAGGTATTTCCAAATAAATAGGAAGTAGATGAGGACACATTGAGCTTTCTATACAGGGTGTCCAAAAAGTCTCCATACATAGGGGACTGTGTTTGCCAGCGCCACGTCGATTGTGCCTTCTCAGTGGATGTTCGTGGACGGCCACTTCTTCTGGGTCGGTCCGCAACACTTCCAGTCTTTTTGAATGTATTAATAAGTTTGGCATCAGTGTCGTGTGTGATGTGTTTGCCATGTTTACTGTTAAAGTCCATCGCAACCTTGCGACAGCTTATATATAACACGAGGTATGAAAAATTTGGGAGACATTTTGCTAAAAAGTGTTAATTTCCCCTATGTATGGACCCTTTTGGCCATCCTGTATTTTCACCTGCTCAGGTGATATAATGCACTTAGTCACTGTGCTTATTCATGTTCACTATTAGCCTCCACCCTTTAAAATGTACACATTTAACCATTCAAGTACAGAAATGACACACTTATGGCATGATATTTCTGTGCAGCTTAGTGTTTAGGTTTGTTTACAACATTTCTCAGGCATAACGTAGTTTAAAAGCATGTTTAAGCTATAGACAGTTTGTTAATGCTGTTTCCTATACACTTTTCATCATACAGTCTAAGCAAGTTTCATCAGTACACATTGTTTTGCCTTTAAACCTATAGACCATTCTGTTTTATATGGTACGTTAGATGAAGCCCCTCTCTCTGTTCTGACGTAATCCAGTAGGCTGAACTGGGTGTTTTGTGGGCGCTTTGTTGGATTTTTCTTACGTAATTTAACAGAAGGAGCTCTCGATGTGCCACCAGTGTCTCTCCATCTGGCTGGTTTCACACTACCTCACATATCAAAATCTTTCTCTTCACTAGGATATACTAGGAAGTGGATCAGGAGAATATTTTTGTGATACAAGAGAAAACTACTGCCATGTGAATATGTACTTCAAGATCGGTAATCATTCTTGGCCTGTTGTTTAATGACACATCATACATAGTGCTTTAGGAAAAAAAAAAAGAAGCTGCATGACTCTGTGTGGAATCACTGGGTGCAGTATCTAGGTATAGTATCCAGGTATTATTCCCATGTGTACATGAAAAACTGTAATAAGTACTAAATGGTAAATGTTTTGCACTTATACAGTGCTTTTTTTAACCTTAGCAGTTCTACAAAAGCTGTACATTGTGTCTCATTCACCCATTCACACCAACAATGGTAGCAGAGCTGCCATGCAAGGTTCTAGCTTGTTATCAAATTGGGCAAATTGGGGTACAATGTCTTGCCCAAGGACACTTCGGCATGTGGAGTCATATATGCTGGGAATCGAACCTCCAACCTTACGATTAATGGACAACCCTCTCTACCACCTGAGCCACAGCCACCCGCTACTTTTAAAAAGACATGCTCCTTTATGCAAGTATAACAACAGCAGAAGACCACATCAGGTTCCACTTCTGTCAGTCAAGAACAGGAATCTGATGCTACAATAGGCACAGACTCACACAAACTGGACAATTGAAGACTGGAAAAAGACCAGTGCCCACTGTAGCGTCAGATTCCTGTTCTCGGCTGACAGAAGTGAAACCTGATGTGGTCTGTTGCTGTTGTAGATCATCCACCTCAGGGTACTCTGTGTTGTGTGTTATGAGATGCTTTCTTTGTTTATCAGTGAATATAATTTACAGTTAGCTGTCCATAACTACACAAGCTATGTACACACGGCATTTAGACAGTTCTTCAGTTTTTTCATGCTGGCTTGACCTTGAACTCAAATGTATGTGTGCTATATAGACAGATTTTCTAACCTGGAGACCATCCACTGATGTCTGCTACTGGGGAGGGCAATTTGCTTGCTCAAGTTGCTCAAGTTACTGTATCTGTATCTCAAGTTACTGCATCTACTTTCTGCACCGCTTATCCTACACAGTGTCACGGGGAGCCTGGAGCCTATCCTAGGGAACTCGGGGCACAAAGCAGTGGACACCTTGGACTAGGTGCCAATCCATCGCAGGGTACAATCGTGCACACACACTCACACAATTTAGAGATGCCATTCAGCCTATAACACATGTCTTTGGACTGGGGGAGAAAACTGGAGTATACAGAGGACACCCTGAAGCATGGGGAGAACATTCACACAGGGCGGATGCAGGAATCGAACCCCCAACCCTGGAGGTTCGAGGCAAACGTGCTAAACACTAAGCCACTGTGCCCCTTACTGTATCATCTCATGAAATTTATCAGATGCCTCAGCATCCTAATATGCCTTAAATCCTCTTGAGATCCTGACTTCACTTTTGTGTGCATGTTTATGTGCATGTTTTAGATGAAGCAGTTACTGAAGATGGATGGATGGAATGGAAGCTTCATGCTTTTTGAAAAGAAAGTAGTTTGTGGAAAATGTGACGCTTAAGTTTGAGAAGAGCATATATATAAAAAATTAAGGTCAGCCTGGCCAGTACCTGAATGGGAGACCTAATGGGAAAAGCTAAGATTTATGCTGGAAGTGGTATTAGTGAGGCCACCAGGGGGCGCCCACCATGTGGCCTGTGTGGGGCCTAATGCCCCAGTATAGTGACGGGGACACTATACTGTAAAAACAGCACCGTCTTTCGGATGAGACGTTAAACTGAGGTCCTGACTCTCTGTGGTCATAAAAAATCCCAGGAGATTTATCGTAAAAGAGTAGGGGTATAACCCCGGTGTGCTGCCAAAATACCCCCATTGGCCCTTCTCTATCACCCCCTAATAATCCCCATCTCTGAATTGGCTACATCACTCTCTCCTCTCCACTAATAGCTGGTGGATGGTGTAGTTCTGGTGCACTATGGCTGCTGTTGCATCATCCAGGTGGATGCTACACAATGGTGGTGGTTGAGGAGATCCCCCCCATACTATGTAAAGTGCTTTGAGTGTCTAGAAAAGCGCTATATAAATGTAACTATTATATAATAGTTTATATGGCAAGGATTCCCTGTAGGATCAGATCTCTGTTGAATTTGGCATGGTCAAATACCTGATGCATCCTTATGAGATGTAAAATGCAAACCTGCCATTTAGATGGTTTATAGTCCACTGATTCAATCTGGCTTGACCATGAACGGTGATATTAAAGGTGTGCTAAAGCTTATTTGATGTGACCATTTAGTTATCAGTAATGACACAATCCTAGCGCAAGTGATTATTATTCTTATCTGTAAGCAAGTTGTTTGATTTCTCCAACGAAATACCCAGTAAATCTGATTAAGGACAAAGTGTTGTGCCAGTACAGTGACAATACCACAGACTGATACAGCTATTGCTCTGGGATTTGTGTGTTTAGCGCTAGCTATGTAAGCTATGATAATGTATGTGTGTGGGTTTTAATATTCCATGACTTACAGTTGACTCTTGTGGAATGTTCTATGTTTTGTTGATACCTGAAATGACTCACAGGGCACCAGTCATGGAGGCAGGCTAGTATCCTTACCAGCTCCATTATAAATAAATAAAGCAATGCATATATCCTCATTTAATCCCTCATTTAATCATTGATTTCTCTTTTTTTCAAGCTGGCTTTTTCCACTGATTGTGTGTTAGTTCATTGGCTTTTTTTTTTTTATTGATTTGATGCAACATTGGAAGTTGTTCAAACCTCAGAGCTCAAACAGGCTCATGGATTTTAGACTTTGTTTAGGGAAAAATGTAGTAAGACTCCTTTACTTGTCCTTCCTCTCTCAACGTTGATCCTCATCATGTACTGTTTGTTCTTGAAGTGTCTCATTTGTAACTGAGTTATGGTTTAGATTTTTTAATCAAAAAAGTATTAGATTTGACTCATCAGTGGGTTTTGATGGATCACAATGCTCTACATGTATTATAGCCTTGCTCATACAGTGACTTATCACCGTTTTCATTCTCAACCCCAAATAGCACAGCGTGGATCATCCTGTCTCACTGTGGGCGTTGGTGACCTCATTCTTTACTCATTATTACTGGGGAGCAAAATTCAACTTTTAGATCTGCTGTTACTATGAAAAGTGGATGCAGGCATTATCACTAATCATTGCATGTCTCTCAGTTTAAGTTGAACGATTTCAGGTGACTCTAGCCCTCCTCCAAAGTTATTGAGGTTCTTATGAATTGACCTGATTGTGGAACCCTTATAGGTTTTCTCTTTCTTTTGTCCTCAAAGTGACCTACCTATCTTTTGTTCCAACAAATCATTAAAATTTCCATGGTTGCACAAAACAGTGGAATTTTGCACAGTATATCCCGGTCTGTCAGGATGATCAAATTTTAGCTTTAATTATTATAATTTATTTATTTATTTATTTTTTAGTGTTTGTTTATTTATTTATTATTTAACAGTTTTACAATTAGCTTTTTACAAAATATGATTTAAAAAAATCTGTGAAGCTGCTTTGGCACTATATGTCCATTGTTTAAAAATGCACTGTACAAATAAAACATATATGTGTCTGTATTGCTTTTTTGTTAATTTATTCCTGTATTATTATGTGTAATGGTAGTGTAATAACATAATTGTAGTACATGAACAGCAATTATTAAAATTGAAATAATGTTTTGTCTTTTCAAATATGATATAACTACTACACTTAATTTATAATATACTGTAGATAAACCAATCAATTTAATTGTACAATGATAAAATCCATTCAAAACAGATATTGGGCTCTTATGAGGTGTTGTTTGTTTGTTTGTTTGTTTGTTTGTTTGTTTGTTTGTTTGTTGTTCTTGGGTCAGTTACTGTGCTGTTGACATTTCACAGGATCCAGAAATCCTTGTAGGACTAATAACGGAAATAGGGTTAAGCCTCTTCTTTTAATTTCTATAGTAATCTTGACTTGACTTGATATTGCTCCTTATCTCATCTCTTCCTTTGCCTCCCCAGACAGCATCCCGGACAAATTGAAGGATCCATTTTACACAGATCAGTACGAGCAGGAGCATGTGAAGCCGCCGGTGGTCGACCTGCTGCTCTCGGCTGAGCTGTACTGTCGCGCGGGCAGTCTGATCCTCAAAAGCGATGCTGCCAAACCACTGCTTGGCCACGACGCTGTCATCCAGGCCCTGGCTCAAAAAGGCTTGTATGTGACCGTCCATGAGAGACTGGTCAGTGAGAGAGACCTGTCCATGAGACCAATTCAGATGGTAAGAGATGCTTTCTTTTTCAGTGTGCTGCTTGTGTGCTTTTCTGGTGTATAACTTGAATGTGGAGATGCAAGAATGGTGCATATAAGGTTTTCTATTCACCCTGCCTTCAACATATGAAGAGCCTGGCAGTGCCAGAATGACAATGTCGTCTATTTTTAACTACCTGCCTATTGACTGTATTGTTTTTAAGAAAGTGAATACATTAAGACACGTATTGTAAACCGAACACACCTTTTGTAATATTTGTAATTTCAAACCAGGGGAAAAAAAATCCTGTGTACATGTGAATGATAGTTCATCGTGTACATTGTCATCAGTGATGATGTATTGTAGACAGTCCCAGGTTTTGCGATTACCTCTATACAGTTGTTTAATAATGTATCAGCATTTTCCTTTTGGTTGTCTCTAAAAGGACTCGTTGTTGTGCGAGTTATGTCCTACATAATTACTCTTAAGCCATTTGGTATGCCTCTGGCTTTATCAATTTCTTTTTTAACCGAACTATATTTTGCCATTTAGGGTTTGGAGGAATGATCGACTATAGATTAGAATTGGCTGATTTTTGGCTTACATATGTGATGCCGGTATTTCTTTTCCAAAATGTACCAAAATGTTGAGCTGATCAGTGATGTGATTAATGTGAGACAAATTTCACTGTGTGTGCTGAAGGAAAACTGGAGGAAAAAAGTACACTGAAGTCTCTCTCACAGTTTTGTCACATCTGTCTCAGACCAAGCCAGTGCTATTTGCAGCATGCATCATGTGCATCATGGGGAAAGCAAAAAACAGTTTTAACACCACTAACCTGACCTGCAGCACTAACCGGTGACTGAATATATAATATAATATGTGTATGTGTATATATGAATATATGTATATATATATATTATAAAATGTATGCAGAAGTTACACTGGAAGTCTTCTGGCTGAAGCTGGGTATTATTTTGTAATGTTTTCCCGCCTATTGGACATGTTCAAGTTACATGCAATACACACCGATACATACACAGATGCCAAACAATATACCAGGTCTTACTGTCCTCACTCTACCCTTGTCATAACTATGTTTAACTAAATAATGTAAACAAATTTGACAACTTCTCTATCATTTAGTAGATATGAACATAGTTCTTTCCTATTGCACAGCAGCTACTAATCTGGTAAACACATGCTTCTTCTAAGACACAGGAAGCACTGGCTCTTTTCAAACTGCGCTCTTCCCTAAATACGGGCTGTATAGACAGATGTCATTCATCACACCCAGAGAGCAGGGACAGGATGATGGCTATGGTATTATCAGGATTAGACCTCACAATCTCCTAACAATAAGGGGCAACGCCTTTCTGTTGATCCACTCAGGAGTCCAGAAAAGCATTAACATGTAACAAATTTGTTATACAAATTCCAGATTTATATTTATAGCAAATTCCAGATCTTCTCTTCACAGAAACAAGTAGCTGCTCTCCCCTTTGTCTTATTTTTGTCTCGTTGCAATGCAGAATCTGGCCTGTGAAGAAGCAGGAGTGGGTAATTTTAGTTGTGAAGGTTCCTTAGGGACTCGGCGTGACCTCGTTATAGGAAGTGACATCCTCAGCCTGGTGAAGACTGCACAACACGGGGCCTACTTTAGATTAGACTGCCACATTGCAACATTTGACTAAAAGCAGCATGAATATAACACTATTTTTGTTAGTTTACGTTATTCATTTGAGGAAAATATTTTTTGTTATGGTAACTTGTGTCACAATACACTTTTTTATATTATTATTTATTTATTTACATAGTGTGGATATCGAATATTTTGTTTATAACAGTTTTTTAAAAATCTGGGTGTTTGTATTCTGATCTGGAGACTTAAGGTTTAAAACTAAGGGTGTAAGTGTCACGTACCATGGTCGAAGACGGAAGCACATGCGGGTGACAGAATCAGGCAGAATAATCCAAAGGAATAGACAAAGTTCGTGGGCGAGAAACAGGCAGAGGTCAGGCGATCAGGCAAACAAACAAAATGGGGCAAGGCAGAAATCCAGGTCACTTTGTCAAAACACGAGAATAAGGCTTGGATAACGGCAGAGAACAAGTCAACTGAACGTTTACTTCACAAAGTCTGTATGCATCCAAAGTCTCTTAAGTGCTCTGGTGAGAGTGTGTGTGTGAAAAGTGTAGTCCTCAGCGGCCATGTTTGTAGTAAGTGGTGTTTCCTGGGAAACCGAGTCGTGGCTGGGCTGAGATATATGACAGTAAGGATACACAAAATTTTAATTTTATACAATACAATGCAGAGGTGTCTCGATTCCGTACATTTTTAATACAGCAAAAAACAACAACATTACCTTAGTTTTCCTAATTAAACAGTAGGAATGTTGACTAATTAAACATTATTTCATAAACTGTCTGAAGGGTGATGTCAGACATGGTTGTGGTATTAGCGCTGGTATATTATGCTCATTGTCACATTTCAGTCCACCACTCACTGGACATCAGCGTGAAAAAAAAAAAAAGACTAGGAAGCAGAAGTGGATCCATACACTAGACCTTAAAGGTTTGAGGGAATCTTCCAGCGCCTACTTACTGCTAATCGTAGCCATTGCTGTTTTTCCCAAGCTAATATGCTAGCATGCTTGTTGTATGCAGTATATGATTGATTTATTTTATTTTTTTTAATTCATAAGGTCATGTCTGTTTATTTAATATTGCATTCCACAATGACTGAGTGTAAATACATTGTCCAAGATGTAGCTGGTATCTTGCAAGCTGTATTTATGTACGAGTTGTGTTAAAACATGTTACCCCATGGTCAGAAAGTCACTAAACTGAAGGGACTTAGCAGGCGTTCACTGTCAGCTGTCAGTCAGCTGTGAGCTAGATACATCTGCAGTTTCACAAGCATAATGTGTCATCAAGATATCTTATTTTAAAGTGATTATGAAAATGCATACCTCAGAGGGATACATCAGAAATATATCAGTATAAGAGAATCCCGCACTCACGAACCACCGTCCTCAGGGTTTATTTCCCCATATTTAACAAAAAGAATGAACAACAAACTAGGCAAGCTGACAAACTGAGCTGCTATTAGAGTTGTCACGATACCATAAACATATCTTACAATACTATACCAGCTGAAGTATCACGATACCACACAATATTGCTTAATTCATTGCATTTACATTTATTCATTAGCAGATGCTTTTATCCAAAGCCACTTACAAATGAGGAAATACAAGCAAAAATGAGCAAATACAAGAAAATTCATAATTCAAATCTACAAAATGAACTAAATTTACAGAAATGCATAGATATAAATGAAAAACGACAAACCAAATTTTTCTCTGAATACTTTATTAATGAGAAGGAATAACTGGCTGTTGGAAAAACTCAAGAACAATCATACAATTGGCAAGCAGCTAATTCAATGTGTCATAGTTCATCTTTTGTTGAAACTCTACACACTAGACGGTACATAGTGCAGAGTGTAAGTGTATAGTACGTCATTTGGGACACAACTTTAGTATTTACTCTCCGAAGTGTGTTTTCAGGACCGAAGGAACGTAATGAGTAAATCTCCCCCGTGCTGCGCGCAGACCAACTAATCCATAATGAGATTGGTTGACAACGATTTTCATAATCGATTATTATCGATTTTATCGATTAGTTGTTGCAGCTCTACTTTAAAGATTAAGGTGAAGTGTTTAGTTTAAATGAATACTTTATTTAACTAACCTTTGTGTGTTCTGCAACAGCAGTGAGATGTGTCGTTTTAGCGAAAATTATATTAACTATGGCGCATTACTTACGGTACTACCACAGCGACAATACTACCGTTTAAAAAATACAGTGGCATTGGCGGTATTTTGAAGCTTTAGTATCACAATACTACCATAGTACCTATGTAGAGTAATGTTTGTAGAATATATAGTGTATTTTATTTTGGTTGTATTTGTTTTTTTGTTTTGTTTCTGTATGTGTGCGTGTGTATAAAATATATATATGTATATAATTATAGTTTAGTCAAAATGTATTCAATTTGTAGTTGCAAAAGTAAAACTGTACTACTGGTCCACTGTGCTCAATAGGCGCATCTAATTTTATCTTAAACAGGCAACTCAATTGGCAAGTACATGTCCATAACTCCTAATCTAAAGTGTGAATTTGGGAGAAAAAATAAATATGTTCAATGAAATTCTGTTGAATGTGTACCAATTAGTAAGTATTAACATAGGCAAAAAATTATGTTTTTTCATTGTGTGCCTGTTAAAGGGTTAAAAGCGCTCAAGCAAGATGGCTGACATCTTGCAAAAGGTCCCTTGGTAGGCAGAACGAAATTGTTTAAAGACAGTATCGTTTTTGGCTTGAAGATCTTTGTTGTTGTTATTGTTGATGATGATGATGGGATTGTCTCATCTCCAGACACAATATGTCCTTGAATAAGGACTTATGAGGAAAAGTTTAAAGGCTTTAAGTGCTCTGAATCAGTGGCTCCTGTCTGTAAGTTAGCTCTGACTGTAAATTAGAATGATGCCTGAACGACCCGTTACTATTTAATAAGTAAATCATGTAGAAATAGTTAGTGGATTTCCCCTTTAAATACGCCCGAAACATCAACAGATTTGTACCTGCTTGCTTTGTCTGGAGGAGATGCAAATATTTTCCACTTGGTTACTATACTGTATAAAATCTGGGATTGACACATCTTGCATATTTGACACATCAGTTTGCAGATGGTGGAGACGTGGATCTGCATCACAGAGTGAAGAAGCTGGCTGTATATAACCGCATCCTTATTAATAATAGATGGTAACGGCATGAGTCTGTTGGGAACAGAGAATAAAGAGGACAGAACCGTGTGTGTGTGGAGCAGAGCAATTCCCTGTCCACACAATGCCCACAGAAATCATCATGGCTGTGTGTTGCAGCTGATAATAAGATCAAACTGCCAAAACAGCAAGCAAACCTGTAATGTCAGGTCTTATGTCTTACAAACAACATTAGGAGACCTGTGATTTTATGCCTCTCTGTATATCTGTACAGAAGATAAAATGCCTCAGCTATACTGTGTGATATCTACTGAGCACCTTCCCTATCATTAACATCTTCCCTCACTTCCCTCCATCACCATGGAAACCATACACTCATGTGTAGTCAAAGCAGTCAAATTTACACTGAAGAGGATTATTATTCATGGTATATGAATCTTGTGTTAGCAGTGCACATTACCACGCTGTATACATTAGTAGGTTAGACATGAAAATTCCTTTAATGCAGTATATCATATTGCATAATAATGCATATTTAAGTCAATCACTACATTTCTACATTTCTCCCAAGTCTTCCGGGTGGGTTAATTTTAGCAAAAGACAAAACTTGCTGCATTATTCAGAAACGAATGCCGCATTCTGATTGACCTATTTCCTGCGAGAGACATCATGGCATCTGTGCTGAACACACAAGCAGAGTGAAATCACCGGGAGACACAAGGAGAGTAGCAGTGTCCTTATTGGATCTTGTTTTCAATTTTATTTTAGTGGTTGGTAAAACTGCGTCTGCTAATGGCTTGTGCACTAATTTGAGCTATTATATATGAGTGTTATATAATATTTCCTAAACTGGATTAGTTTTTGTTAACACAATATGATATGACCATAAAAGAAGCATCTGAAATTTGCCATCGTTGAAATGATTGTACAACTCAGTATCATAGTGTCATGAGATGGAACGGGTACACAGATACAAATGCAGGTAGAGGTGTTTATTGAGATCAGGGCAGACAAATCCAAAAGTCAGAGTAGACAAAAATCAGAATCTGTAAGCAGGCAAAAGGTCGGGCGATCAACAAACAGGGCATCAGAGGCAGGACAATATCTGAAAACACTAGCCAAATGAGGTCAATAAGAAACATGAGCAGAGAGATAAACAGGCTTAGTATAGTCACAAATGCATGGATGGAGCATATACTTGACAAAAAGTGAGTGGAATGAAAGTCCTGTTGTGGTGTGATTGTGCTGTGAATGGGATGCAGGTGTGCGTGATCAAAATGAAGGTGAGGGTGAATGTGTCAATGTGCGAGTGTTCTGGGAATTGCAGTCCATGTTGGCCATGTTTGTAGGCCGCAGTGCAGGCTAGGAAATGGAGTTTGTAGTGTGAGTAGGGCCTGGAACTACTGGCTGGAGACGTGACACATGGAAGGAAGGGGTAATACGGCAATGGCGTGGCAGTTGAAGTTGATATGTGACTTTGTTGATGCGTTTGATGATCTTGTATTGTCCGTTGTTTCTAGGTGTTCGTTTTTTCCACAGTTGTCAAAGGCCTTTGGTGGCCAGCCACACCTGATCACCAGGCTGATTTTTAGGAGTGGGCCCTCTGCTGCGATCCGCATAATTATTAGAGGTTTCTGCAGCTCTTAGAGGTTTAGTGAGTGCTTTCCCCGTACCTGTTTGCTGCGTTTGAACCATTCATTGACGGCTGGTGAATCTGTGGTGTTGGCATTCCATAGAAATAGGGGGGGCTGGTATCCAAGAACACATTGGAAGGGTGTGAGTTTGGTGGCTGAGTGACATAGTGAGTTTTGGGCATATTCGGCCCAGGGTATGAACTGGGCCCAATCGTCCGGGTTGGCTGAGCAAAATGTACGGAGGCACCTGCCCACCTCTTGGTTGGCTCATTTGACCTGCCCATTGGACTGGGGATGGTAACCTGAGGTGAAACTCACGGTGACACGTAGTTTCTTCATAAAGCTGGCCCACACCCTGGATGTAAACTGAGGGACTCGATCACTCACTATATCATCTGGAATCCCGAAATATCAGAATACATGATTAAAAAGCAATTCTGCTGTGGCAAAGGCTGAAGGCAGACCTGAGCGAGGTATGAGGTGCAGAGACTTGGAGAATCTATCCGTGACTACTAGGATGGTTGTTTTACACTGAGACCGGTGAGAAAATCAATGGCCAGATGGGACCAGGGGCGTTGATGTGTGGGTAGTGGTAAGAGCTTGCCAGCGGCGAGTGTTCTTGGTACTTTGGTTTGAGCACAAATACTGTATGAGGTGACTGCCCGTTGTACGTCCTTTATTATGTTCGGTCACCAGTACTTTTCCATTAGTAAGTGGTAGGTTCCGGGGATTCCTGGGTAGCCGGTAGCTGCTGAAGTATGTGCCCAAGTTATGAGTTTGTTCCTCAATTGGGTCAGTACGAAAAGTTTGTTCGGACGGCATAACTGGGGTATCTGTTGTCTGGGGGTGTTGTTGATGGCTTGATCCATCTCCCATTCAATAGTTCCCACTACCCAGTAAAGTAGGGTAAGGTAAGGGCCTGTTCTGCAGCTTTGTTCCATGCCAGTCTCTTGGAGCCTCCTTTTAGCAGTTATGTCAGGGGGTGTGCTATAGAGCTGAATCCTTGGATGAAGCATCAGTAGAAATTTGCAAAGCCAAGAAATCGCTGTAAGTCCTTGACTGTAGGTGGTGTAGGCCAACTGACTATGGTGTCCACTTTGCTCTGATCCATGGCAATACCACCCAGGCTAATGATATAGCCGAGAAAGACCATGGTTCTCCGATGAAATTCGCACTTCTCCCCTTTAACGTAGAATTGATGTTGCAGGAGGTGCTGGAGGGCTTGGCGAACATGACTGACATGACTTTCTAGGGATGGTGAATAAATTAGGATGTAGTTGTCAGGCAATGACTAATTAACCCAGCATATCTCTGAGGACATCATTAATTAGTCATTGGAGGGTGTGCTAGAGAGTCCATACAGCATCACCAGGTACTCGTCGTTACCTGAGGTAGTGAGTAGGCGGTCTTTCATTCGTCCCTGTCTCTGATGCGTACTAGGTTGTACATGCTCTGTAGATTGAGTTTAGTGAACACTTTGCCTGATCTGAGCTGTTCTAGGATGGCAGGAACTAAAGGGAACGGGTAGCAATACTTTACTGTGCATTGGTTCAAACCCTGGTAATCGATACAAGGTCTAAGTCCACCTCCTTTTTTCTCCATGAAGAAGCCTGCAGAAACTGGAGAATTAGAGGGTATTATGCATCCTTGCTGCAATGCTTCTTGTATATACTCTTCCATGGCCTGTTGTTCAGTGAGGGAAAGGGGGTAAATGCGACTGGGAGGAGGCGTGGATCCTGGGAGCAGCTCAATGGCGCAATCGTACGGTCTGTGGGGAGGTAAACCACTGGCTTTGGTCTTGCTGAAAACTGTGCTTAGATCCTTGTAGTCTGGAGGAATAATGAATTGGGCTTGATTCTCCAGGCTTTCAATGGAGGTGGTGGCGATGAGGAGCTCTGGTTAAAGAATACAGTGAGATTTGCAATATGGTGACCACTTGGTGATTTCCTTGTCAGACCATGAAATGGAGAGGTTATGCTGTTCCATCCACGGGAGACCCAGAATGATAGGGTATCCACGTGATACTGTGATGAGGAGTGTGATGTACTCTTGGTGAAGAGCGCTGACTTGAAGGAGAATGGGCTGTGTGCTGTGAGAGTCAAGACAATATCAGAAAACGCTAGGCAAAACTGGGTCAAGAACAGAACCACAATCGGAGAGATAAAGCAGGCTTGGTATCATCACAAACCCAAGGAATGGCGCATATACTTCGCAAAGAGTATGTGACATGAAAGTCCTTTTATACTGTGGCCATGATTGTGCTGTGAATTGGATGCAGGTGTGAGTGATTTAAAATGAAGGTGAGAGTGTTCTGGGAATTGTAGTCTGTGGAGGCCATGTTTGTAGGCCACAGTGCAGGCTCGGAAGTGGAGTTCATGGCTTGCGTAGACCTAACAAAATCAAGCTGCTAGACTGTATTCTGGATGACCGGGTGTTGTTGGCTCTTATCTTCCTATTACAGCGTCACTAGATAGTCACCTATAGCGTAAGTCATGTGTGCGAGTCTCTCGATTTAATTTAATTTGAGGCTATGTCATTATTAATTTCGTCCTGCTCCAACAAAATCGGGCCACTGCTGGTATTTGCTTACATCTGAGCAACATTGAATTAAATTACATTTCAGTGACTGTTAACTGGGATTGTTAACAGACTCTAGTGTTATGACAAAAACGTAGAAGCAGAACTTTGCCGTGTAAGTAGACTACACAACTTGCTAAAATTCTGTAGCATATTCAAAAGGATGTGTTGCATTTGGAAACTCCCTGTGACATACAGTAATTGTTACATTAATAGAGTAAATATTTGGAATTTACATATTGTCTCACATGTCCTGCACATAGTTGTGTTTTCCCTGCTCGAACACACCCACTTCAACTCTGTTACTGAGCTGTTAATTAGCTAATTAATTGAATCATGTGTGTTGAGAGAAGGAAAAACACTAATATGTTTAAGACCGGGAGTCCTCCGAGACCAGGGTTTGGGAACCAATAAATGTTTTGTAAATAAAAGCAGCTTTCCATATTTCTGACTATGACTTATCCCATACGAGCTATCTTATAAGAGTTATCCCATCCCTTCAGGCTTCAGCATCATGTTGTAAGAGGCTTCTTAAAGGGTCTGCTCGGTCAGAAAACTGATATTTCATATTGACAGACTGAATAAGGTGGCTAAGACATTGCCATGGCAACGCTCCAGAGTTAGGCGACTGGTGTGTGTGTGTGTGGGTGTGTGTGGACTTATTGCTCTGCCTGAGGCAAATATCTGAAATGATGAGTGCAGTGTCAGCCGCATTCCTATCACATTCACTAAATTTAAAAAAAATTACAATGGGACATCATTTTCTGTTCTTATAGCAGTGTCAGCACTCGCCGTTACTCACAAAGACTTTGCTAACTCAGCTAGAGCTGCTTTTAACGGTCTATAGTCAACTCCAGAATTGAGAAATGATGTATTGAACGTACACATGGTGACACTGTATAGTTTTATTTCTTTCAAGTGCATTCTTCTTCTTCTTCTTAACCCTAGAATTAACATTTGGCAAAGTCCGCCATGAAGATCATAAGATTTTCCAGTTATAACTAACAAGGTTGGGTCTTAGACCTTTTGCCATCTTTACAATTTCATGCTCTTTTATATTCTCTGGTTTGTACATGTACACTACTGTCTCCAATTTAGACCTCAGTTTGTCAATAAGGTTCAAATATGACACTTGCAATGGCCCTTGGCATCAATGGCACTGATTTTTGTATTTGCTGCGACTATTTCTGCATTGTTTAGGATCTTTATGGATATAGAGCTATATCTATGGTCAAACCTTAACCTCCTAGCAGAGGCAACCAGGTTTTGCACTAAAATATCCAGGTACTTGATGCCATCAGTCTTCAAAAAGCCCAAAAAAAGAAAGACAGTCATCCACATCCATATTTTGCAGTGGGTATATATATATATTTTTTTAATACTAAACTGTGTAAAACCTTGTGGTCGTCTTTGCCAGCCTCATCATCATTCTCAAATTTCACCAAAAGCAGACACATTGTTTCTGGTGACACTGATATACAGTGAAGGGGAAATAAGTAAAGTATATGGACACTTTTTTGTGTGTGTTTTTGTTAATACACTTCCAGTGCATATGTGTACTGTGTGTGTATAAATTTACACATAATGTGTTTTGTCTTTGTACTTTTACACAAGTAGTTTGTATTCATAATAAAGATGTTAAAATGAAAATGATGAGTGGAAAATGTATTCAGACACCACAAATGAATGAAATTACCAACATTAGCATTTTGTTTCAAAGCTGCTGTTGGCAATCACAGCTTCAACATATATACAGTAAGAAATTATTAGCTTTTTGCAGCATTGTGGTTCAAATTTTGCCCATTTGTCTTGGCAAATTGTCTTTAATTCTCCAAGATTCAAGTCAGCACCTTCACCTTATTTTATTTTATTTTTTTAAACCAATCTTGAGTAAGTTTGGTTGTATCTTGGCCGAAGAGATTCAATTCTCCCCTTCATTATTGCATTCGTGATTCCTTCTATGACGTGTAATGTGGCTCCATATCGTGATGCTCCCACCTCCGTGCTTCACTGTGGGTGTGGTGTTCTTGGAATCATCGGCACAACCCTTCTTTCTCCAAACATGACGAGTTGAATTATTGCCAGAGTGTTCATTTTTGTTTCATCTGACCAGCGTGTACTGTTCCAAAAGATTTGTCTAAATGCTCATGTGATCTGTGTGCTGCTTTTTCAGCACAGGAATTTTGCATGAGGTTAAGGAATGGACATGATTTACACTGCTTATCGTTCTCTGTGTAACTGCTCTTCCTGCTGCTTTCAGGCCGTCCTGCAACTCTTTTCGGGTGAATGCTGACTTTTTCATTGCATTGTGTATTATTAATTTAAGAGTGAATTATTAATATCATGAATAAATTCTGGGGACGATTAGTTGTGGTTCTGTGAACTTTCCGCCTGCGTATTATCAAACCAGTTGTGCTGACCGGGATATTTAAGGTCTTTGCTATGGCTCTGTAGCTTTTCCCATTTGAGTGGTTTATAATGTTGTCCCTGAGAACTTCAGGAAGCTCCTTCACCTTCACTATGATTGATACTTGCTTAAAATTTTCCCAACCAATGGCAATGTCTTTCTATAATGACACCAGGTCCAGTTTGCATGGGAACATCTTTTTTGCAGCACTTGTATCTAGAAATTTTTATGTCTACATTTTAAAACTCTGCTATAATTTAGAGCACTAAACTAACCAAGCCTGTATGACAACTTAGCATGACAAGTTTTTGCCTTTAAAAACACATCAGTAGTCATTTTGTGCACATACTTTTGCATTCAAGAATACGCATTTTTTTTAGCTGTTGGGAGATCAAATTGAACTCTGAAATCTATCCTGTTTGTACACTGCTGGCCCTTATTTCATTCAGATAGTAACAGGTTTGTACTATTGTGTAATGACTAAACCTTGATACTGACTCAACATTATCCTCAATGCTTTATGCGCATTACTACTGTTTTCAGTCTAGAAAAGCAAGAAGACCTTTTGTACTTATACAAGTTAAGAATAATATAGGCTTGTTTTAAAAAAAAATAATAAATATTCATTTGCTTTTTTTGATGGTGTAGATAGAATTATTTTATAAAAACAAAAGTTGTTAGTGGACTCAGCCTTTTACGCTCAGTTGTATGCTTAATGCATAACTCAACCATATACCAAATTAAAATTAAAACAGCCCACATGAAAAATGCTCACAACGACACGTTAGAACTGATTTTGTCCCTTTTTTTATATTGCGTCTATTATGTATCGTTTTATTTTGGAGGTCGTTGTCACCGCAGGGGAAACCATTGTCTGCGAAATTAGTCCTCGTTTGCAGAAAAGCAAGAAACAGCTGAGTTTATTTACCGCCAGATCAGCATGCCATTCTCAATATTGTTCTCAGCATGCTCACTTCTCTCAGTGTAGCGTTTTCTATAAATGACTTCTCAGCCGAACATCATAGCACTGTGCGCCGAACAAGACTTGTCTAATTTCACTTAGTCTTCATTTAGCTTCATTTAGCCTTCTGTGTCTACCAGTACCCACTGGGCTCCTGAGAAAACAGACACATTTTTAATTTGTGGTAGAAGTAGGGGTTGGTGGAATTATGTATTGCATCCATGTGTAGTGAGGTAATGATAAGTGGTAAAGTGCCTCATAATTTGTAATGATAAATCAAAGGCGGCATCGTGGGTATGTATTGGGATGTTATTAGATACATGAGAGATCCGGGCGAACCATGGGAGTCATTGGAAGCTGGAATGGTAGGCCATAGCTACATATACTTAAACAATAATTGCTTAACCATGTATTATTGACCATGTTTTTCTTGTCTGCTGAACAGAATTATAATGGATTTACCAAGGCAGTCCAATTTGGTTAATTTGTTTCATGATTGTAATGTTGTGCATGTTCAAGATTGATATAGTTTTTTTTTATCCTTCATTAGTAATTATGATGCTGTACACAAAATGATCGCTATCAACCACCTAGTACGTTTTGGCTGTAGCTAAATTGAAACCTTCATTGTTAACATGAAGGCTGAGAGACATGCAGCTAAGATGTATGTACAGTGGGGGAAATAAGTATTGAACATTTTATTCAGTAAATATATTTCCAGTGAGGTTATTCACATGAAATTTTCACCAGACATCAGTATTAACTCAAGAAATCCACACATATAAAGAATTCACAACATTAAAGTCCATAAATTAAGTTATGTGTAATAAAGTGGAATGAGACAGGAAAAAAGTATTGAACACACTAAGAAAAAGCAGCTCTGCAAGGCAAGGGAAGGCAAGAAACCAGCTGAAATCCGTAAGTAATTATACCCCCTATCTGTGCAAATTAATATCAGCTGGGTTTATAAAAAGGCTTTTCGTTACCAAGGTGTCACACAAGAAACATCTCACGATGGGCAAAGATCTCTACGTCACTTGGTTGAGATATGCCGACAGTGCTAACTGAAAGATTCGCTATAAATCTGAAACATGAATAAATAAAATCTGTCCTACAGATGTATGTTACTGCATACATGTATGCATCTTAATGTAAAACTGTTGTATGAAGCATAACTTTGTAAGGTTAAGTGAACATTAGCGTTATTTTTGAAGATCAGGAAAACAGCAGCGTATAAGGTTTCAGCATTAAACATTATTAGTGTATGTAGTAACCTCTTAATATGGATGTACATACATGCACTATATGGAGAAAAGTATGTGGCACCTGACCATCCTATCACATCACAACTGTGAATATTGCAGATTTGTATTGGATTAAATCATAGCTCTTGCGTATAATCATTTTAATCACAGTACCATGCTAGGTACAACTAATTCATCAAATGGGGATTAAAGTGTCTGTCTAAATCCTAATCCAGGGAATTGGACGTTGTAACAAAATCATGTTAAGGCAGGTAACACCAACACTCTAACATTATCATTTAGAAGATTTTCTTCCGCCACGCCCAACGTGTTTGAAGTCTCAGTCCTTATTTGGCATAAGAATTTGCAACATGTGAGAGGTGCTGGAGTACCATAGTTTTCATTCTATTAGGTTGACCAATAAAGCCATTTCAGCAGGAAGATTGTCAAAACCATTGACTAAAACCATAACTATTATAGCTTGGGTAATGAGAGTTGTGTGTAACTTGTTGTTTCTGTGATCAGTCTAATGTATGATTTGTAATTTCCTGTATGCAGAGTGCCCACCTGGCACTGATTGACACTTTGATGATGGCCTATACGGTGGAGATGGTGAGTATGGACAAGGTTGTAGCGTGCATGCAGCAGTATTCTACCGACTGCGCTGACGGAGACACGCCCTACGACACGGAGGATGGCGTCATTAGCTGGATGAATAAGGTAGTTAATTATTTATTTCTTCCCTTCTTACTAAGAAATTAATGCTCTAATAGCCTGGTCCATTAGAAAGAATAAAATTGCTTACTTTGTTTCTTCTGTCTTCGGTGATACAATATAAATTATGTCTTGTTCCCTGCCAGTTTGAGTTTATAAGTATCAATTTCCTAAAAGCTTGTTCTAATGGAAAGTCTGCGTGGCCTGTTGTAAACGTATCAACTGAATGGTATTTGCTGTCAGAGTAAGCATCTGCGTGACTTACCATAAGAACAAATGCACCTCAACCAAGGCTTATAGTGTTTACATTCCCTTTGTGCTGGCAGCCCACACACACACACACACACACACACTATAAATTGTACAATATAAACAATGTTCAGGACTGTTACATGTCCCAGCATGTAAGAACTAAATGGTTAAACCTAAAGGAATCTTCCAGGATTTTCAACCTAATCTCTGTCCACCTGATCTGTAACATATGTGCGATTACTACAGACCAAAACTTTTGACAAGTTTCTCTGGGCTGAGCGACTGTACGATACATCATGATACATGCTCACGCTGTACGATACGTCACGACACATGCTCACGCTGTACGATACGTCACGACACATGCTCACGCTGTACGATACGTCACGACACATGCTCACACTGTACGATACGTCATGACTTGCTCACGCTGTACGATACGTCATGACAGATGTTCACACTGTACGATTGCGAGTGCTCACACTGTACTCTACCAAATAACGCAGGTGCTCACATTGTATGATACCTCATGACGTGGGTGCACACACTGTATCATACCTCATGACGCAGATGCTCACTCTGTATGATAGCAAATTACGCAGGTGCTCACATTGTACGATACCTCATGATGCGGGTGCTCACACTGTACTCTACCTCATGACGCGATTACTCACACTGTACGATACCTCATGACGCGGGTGCTCACACTGTACTATACCTCATGACGCGGGTGCTCACACTACTATACCTCATGACGCGATTACTCACACTGTACTATACCTCATGACGCGATTACTCACACTGTACTATACCTCATGACGCGATTACTCTCACTGTACTATACCTCATGACGCGATTACTCACACTGTACTATACCTCATGACACGATTACTCACACTGTACTATACCTCATGACGCGATTACTCACACTGTACTATACCTCATGACACTGTACTATACCTCATGACGCGATTACTCACACTGTACTATACCTCATGACGCGATTACTCACACTGTACTATACCTCATGACGCGGGTGCTCACACTGTACTATACCTCTTGACGCGGGTGCTCACACTGTACTATACCTCATGACGCAGGTGCTCACACTACTATACCTCATGACGCAATTACTCACACTGTACAATACCTCATGACGCGATTACTCACACTGTACTATACCTCATGACGCGATTACTCACACTGTACTATACCTCATGACGCAATTACTCACACTGTACTATACCTCATGACGCAATTACTCACACTGTACAATACCTCATGACGCGATTACTCACACTGTACTATACCTCATGATGCGGGTGCTCACACTGTACTATACCTCATGACGTGGGTGCTCACACTGTACTATACCTCATGACGCGATTACTCACACTGTACTATACCTCATGACGCGATTACTCACACTGTACTATACCTCATGACGCGGGTGCTCACACTGTACTATACCTCATGACGCGATTACTCACACTGTACTATACCTCATGACGCGGGTGCTCACACTGCTATACCTCATGACGCGATTACTCACACTGTACTATACCTCATGACGCGATTACTCACACTGTACTATACCTCATGACGCGATTACTCTCACTGTACTATACCTCATGACGCGATTACTCACACTGTACTATACCTCATGACGCGGGTGCTCACGCTACTATACCTCATGACGCGATTACTCTCACTGTACTATACCTCGTGACGCGATTACTCTCACTGTACTATACCTCATGACGCGATTACTCACACTGTACTATACCTCATGACGCGATTACTCACACTGTACTATACCTCATGACACTGTACTATACCTCATGACGCGATTACTCACACTGTACTATACCTCATGACGCGATTACTCACACTGTACTATACCTCATGACGCGGGTGCTCACACTGTACTATACCTCTTGACGCGGGTGCTCACACTACTATACCTCATGACGCAATTACTCACACTGTACAATACCTCATGACGCGATTACTCACACTGTACTATACCTCATGACGCGATTACTCACACTGTACTATACCTCATGATGCGGGTGCTCACACTGTACTATACCTCATGACGTGGGTGCTCACACTGTACTATACCTCATGACGCGATTACTCACACTGTACTATACCTCATGACGCGATTACTCACACTGTACTATACCTCATGACGCGATTACTCACACTGTACTATACCTCATGACGCGGGTGCTCACACTGTACTATACCTCATGACGCGATTACTCACACTGTACTATACCTCATGACGCGGGTGCTCACACTACTATACCTCATGACGCGATTACTCTCACTGTACTATACCTCGTGACGCGATTACTCTCACTGTAGTATACCTCGTGACGCGATTACTCTCACTGTACTATACCTCATGATGCGGGTGCTCACACTGTACTATACCTCATGACGTGGGTGCTCACACTGTACTATACCTCATGACGCGATTACTCACACTGTACTATACCTCATGACGCGATTACTCACACTGTACTATACCTCATGACGCGATTACTCACACTGTACTATACCTCATGACGCGGGTGCTCACACTGCTATACCTCATGACGCGATTACTCACACTGTACTATACCTCATGACGCGATTACTCTCACTGTACTATACCTCATGACGCGATTACTCACACTGTACTATACCTCATGACGCGGGTGCTCACGCTACTATACCTCATGACGCGATTACTCTCACTGTACTATACCTCGTGACGCGATTACTCTCACTGTACTATACCTCATGACGCGATTACTCACACTGTACTATACCTCATGACGCGATTACTCACACTGTACTATACCTCATGACACTGTACTATACCTCATGACGCGATTACTCACACTGTACTATACCTCATGACGCGATTACTCACACTGTACTATACCTCATGACGCGGGTGCTCACACTGTACTATACCTCTTGACGCGGGTGCTCACACTGTACTATACCTCATGACGCAGGTGCTCACACTACTATACCTCATGACGCAATTACTCACACTGTACAATACCTCATGACGCGATTACTCACACTGTACTATACCTCATGACGCGATTACTCACACTGTACTATACCTCATGACGCGATTACTCACACTGTACTATACCTCATGATGCGGGTGCTCACACTGCACTATACCTCATGACGTGGGTGCTCACACTGTACTATACCTCATGACGCGATTACTCACACTGTACTATACCTCATGACGCGATTACTCACACTGTACTATACCTCATGACGCGGGTGCTCACACTGTACTATACCTCATGACGCGATTACTCACACTGTACTATACCTCATGACGCGGGTGCTCATACTACTATACCTCATGACGCGATTACTCTCACTGTACTATACCTCGTGACGCGATTACTCTCACTGTACTATACCTCGTGACGCGATTACTCACACTGTACTATACCTCATGACGCGATTACTCACACTGTACTATACCTCATGACGCGGGTGCTCACACTACTACACCTCTTGACGCGGGTGCTCACACTGTACTATACCTCTTGATGCAGATCCTCACACTGTAGGATACCTCATATTTTGCTTTGGTCTATTTTTCAAAAGGTGAACGAATACTTGAAAGAGATCATCATCCAGGAGCAAAGCAGGAGAGAGGCACAGAGGGCCGAGCCCCTTGAGATCCCTAAGGTAAGTTTACCAGCCTCCTGTTCATTCTGAATTAGTAATTATTTCATTATTTTGGAGGCATTCCGGTGTAAAAGATGCTCTCTTTTTCTTAATGCAAACAATTAAGACTACCTAGAGTTTCATATCAGAATGGGTTTTTCTAATTAAATTCTTATTAGGAGAATTATAAGCAGTTAATAAGCATAGCCGTAAGTTTATAGAGGAATAACCATCTGATGAACGAGATAATGGGAAGAAAACCTAAATCCTGACATTGTTACACGCAGTTACACGCAGAACAGATCAGACTCCGAGAGATCCATGTGCTTTAATACAAAATCCAAACATACAAAATGAAAAGCAGTCAGTAGTCAGAACACAGGAAATCACAGTGCAAACAGGCCAGAGGATACAACGAACAAACCAAGTAAAAGACCAGGAGAAGAGCAAGGCTCAATATGTAATTTTTTTTTTACAAGACTTCGTAACAAATGAATGTTCTTTGCGTGTTTATTTACTAAAGAGTCGGGAAGTAAACTGGAAGTGGAATGGCAGAGCTTGAGCTAGAATTCTGGAGCTTGCGACCTCTGCTGGTGGGGAGGGGTAGTGTCCTGGGTTGGTGCTAACAGAACCAAAAATCTGATAATTGTTTATACTTGTGTGAAGTACATTACTCTACATTACTACTTCTGTATAAACTGTTGCTAAGGTAACCTCTCACAATGCCCTGCCTATAATGACACATGCCATGTTGCTGTATAAGGGTTTTTTTTGGACTTTGCTGAGTCATAGACTCACCTTTGTGGAAGGTCCAGAGCTGCTGTGCGGAATCTCTCAGTTTGATGTTATGATGTCGACATTTGCTGATGTATGTTCTGCATGTTTAGTAGTCTGCATTTTTAGAGTACCACACACTCCCATACTGCGTTCTTAGTGGAGACCCGTATGATGTCGGGTCAGTGGTGATAGACACTCAGATACTGTGTGGATCCACACATGACACTGCCAGCATTCAACTCAAATCATGTTGGGTCCAGTTTAGGCACAGAACCTAACAGCGCACCAAAAGGCAAACTTCATGGATAAAAAAAAAATGCAAATAAGCAGCTTTTTTGCCCAAACAGGAATTTTCAGAAATAAGAAAATACATGAGCAAGCAGCCCAATGAAGTCTGAACAAAAGAATATAAATGGGTTGCAGATTAAGTTTTATAATTGTTAAATGTACAAAGAGCAAAGAACATGCTAACCTCCTTAATAATAAACATGAGGGGATGGAAATTAAAAAATAAATAAATAAATAACCCTGCACATACACATTTGACTGGAAAATGTACATAGAAATGTACAAATGTAATCACAAATTCCCAATATCTGAGCAGAAAATTTGTTCCCTTAATCTGGATTTTAAACATATTGAAAACACTGTTTATTAGCTGTGTATTCTTCAATCAAAGAAAGAAATTATTGGGTATTTTGATCTGCAAAATATTTGTATACAGTTTTTCAAAAGCTCCTCCCACCCTGCACAGAGGTCATTGCAGGTCTAAGCATGTGATGTTAATATAAGAAGTCACATCTGTGTGACAGGTATGGTTTAAGCTAGTAGTCATAAAAGTTTAAAGGGGCCATGATATGAGAAATCAAAATTTCCTTGATCTTTTGACATGTAAGAGATCATTGGACCATTAAAACATCCTGCAAGTTTCATAGCTTAATACGTCCTCCTCAGTACAAAACAGTGTTCGTTTAACCAAGCTCCAAAAACGGCTCGTTTGGATGTAGCGAGATTTGTGAGGTCACACGGGCAAATACATTTGCATATGACTGTCCCTATAGCAAGATTTCAACACCTACTTTTACATCATCGTACTGTTGGCCCCGGCCACTGGCACTCAGTCGATGAAAACAGTTCCGCACGGGGTATGGCGGGGGGTGGGGGGGCGTTAATAATTAATTCATAAGCGAAGATGTTAGCCATTCATAGCACTGGGTGGTTACATTAAAGTCTTAAAGGTAACGGACATAAGAACCGATCGTTTCGGTCAGAGACAGGGTGGGAAAAGGTCATAAATTACTACATTTTGTATGTTTTTTTTAACAAAAAACTTTACGAATATTATAATTACACCTCAGGGAAGATAATAAAAATAAAAACATCATGACCCCTTTAAAAAGCAGAGATCCATAGAGACCCTTTTGCTTTTTGCTCCCCGAAACCTTGCATGCAGAAAAGCCCTGTGCTGTTCTAGGACACTTCTTTAGGGAAATTCCCAAACAAAAAAAAAACAACCCAAACAAAAACATTCCTATTAACCCTGTCATTATCTCTGGGCGTCATCAACCCTCCGAGTTGCATTGCCGTTCCAACACTACAGTGACCACAGTGATTCCCGTCACCGTCTGCAGCTTAATTGAACAGTAATGAACAGTACGGCATTTTTCCAGTGAACTGCCCTCAGGGGCAGTTGTGGCTTGGCGGTTAAGGCTCTGGGTTACTGATCGGAAGGTTGAGGGTTCAAGCCCCTTCTCTGCCAAGCCGACTCTGTTGGGCCCTTGAGCAAGGCCCTTAACCCTCTCTGCTCCGGGGCGCTGTATCACGCTGACATGCTGGGGTATGCGAAGAAAAGAATTTCACTGTGCATATGTAGATATGATCAATAAAGACTCATTATCATTATCAGTGTTTTTACTTAAAGTAATGAGCTATTGATTAAATAAGAAGTCACATCAGACTAGGTCTACTTTCTTTTATTTTTCCTCCTATGATGAGGAGATCTTCCCTCCTGATCCCGATTCCTGATTCCTCTCTTTCCTCTCTTTCACTCTATTTTCTGACCGAAGTCTCCAACCAAATGGTATATGAAGCTGGTTCCTGTAAGTTTCAACATAGATGTGCTTTTTCCCTCTCCATCATGTTTTCATCTGCTTGCCTGTGTTCAACATCAGTCGTGTCAGTCAAACCACGTCATCGCTGTAGTCAAGTCTGTCTAGGATTTCTTAAACGTTCATCTGCCTCAGTGTGTGTCACGTCACTCATTATTTTCGCTACATCATTACGCAAAATGACAGCAAGGTAAAATATCTTGAATATTTTCAAAAGTCAAATTCTATTTAGTATTTTCTAATTTTTTTGTATTTTTTGTAATTTTTCTAGTATTTTCTAATTTTATAAGTTCACAAGAAACCAAATATAAGATTATTAAAATTTTTTCTAGACATTTTTACTCATTCAAGCGTTCCATTTTCTTATACTATTGGCAGATAATGTAGGTAATTTTATTGCTAAAAACAAGCAAAATTATCTGTCAGTAGAATAAAAAAGTTTAAATCTTGAAATGAGTAAAAAATGTCTAAAAGTAGGTTTAATAATATTATAATCTTATAATAGGATGTACTAGATCAGTCTGACTATATTCAAGATATTTTCATTTGCTTAATCATTTTTTGCAGTGCATTTACTTTAAAAAACAAAACTGTTCCCATGACCCTTTATTAAATTTATTTTTTTTTAATTGATTTTTCAACTTATCCATCTGTAAAAAATAAAAAATAGTTTTAAATTCATGCTCTTTTGACATCATCCCTTTTCTGACTCCTATTATTTTTGTACAGGCTCTTGATGCTGGAGAGCTCTGCTCACTGCTGTGTGTGTTTGTGTGTGTGTATGTGTGTGTATGTGTGTGTACACAGGCCCGCTATAGGAAGGAACAGACGTTGCCTAAAACAGTACCATGGATCCCCCCAGTGGACAACCTGCTGAAGGACAGCACAGATGGCTGCGCCCTTGCTGCGCTGCTGCACTTCTACTGCCCTGACCTTGTCAAACTAGAGGGTAGGCACCCCTGCTGTGTGTGTGTGTGTATGTGTGTGTGTGTGTGTGTGTGTGTGTGCGCGTGTGCGCGAGCACGCGTCCATGTGTAGGAGTGGGTTAATTGTTGCATTGTGACATTTGTTGTATCCCGACGCCTCAGTTTGTCCCTAGAATTTTGAAATAATGACTCGTTTATATTTAAAAATTACAGAAAGAAATGAGAGGGGTGACCACAAGAGGATTTCACATGTAAAGCAACATAATCAATGAAATCATTCGTCATGTTAATCGTCCTTGTCACACATTTAAAGTAATCACATCAGACCAATGGAAATCAATTAGATTAGTGACCTGTGAATGATTGTATTTATCACACTAGTCATGTGATGTGCTGATTAATGGCCTAACCTGTGATTGGTGGAGTCCCTCTGTACTCCTGACTGCGTTTGCTCATTTTGTACAAAACTTGTTTCCTTGACAGACGTGTGCCTGAAAGACAGCATGTCTTTAGCGGACAGCTTGTACAATCTGCAGCTCGTTCAGGACTTCTGCCGCGAACACTTGAACCGCTGCTGCCACTTCAGCCTGGAGGATATGCTCTACGCCTCTTCTTCCATCAAAGTAAGCCGTCATTTCTTCAGCTTTAGAACAAATTACTGTATTCAACCACGGACACTACCATCATCCATGCCCTTACTGTATATAGAGTTCTCCGATAGTAAGTGTAGTCTCTGAGAAAACAGTTCTGGGATTTCTTCCAGTGAGAGTGTACGCAGAGAATACTGAGACTGAGAACAGTATTATACCACTTCAACACTGTTTATTTCAGCAGTGTTACATCACTTTAATACTGCAGATCCTGTAGCAGAAACAAAAATAATTCTCAGGTACTTGTTTGATTTCATGTAGTCTGATAATAAACATTTATTTACCATTAATAGACAGAGACTCCAGCGTTGGCTTTTTGAACTAGCCAAATGTAAAGCAGCTCCATTAAGGTTTCTAGTTCTAGGAAAGTTTTAGAGAAAAAAAAGTAAGAGGACACCGTTGGTGAAAACTGTTTCTAGTTGTTATATAGCAAGGTCTACGTTTCATGGGCATTCCTCAACTTCAACTATAAACTGATTAAAAAAAAAAAAAATTGCAATATATTATAATATCATATGCTGTATGAAAACGCCTTAGTACAAACGTTTTATTAAGAGACAGACATGCAGTTTTGTAGATGCGGATGTGTATACATGATCCTAAAGTTAATTATTGTAAATAAAAAGTGCCTGATGCTTTAACGTGACGGCTACACTGAGGAAGATTTCATATGCTAACCCTAACCTTATGCCTCACACCTCACACCTCCAGGGTTGAGGGTTTGATTCCCACCTCTACCCTGTGTGTGTGTGTGTGTGTGTGTGTGTGTGTGTGTGTGTGTGTGGAGTTTGTATGTTCTCCTTGTGCTTCGTGGGTTTCCTCCCCATGTCCAAAAACATTTTTCCAGACTCATTAAGGAAAATTAATGTGTCTACAATGATTTCTATGTGTCCTATTAATTAGTAAACGATTTTGTTCCACTGAGAACAAAGATGAGCGAGATGGTCCGACTTGCATGTTGAATTTCAGCAAGACTGCATGTGCATTAATCTCTGGTCATACAGTTACAACATACATATAGAACCATACATCATCCAAAGGTTATTACAACTGGGGAAGAAAATATATTAAAAATTAACCAAATCTTACCACAGTGATACAAGTGCTCAGATCCTTTAATGGCCAATGTGAAGCTGTGATCCACCAGCAACAAACAGAACTAGGGTTTGAGGCTGGAAAAAAACAGATTTATAGTAGACTGAAAATACTTCTGCACTTATGTTACACAATATAACCAAAAGTTTGTGAACACCTGACCATCAGTTCCATATGTGTTTGTTGAACATCCCATTCCAGTTATAACAACCTCCATTCTTCTGGGAAGGTTTTCCACTAGATTTTGGAGTGTGGCTGTGGGGATTTGTGTTCGTTTGGCTACAAGGGCATTACTGGGGTCAGGCAAGGTGTTCTAGGGTGCATTCATCGTCATAGTTCATCCCAAAAGTGTTCAGTGGTGTTGAGATCAGGGCTCTGTGCAGGACACTCAAGTTCTTCCACTCCAACCTTGGCAAACCATGTCTCCATGGACTTCAATTTGGCCGCCTTAGTTCCAGTGAAGGGAAATTGTAATGCTACAGCATACAAAGATTCTATACAATTGTGTGCTTCCAACTTTGTGGCAACAGTTTGGGGAAGAACCAGATATGCGTGTGATGGTCAGGTGCCCACAAACTTTTGGGCATATAGTGTATTTTGTAGCCTTTGGCATTACATTGGGGTTTCCTGTATTACCTCCCACAATTATCTTGTGCCATTCCTGAAATGGAAACCTAGACACGTGCATCAAAGTTTACTCTTGCTCTATGTGAAAACATCTGCCATTTCTTCAGTGGTAGACTGCCTGAATCAGACCTAACTACAATGACAGTGGTGTGCGATGTCAAGGCGATGGTTTTTGAGTATTGCTCAGCTTGCTTTTACAAGCAGAAGAACAGCGAGTAGGCGCAGGCGGTTGGTTCGCTCGCGTTTGCCAAAGCGGTGAGTCACGCATTACAAAACTCTCAGTGGTGAGAGGCTCCCCATGGTAACGTATTCTCAGACTCTGTGAAGACATGCTAAAATATAAATCACTCCCAGGCTTCTCTGTGGAGGAAAAATACAATCATCCTTCAAGTTAATGGTTAAAACAAATGTTTAGAATGCTATTTTACTGAAAGGAAATTTAGTTGAAAATTTAAGCAAATGTTCCAGATGGTCAGTCATGGCTGAATATTTAGTGAGCCCACGTTACTGGATGCACAGTAGATGTAGCATTGCTTGGATCTTTCCGAGTTTGAAATTTGTTCAGTAATGTAAGGAGTCAACCTAATCTCTCTTTACCTCATCTGTAGCAAGCATGATATTAACACAGACAATGCCTCGATGCAGTGAATGTTTACCACTGTATTTATATTATTCATTACACCTGGGGAAATTCAATATTTTAGCAAATCAAAATATCATATATCTCTCTGTAATATTGGTACAGCTATACAGCTATTAGTGGAGAGGAGAGAGTGATGTAACCAATTCAGAGATGGGGATTATTAGGGAAGGGCCAATGGGGAAATTTCTAATTTTTATTGACCACAAGACTTTAGGTTAAAGACTGGGCTGTTTTTACTTGTGCAGTGTTCCCATCACTAGACTGGGGCATAAGGACCCACACAGACCACAGGGTAAGCACCCCCTGCTGGCCTCACTAATAACACTTCCAACAGCAACCTTAGTTTTCCCCAGGAGGTCTCCCATCCATGTACTAGCCAGGCTCAATCCTGCCTTGTTTCAGTGGGAAACCAGGTGAGAACTGCAGGTAGCTGTGGCTCTGGCAAGCATACAAAGACATTCTGTACAATTGTGTGTTTCTAACTTCTAACAATTTGAACCAAGAGTTGCACAGTGCACCAAGTCGTAGACATGTGAAATGCAATTTGTTGCCTTTTAGTGGTGGTCTCATAACCATGTAAAGACTAAATCTATAAAGCTATAAAGACTGATCTTTGTAAACCTACACCTCCTCATTGAATAATCACATTTTTGTCCTTTTGTCTTTGACAGAACAATTACCTTGTGTTTATGGCTGAGCTCTTCTGGTGGTTTGAATTGGTTAAGCCATCTTTTGTGCAGCCTCAGGTTTTGGTCGATGAAGGTAAACAAATTAACCAAATACAACCAAAGTCTAATATATTATAATGATCACTTAAGTTTTTTAATAAATAATTAGCCGTTTTTTAAATGTTAGTTTGACTTGCAAATACATGACCTGGCTTTCATCTCTGTGGTCTTCAGCACCATCTCCATCACTGAAGAATGTTCCATCTGTGCCCATCTCAAAAGTCACCAAGAGAAGCTTCATGGAAAGGCCTCCCAGTCCAGACAGACCAAGGTACAGTAACTTTCACACCTCAAGACTCTTTAGACTCTTGTAATTCTGTGGCTCACTAATGTGTGCTCCTAACTTTTAGTCTCCCGCTGCGACAACAGCCTTTAACAACAAACTCAGGTAAACTGATTTCAGAAAGCCATTTTTTTATGTTTCTTTAATTTTCTTTTCTGTGACCTGCTCAGCAGTGTGTATTAGCCAAATATTAACCATTGTTTGCATACTGTCCAGGTGAGATCAGGCGATCAACCTCCATGTCATTTGTTGACAGTTTTTTGGGGACTTGGCCCACGGAGAGGAGGTGTGAATACTTAGGACACCTTGTTCAATACCACTGTATTTATTAGAAATATTATAGACATGTCAAAACCAGTGCTAACTACTATTTACACATGCTTTGTCCTTTGTGTAGGTCAGGGACTCAGGGTGTGTCCTTTGATATCCCATTAGATAAGGGCGACACCACTCAAACTATTACACAACCCAGACTGGGTATGACCAGGTCTGTAAGCACTGAGGGATTTGGGCTCAAAGTAGCCAAGGGAATGAAGCGAAATCTGTCCTTCCAACCTGTTATTGGCCAAAACATTGGTATTGAGGAAGAAGGCTGTGCAGATACCCTTGTGGGAATCCACCATGGTGGTCTGAATGGCACAGCGCCAAGTAGCATTGAGGAAGCCCTAGAAATAATCAATAATTCAGAAAAGCAACAGGAGGACACCGGGGTTGAGGCAGAGAATGAAGGTTTCTTCCTTCATATGCAGACCAAAGAACTGATGCCCAAAACCCAAGATGAAGGGGGAGACTCTGTTTCAGAGGCCATGGGGATTTCAAGTGCTTCAACTGTGGAGGTGGACACTGGAATTCACGTAAAGACAGAAGATATCCAAGAGACTCTGGATGAGGACTCATCGCTTAGAGACTGCACAACAAGTATGGAGTTAGATGCAGACCAGTGCTTTGAGGCTAGAGCAAGTCATAGCCAGGATTCCATTAGTTCATATCCCAGCAGTGTTGGCACCAAGTCTCCTATAGCTGATACTCCCATAGGAGTTAAGATGACCAGCTTTGCTGAACAAAAGTTCAGAAAACTCAATCCAAATGCAGAGTCCAAAGGGGGAAACTCTCAGGGGACTACACCAGACAGTTCAGACCTTAACCTTTCCCACTCAGTCTCCTGGGCCCCCTCACCAGAGACAAGCCCTGTCCACCAGCCACAGAGGGATCCGGCGCAAGCCATGGCTGCTGAAATGGTACAGCTGCGTATGCGGCTGGAAGAGAAACGCAGAGCCATAGAAGCTCAGAAGAAAAAGGTGGAAGCCGCCTTCGCACGTCATAGACAAAAGATGGGGCGCAGTGCCTTTCTCACAGTGGTCAAGAGAAAGAATGATGGTGCCTCACCAATCCAGGAGTACACCACAAGCTCAGAGGCTACCAAGACACTATCTGATACTGC
The DNA here is from genome assembly GCF_023375685.1 of Ictalurus furcatus. Taxonomy (NCBI): domain Eukaryota; kingdom Metazoa; phylum Chordata; class Actinopteri; order Siluriformes; family Ictaluridae; genus Ictalurus; species Ictalurus furcatus. The sequence continues at coordinate 9,136,136 of NC_071264.1, read as the reverse complement.
AAAATCTCCAGAAAAGTCTCCTGTCAAGTCCTTTAGTGAGGAGAGCATGTCTGAGACAGACTTGCTGGAGTACACGCGTTCTATCGAGAAGTTGAACACTTCTCTGAGCTTTTTGCAGGCAGAGATGCAACGGCTAGCCCAGCAGCAGGAGATCATCATGCAAATGCGGGAACAGCAGGCCTGGGTTGTGTCTCCACCACAGCCTTCACCCCAGAAACAGGTACGGGAGCTTAGAGGAAGTGGAGCTCGCTCATCAGGTTCCCCCTCACCAGCTGATTCCCCACATACCACCCATCGCTCCCCTACCAATATCAAGAGAAAGTCAGCTTCCTTCCACTCCAAAACCCCACGGACACCCAGGCCTACTGAGCTGAAGATCACTCCATTCAACCGAGTTCTCACTGTACCCCAGTCTGTGGACAGCTTACCTCGTCTGCGCAGATTCTCACCCTCGCAGTCTGTATCCAGCTCTTTTGCATACTTTGGGAATGACCTAAAACCAAGCAAAAATAATATGCAAGTTGATCCCTTGTGTACAGAAGGTACTGCTTCTGATCTCACTTTACCAGCCAAAGACAAACAGCAGACTGAAACGGACATTGCAGATTCAAGAACCAAGGAGTTCGAGAACAGTGTGGAGCAAAATGGAGAGATGAAAGATGATGGAAAACAATCAGAAGGAGAAATTAAGCCCACAGTGGAATCTAGTGTTTCTGAGGTGTTGTCACAAGCTGTAAAAGAAACATTCATAGTAACGCCTACCGAGAAGCCAATAGATTTAGTTAGTCAAAGCAACAAAAGCTTGATCGAAGTGCCACTATCAATCCTAAAGCCTCTCGAAGGACAGGAGTTGGAAGAGTGTGGAGAGACACTGACAGCAGGAGAGAACCAGGATGATGACCAGAAGATGTGCTGTGGATTCTTCTTTAAGGTACGCATATTTCAAATACTCATCAGTTTTATATACATGAAAATGTTGAATAGTCAGTTATTCATCTAATATTTATGATAAAATAAAGAATGAATATTACACTTGCGTGTATGACCTTGGGCTTGTATTCACAAAAACTCTCATCTTACCACTGATAGTTCTTCCAAGTGACATTAAAATTTCCAAGCTTGGAGTTTCTTCTTAAGACCTACCCATGAAAACTACTGAGAGTAGGCTATACTAAGGAATTTGAAGACTTCCTGACCTCAGAGTATGACTGGCTGATGCAGTAGTAGTCTGTGTGATAAACTTATCAATGAAATGACATGATTTCATTAATAATTTCATATTTGAAAATCCAAATCTAAATGGTAACTTGTTAAATATGTTCTGTCAGGGTATGTGTCTGCTACGCTGAATATAAAAGGGTAGTATGTATTTAAACTTACATTTAATTAGAGTAGCAATTTAAACTTTTAATTTAGCAGGCTATATCAGAAGTGTATACGTGACTGGATGTAGTAACAAAAACCTACACTTTTGAAACCAAAACTGTGTCCGAGGCCCTCTAGTGGCTGAGTTCAGTAACATTTTTAACCCCGCCCATGCCTATGTTAGTGAAAGGGAAAAGACCCAAACAGACATTTTGGGTCTCCACATCTCTATAAATGATGTTTGTTAATACTGTTCTGACCTTGATATCTCCCCCATTATTTTTCCTAAGGATAAATGTGTTTTATAGGAGTTATTTGATGATAAATAAAAGGGCGTGGCTGACAGTTTTTGACAATACAGTCGAGTCTTGTGAATACTCAGCCCATTTCTAAAACGCACTTAAAGCTTTTACCAGTTCTTTAGCAATAACCAGTTTCATTCTGCTATGAACTGTTGTAACAGACCCTCAGGAGGAGGAGTTAATTGCATTTTTTTCTCCCAGTATGTTTCTCATTTTGATGTCTAAGCTGTAGCTTGTTGTACTGAGGTTATAACTAGCAAACCAACGTGTTTAAATTCTTTATTCTAATATTTTGAGATACTGGATTTTTTTATTTCCATGAGCTGTAAGCCGTACTCATCAAGATTAACAAAAAAAAGGCTTGAAATATTTCACTTAATGTGTGATGAATCTAGAAAATATGAAAGATCCACTTTTTGAATTAAATTACGGAAAAAAATGAACTTTTCCACGATATTGTACTTTTTTGACATGCACCTGTATAGTTAATTTGCTCATTTTCATGAAGCTTGTCAGTATCACTGGATGGCACTGTAACTTTTATGTCTGGTGTTATTGCATTGCCTCTCAAAGTAGTCACTCACTTCTCAGCAATCAGTGCATTACTTTGTCTGTAATGTTGTTTGAATGTTTAACCAGATGTTTGCCAGCTAAACTGCACAGGCTTTAGGAACTTGTGCTATAAGAATTAGGACCATTTTGCATTGCTCTTTTTAAGTGGGTAAACTAGACTGCTGTTTTATCTAGGTCATTAAACTGGGGATAATAAATAATTTACATATTGGTGTAAGTCAGGCTCGAGCCAGACCCAAGAACAGTAAGATTGTCAAAATTTATAGATAGCCAAAATTTGCTTTAGGTGGCATTTCAACTTGGTTTGTCTCTCTGTATACAAGTAACCACATGCTGATAATTACTGTAGCTCAGAGAATTAAACGAGTAAACATGCAGTTGTAATTTTGTAATGCTGTTAATTATAGACTGTTTGCCTTAAACACTGTTGACAAGATTAGATTGTTTACACGCCACAGTGGTAGTGAGCAAAGTGATGTTTATATTGGTGATAACCAGAAGCAGTTACTGTTAACAAATGTTGGGTGACTTCGTCAGCCTTTGTGTTTACGTTGTTGTCGCGTTCCTTTAATTAACAGGATGACATGAAGGGGGAGGACAGCATGGCACTGAAGCGAGCTGCCCTGCTGGAGAAGAGGCAGAGGAGGGAGCGGGAGAATCAGCAGAGGAAGCAGCAGCTGGAGGCTGAGCTGGAGCAGAAGAAAGAGGAGGCTAGGTGATGCTCTACCCAATGGGTCTGTTAGCAAAATATTTGTATGAAGCATGGCTGAAAAGCTTCTGCTTCGTCTTCTTTCTAGATTAAAGGCCGAGGAAGAGCGGCTGAAGAAGGAGGAGGAGAAAGCCAGACGGGAGTTCATCAAGCAGGAGTACCTGAGGAGAAAGCAGCTCAAGCTCATGGAGGACATGGACATGCTGGTGAAAACTCGGCCTGCCACGGCTAAGCAAAAGAAGCCACGGCCCAAATCCATTCACCGGGATGTGATTGAGTCACCCAAGACTCCTGTTAGGGCAACAGCAGGTAAAGGGGCGGATGCCCTCTTCCTGGGCAAGACCCGTGTGCTTTGTGCCACCCTCAGCCTTTTGCTTTCCTGCTCACTGAATTCCTTCAGATCAGTTCTAACAGGCTTTCTAACCCTATCTAATTACTTATTCATTTGTTTTCACTTGCTTTGCCTTGCTTTGACTCTGCTCTGTTCTACACTTTGTGATAATTCGCCTAATTATTTTATCTAAAATTCCTCCAAACTTACCAATAAACAGTCGTATCAGCAGTGTCATGCTGAGACTCACAGCGTTGTAGTGATTTTACTACCCTTACTAACACCTGTTGTTGAGATGTTATATTATATTGTATTATATTATATTATATTATAAATCTCTGAGCAGGGAGCTTTATCAAAGGGGGTAGTTCAAAGTACAGCAAGTGGCCTTGTCTTTGAATTGTCTAACTTTATTTCCCGTGGCACCGTTGTGTTTTACATCCAGGTTCACGACCTCGTGTTTTTTCAGTGTCCAGTATCTCTTTGGCCTCCCTCAATCTGGGAGACAACGAAAGTGTCAGCTCAGAGAAGCGAACCCCCAGGTAAGAACCATGGTTAAGTTAAGTAAATGTTAAGTAAAGAAGTTATCATTACAGCTGGTTTTTTCTATGGTGGAAGCAGCAGTACCAACCAGTAGGGTTTTCGTTTTTTGCATTGTGTAGTACCTCTCTAGTACTAACCTGGCATTTCTTATTCTGTGAATTCCTGTGTTCTTCCACATTCAGAAGCAATAGCTTAGCGTCCGGCAGCCTATACGGCTTCTTGGGCTCTCCTCGTGTAAGAAGGAGAAGGTCAGTCTTAGCTGGATCAGCCACCTTACCATTCCAGTCCTCTGCTTGCGCTGTGTCATACACAGTCAGGGGCTATCTGTTCCTGGTGAAAGGATGCCCATGCGTACACATCCCATAACTGCTTTCATGTGTTTATTTTTCATTCTATGATCGGTTTATCTCTCAAACTGGGTAAGAAAGCTTAATAAATAATGTACGTCTTCGATCCAACATGTGACTGTACACCCTGTGCTGTACAGCAGATGTAATAGTGCTGCCCCTAAGGATTAGCAGAACATGTAGCAGTACAAAATGCAAACATTGAAGTTCACCGCCTGAAATTGCATGAGACTAAAAGAAGTGGAATGCTGCCTCAGCTGCAGGGAAAGTAATAACATTATGTATTATATTTGCTTGGCCGCACTATTAATTTGTGTGATCTGTGCCCCAGTAGGCCTGACTCGGCTGACAGCTTCCTGTCTCCTTCTCGGTCTGAGAGCCATAATGGAGAGAAAGACTGGGAAAATGCTTCCACCACCTCCTCCGTCACTTCTATCACTGAATACACAGGTTAGATTCCTAAACCGATTTGCTTTGTAGAAACAGAAACCCCTTTTATAGCATACCAATGTTATTTATTATTATTATTTTCATTTTATTTTTTTTGCAGGTCCTAAATTGTACAAAGAGCCCAGTGCCAAGTCGAACAAACATATTATTCAGAACGCTTTGGCTCATTGTTGTCTGGCTGGGAAGGTCAATGAAGGTCAAAAGAACAAGATCCTGGAGGTAAGAACATAAAGTAGAGTAATTTATTTTGAGCCATTATTTGTTCTGTAAAGCCAGAAATGGGTAAAAAAAATCAGTGTTTTATGTTTAAGGCCAGGTGACACGATGGCTTAGTGGTTAGCATATTTGCCTCGCACCTCCAGATTCAGGGGTTTGAATCCGTCCTCGCGGAGTTTGCACGTTCTCCTCATGCTTCGGGGGTTTCCTCTGGGTACTCCGGTTTCTTTCTCCAGTCCAGTGACATGCGTTGTAGGCTGATTGGCATGTACAAATTGTCCATAGAGTGTGAATGTCTGTACGACTGTGCCCTGCGATAGGTTGGCACCCCGTCCAGGGTGTCCCCTGCCTTGTGCCCAGAGTTCTCTGGGATAGACTCCAGGCTCCCCACAAGCCTGTCTAGGATAAGCGGTACAGAAAATGGATGGATGGATGGATGGAGTTTGAGGCCAAGTTGCATTACACTGTTAGGAATTAGTAATGGTGGTTATTTAAGTAATTTTATTCACAATATTTACCAACTCAAACTACTTAAATGTATGAAAACCTTTAAACTAACATGTCTGTGGGTTAATATTGACCTTTCCCGGTCTAAAATGATCAAATCTGAAAAAGTATATTGGAGCTCATGTCTGTTAGCATCAAAAGGAATATTTGCTAATCATGGATTGGTAATTTCCTAACTTAAATTCACTTGAATGGAATATTTAAGAGCTAGGTATAACCCAATGTTTCATGATGTTTTCTGTAGGAGATGGAGAAATCACAGGCCAACAACTTCATAATCCTGTTCCGTGATTCGGGCTGTCAGTTCCGCGCTGTTTACACGTACTGCCCCGACACAGAGCAGATGAACAAGCTGGCCGGCATCGGGCCCAAAAGCATCTCACGCAAGATGATCGACGGCTTGTTCAAATACAATTCTGACCGGAAGCAGTTTAGCCAAATCCCAGCTAAGACCATGTCTGCCAGTGTCGATGCCATTACCATCCACAGCCACTTGTGGCAGACCAAGAAGCCGGGAACACCGAAGAAAGTAGCACCCAGCAAGTCCTAAGATTTTATATCGGCTCTCTCTCCTGGAGTGCTTCTGATCTCAGCAACGCTCTCTTTCGTTGTACATATAAACTCCAACCTGCACTGCGCAGAATTCTGCATCTTTGTCATGGAACACAACCCACACTTGAACTAAAGTAAAATATGCACAACTGGATTGTAAAACAATATGGGCTTTTTAGTGGATCTCACTCCTGTATTTAAAACCTGAGCGCCTCATTGCAGTTCAGTTAAAGCACGTGTGTGTGGCTGGGTGGGTGAGTGTGTGTAACTTTTATATGTGGCAAGAAAATGGTAAATAATGAAATGATGAAATATGACTGATATTTGGTAAACTGAAGCACTGAATGTCATTTGTCTGTATAAAGAGAAATGTTGCATATACATTTGTTAACATGTGGCCTTGGTTTCAAGTTCTTTGGTTGTTTTATAGTATGTAATGAACTGATCTTATGTAAGATATTTACCATTCAAGTGTTTGGTTTATTATTATTATTATTATTATTTTTTAAAGAGCTGGTCACCAGTGGACCTCGCCTTCGGGAGCAATGCTGAATGTGCGCATTAAACGAATCGATGTGGTAATACATAGTATATTTTAGCTTGCGTTTGAATGGTTTTTTGTTTTGTTTTGTTTTTTTTAAAGTGGCTTTGGTTCACAGCAGGATTGTGAATTCTTACAGTATTTTATGATTTAAATTTTATTATTGTTCTGCATAATCTTACAGATCAGAGGAATTGTTTTAAATTCAAAGCCACGATCTGTTGAATTCGGTGTGTCATGATAGGTTGCTAAGGTTTAGAACTTATGTGATTTGTATGTTGTTAAAATGAATGAAGCTAGCAGATATTTGATAATGCCATAATGAATAATGTATCAGTGATTATTTCTCTTATCAGCTTCACAGTTAATATATATTGACAATATATATTAATTTCATTGTATATTATATCTTAGTTTCATTGTAGCAGTAGTTATTCTTGTTTGTCTCATTTGTGATAGATGATACGTGTCACTGATTCTGCAAGTCACTACGTTTTCCAGAGTAAAGTTTCCTGCGTAGGAAGTATTGTCCGATAATGTCTTAAAATTTAGCAAAACTGCCAAAAAAAAAAAAAAAAAACCCAACAAAAAAAAACAACAACAATGTGCCAAACTACATCTTTGTATTGCTAATGAATGATTTAGACTGAGAACAGATGTTTTTATTAATAATTTATTTTGAAGTTTTATTTAGCTTGGGATATCAGAAGTAAAGCTGGTTGATGTTTGTGGCATATATTTCAGTGTGATGAGAAAGCATGGCCCCTGTTGGATCTTTGTTGGGTGGAATATATCTTTTTACGGGTCAAGGTTTACTACATTTGATATGAACACACGCAGGGTTATTATTATTATTATTATTATTATTATTATAATTTTTTATTTCTCCAGTTTTCTGTCGGTTCCTTATTCCATTCCAACACACTGCTATTAATAAATATAGTAAATTACTGAACATAACTTGGGTTGTGCAGTGGAAAATGTACAGGCCTGATGTACTGTATTTGGGGGACAACACACACCTTTTTTGAAGCAGTTGTATTAAAATAATTTGGCTGTTCCAAGCCATAAAAAGAACTGGCTATGTATTTATTAATAAGCACAGTTTACATATTGTACAGTGTGTTTTGCCCATCTTAATCAAGCAAATTTGTTTTCTAGACACTGCTGTCACTTGTTAAATAGTCAAACACATCTGAGTCAGAATGCATTGAATAAAGTTGCGCATGACCTCAAATGCTGTATGGGAAATGTTTTTGTCGAAGAACCTGAACAGTAAGCTCCAACACTTAAAATGCAGGCTAGGCTCTATTCCTAAATTGCTAAATACCAAATGTTTTAAAATGACAGTGCTAAACTATCATTAATCCAGATTAAATAGCTTGATTTTTGACATAAGTTAAAATACACAAATAGACAAATAGAAAAAAACAAACAAACAAAAATTTTAGTACAAGCTACACGTGTTACATTTCAAAGATTATATTAGGAATAGACAATGGGCGATCCTTGATATACTTTATTTTAATACTATTTATGTCTATTTGAATAGAAGCAAAGTTTCTGAACACATCGAGAGAAATGGCAGGATCCTTAACAATCCTTAAAATTCTGTCCGCTTTAGTGAAATGAAATGTTTAACTAGAAACTTCCATCTGCAACTAATTTAGTTATTTTGTCTCCTCTGTAATGAAAGATGTTAATTATTTAGAGATTCTTATAGAAGTAGATTTATACATTTTTGCGGCAAGATACTGAAGATACAAATACTGACATTTGATCAAAAGTATGCATTTGGTTTAGCAGTTTTCAATGAACTGATAATAGCCTCTTTCACACTTAAAACCCAGAATATTATCTGGATACATTTACCGATTGCAGCCTTTCAGCCTTCAAACAGTATTTTGCAAAGATTCACCCATTTTGTTTATCAGCGCTGTCTTCGTTCTACTTCTCAGACTCCTTTCTGGTTCAATCCATTTTTCAGAAATTTTTTCTGTCTTTTTTGTTTGGTTGTTTGTTTGGATGATGTTGTTTTTCTTCCTTTTCTTCTTCTTCTCCTTCCTCTTCTTCTTCTTCTTCTTCTTCTTCTTCTCCTTCTTCTTCCTCTTCTTCTTCTTCATCTTCTTCTTGACGTTAGGCTTCCAAAGGCTTCTCTACACTGAAAAACCAACAGCACAGCTATAAGGAAGAGAATTGGTGTTTGAAGTAAATTATTTCATACGCTACATCACACAGGTTTGCTCATTACTCTGCAACAGTAGCCATTTTCCATTGCATAAACATACATGATTGGCCTAATTTATCAATCTGTTCGGCTTTCTTTATTTTTTCATATTTAATAATTCTTTTGTTAATGCCATTAAAATGAAACTATTGGGTTTCACAAAAGTTTCATTAAATTTGACTAAAAATATCAAACAAACCATTTAAACCATATATGGAGTGTAGTATATATATATATATATATATATATATATATATATATATATATATATATATGTATATATATATATGTATATATATAAAGTGCAGTAACTAATCAGAATTTATATGATTTGTTAGTCTTCTTCGTAAATTTACACACATTCAGGAGCATGGGTACAATATCAAAGTTTTTTTCTCCCAAAATTACAGAATTTTCATGAATTCCAAATATGGAACAAGTCTAAATGCTCATGAATGATTTGAGGTGCGTTGTTCGTAGCTTACATATTGCATTGAATGATGGGATTAAAGAGGTGTACTGGATATTTTAATCTATGTATTTAACACCACATTGCAGTCAAACTGAACAATGCAGTGCATTCTGGGTAGTTTGTGAACACTTGAGTACATTGTTTGTACACTACCTATTGTGGTGCATTATGGGATTAATTGGTGCTGCGTCTCAATTCGCCTACAAGCCGTCCTAAATAGTATCCGAGATTAGAATTAGTTTGTCCCAAAGGGATAATTACTATTTCCGGTAGATTTTCGAAGTGTGGATCCGTGGACACTTTTTCGGCTAATATTGTCCACGAGTCCTTGTGTGACGGAGGAGGAGTTTTGTGACGGTTTGCTTTGCCGAATTCAAGGACGCATTTTAGAGAGGTGTAAATGGAATGTGGAAAACTAAATCGAGGGAATGGTAAATTAAACTATATAGTATAAAATATATAAGGAATAATGAATGAGGAAAAGCTGAAATGCAACGAGGAGTTTGTTTACGATGAATGGTGTGCTTAACTAGGCAACAACGTTCTCTTCCGTTACATGACGTTAATATGTCCCAGTATTTGCATATTCTTTTGCTACACACTTAAAAGTATGTACTTTTTCTTCACAAAGTATATACAACCCCAATTCCAAAAACATTGAGACGCTGTGTGAAATGTGAAGAAATGTAAATAAAAACAGAATGCAATTTTTTGCAAAATCTCATAAACCCATATGTTATTCGCAATAGAACATGGAAAACAAATCAAATGTTTAAACTGAGTAAATGTACCATTTTAAGAAAAGAAAAAGGTAATTTTTTATTTGAATTTGAATATGAATATGGGCGGCTGTGGCTCAGGTGGTAGAGCGGGTTGTCCACTAACCGTAGGGTTGCCAGTTCGATTCCTGGCCCACATGACTCCACATGCTGAAGTGTCATTGGGCCTGATGGCAAGTTAGTGCCTTGTGTGGCAGTTCTGCTACCACTGATGTATGTGTGTGAATGAGACACAGTGTAAAGCGCTTTGTAGAACTGCTAAGGTTAAAAAAAAAAGTGCTGTGTAAGTGCAGATCATTATTGAATTTCATGGCTGCAACATGTCTCAAAAAAGTTGGGGTTTATGAGATTTGCAAATCACTGTGTATTTATTTACATTTTACAAAGTGTCCCAACTTTTTTGGAATTGGGGTTTTGTGTATATATATATAGAGAGAGAGAGAGAGAGAGAGAGAGAGAGAGTGTGTAGGTGAAATGAGATGCAACACGGATATTTTTCACTATGGTTTTGGACGCCAATACAAAATGGCAGATGTCAAAAATAGTACACTATCCAGGTTGTCACTCTTCTCAGGGGACCGCCCACTCGGCTGTGATTGGTGGATTGGTGGCCATTCGCTGGCGGAGGCACAGGGTGGGCGGGGACATGAGCAGCAGGACAAACGCATGCGACTGTTTTTTGGACGGTTTGGTACATTTGGCCTTCCACACAGCCCAGCTCCTCCAGAAAAACACAAAGCAACGCGTGTAAGGTTAACTGAGAACACTGAGCAATCAGAATCACTGCTCCAGTGCACGCCGAGCGTCTACTCGACTTTGTAGGTAAGGCTTTGACTGATTGATGATCGCTAGCAAGCACACTGATCTAATCTAATCACAATCAAGCATTAACCCGACGTCTGATCACGCCTCTTGACTTGTATCTCTGTCTGCTCATACAACGGGTGGCTGTGTAATATGATGATGAGGCTGTTCAGGCTGCCAGAGACATCATTTGTAGCTTTCTGTGTTGTACACAATCTGCAGTGCCACTGAAGTTGGTGCAGCTGTAATATATATAAACAACACCACTGAGGATAGATGTAGAATTACAAATGCATATATAGTGCAATTTCTCAACAAAGTTCTACATCATGACGTCATTAGGTTCCTAGTCTAAATATGCACTATATGGCCAAAACCATGTGGACACCTGACCATCACAATCATAACGTGCTTGTTGAACATCTCATTCTAGATTCATTGCTCCTTTACTGTTATAATAACCTCCACTCTTCTGGGAAGGCTTTCCACTAGATTTTGGAACTGGCGTGAAGTTGGTTTGACGTTGGACGTTCGATATTCGCGGATATTAAGGGACCGTCTCGAAAGTTACACACGACATTGTTAAACACGATTCTGACTTCAATAGCATTTGAAGGGAATGACTTACAGTCTTATAACCAACTGGAAAGTGTTCATCTAGGTGTCAGGTATCACACACACCTTTTTAGATTTTTTGATATTTAACAAAATAAACTATTAAATCATATGTAAATATTGCCATGTATTTCACTGCAGCATGGGCTCATACACAAAATATACCATGATTTAAAGCTCAATAGCATTTGTAGGGAATGGCGTACAGTCACACAACCAACTGTAAAGTGTTCATCTAGGTCTATTTTAGTTTATTTTAATAAATATCAAAAAGGTACCTGACACCTAGATGAACACTGTACAGTTGGATGTGTGACTGTACATCATTCCCTTCAAATGCTATTGAGCTTTAAATCATGGTATATTTTGTGTATGGGCCCATTCGGTATTGAAATTCATATCTAATTTACATATGATTTAATAGCTTATTTTAATAAATATCAAAAATCTAAAAGGTGTGAGTTATACCTGACACCTAGATGAACACTTTACAGTTGGTTATATGACTGTACATCATTCCCTTCAAATGCTATTGAAGTTAGAAACGTGTTTAACAATGTCGTATGTAACTTTAGAGACGGTCCCTTAATTTCCGCATATCTGCCAATATCCAACGTCAAACCAACTTTATGCCAGTTTGGAGCGTGCCTGTGGGGATTTGAGCTCATTCAGCCACAAGAGCATTAGTGAGATCAGGTACTGATGTTAGGTTGAGGAGGTCTGTGTTCCAGTTCATCCCAAAGGTGTTCAGTGGGGTTGAGGTCAGAGATCTGTGTAGGACACTCGAGTTCTTCCACTCCAACTTTGGCAAACCATGTTGGGGCATTGTCATACTGGAGCAGGTTTGAGCGTCTTGGTTCCATCGAAGGGAAATTGTAATGCTACATCATGCAAAGACATTTTTATACAATTGTGTGCTTCGAACTTTGTGGTAACAGTTTGGAGAAGAACCACATATGAGTGTGATGGTCATGTGTCCACATAGTTTTGGCCATATAGTGTATATCAACATTTTATGAATTAATGAATTTATCCCTATCCAACAAAACATATACGCTGTATGGCCAAAAGTATGTGGACACCTGACAGTCACACCCATATGTGGTTCTTCCCCAAACTGTTGCAACGAAGTTGGAAGCCTGGCAACAACACCTGACTTCAGTAATGGTTTTGAGGCTGAATGAGCAAATCACCACAGCTATGCTCCAAAAAATAGTGCAAAGCCCTCCCAGAAGAGTCGAGGCTGTTATACTGTAGCAGCTGTACATCCCCCCCATATGTCATATCTAGTTGATTTGCTTTTAATTTGATGTGGCATGCAGCTTGAGAAGAAAAACCTTGAGAGGAAAGCGTTGAGTTCTCTAAAAGGAAATTTCACGTGAAGTAGAAACTCATGCCCGATAGTAAACGTCATTAGTAAATATCATGCTAATATGTTTACCCAATGTACCTCAACAGGACACCATGACGGCAGAGGAGACGATTAACATAAAGGAAGCAGAGATCATCAAGCTCATCCTGGATTTCCTCAACTGCCGAAAGCTTCATATCAGCATGCTAGCCCTGGAGAAGGAGAGCGGTGTTATTAATGGTCTATACTCGGATGATATGCTCTTCCTCAGGTGGGTTTCAGCTTGCAGTTGATTGGATAAATAGGACCGGTGTTAAGAAACTGATACTCTCACTTTTCATTAAGTTCAAAACGGCAAAGCAGCAAACACCTGACTTCTGGAAGGCATACGTTTATGCTGGAATGCATTGCTCCTTCATGCATTATATAACCTGCCTGTTACCACTGACGGTGACATTCTTATTTGTTTTCCATTCGTCCTAGGCAGCTGATATTAGATGGACAGTGGGAGGAGGTTCTTCAGTTCATTCAGCCACTGGAGAGTATAGACAAATTTGACAGAAAGAGGTGAAGGAAAATAATTTCGGATACACATAGTGGCACAAAATATCACCTATGTTATTGTCTTATGTGTGTTTCTGTCATCCCTAAAGGTTTCGTTACATCATTCTGAAACAGAGGTTCCTGGAAGCACTTTGTGTGAATAATGCCATATCTGCGTCAGATGAGCCTCAAAATGTGAGTTTGTTTGTGTCGGGTTGAGTATTATCATTGCAGTTTGTGGGGCAGTGGTAGCTTAACCGTTAAGGCTCTGGGTTACTCATTGGAAGGTCAGGGGTTCATGCCACCATTGGGCCCTTGAGCAAGACCCTTAGCCCTCTCTGCTCCAGGGGCACCGTATCATGGCTGACCCTGCGTTCTGACCCCAACTTCCTAACAAGCTGGGATATGCGAAACAAGAATTTCATTGTGCTGTAATGTATACGTGACAAATAAAGGCTTCTTCTTCTTCTGATTTAGGAGTTAGAACTGTGATCTGACATCACATTGTTGAGACAAATAATATGTCATTGTTGGCTAGTTTTGTTAGAATCACTCCATAGTCTGCAGTTAGTAAGGTTTCATAGAAAAGGAATATATGCGAATGTCAAAAACACAAAAGGGTGAAAAGAATTTTTTTGACCCTCAATATCCGGTGATGTTCATTGATCAACTAAAACATTTAGATGCTTCTCCTTCATCTTGTAGGATATGATGCGTACACTGTGTAGTAATACAGTACAGTACACTGGTGAATTTTATATACGAATGCTCTCCCTCCAGAATGTTTAATTTTAGCAACAAGAAAACTGGTTTGTTGTCAGAAGTGGAATGCTAGTCGCACCACCCACTGCTAAATGTTACTATGGCGACCAGTAGTAGGAACACCTACTGGCGACTTGCAGTGATAAAATCGCTGTATGTGTGAACGTACCTTTATACCCATCTAAGTTTTCTGTTCTAATGCCTGTCTGAAGTTTGACAACAAAATGATTAGAATTGGCCCTTATAGCAACAAAATATTCTGTTTTATTTTATAGTCCGTAATGTCCTGCTGGTACAGTATGATGTGCCTTTTACGAATAGCGAGTGTGGTAAACGCGAAAGTTCATTTTATACAATAGTGGACACGGTCACAAATTAGCTTTACAAAAAGTTGGATGTACATTTCTATTTAACTTCCTAATGAGCGAGCCAGAGGCGACAGTGGAAAGGAGAATCTCCCTGAGTTGTCATGAGGAAGAAACTTTGAGAGGACTAAAAATGGAGCCCATTCTCTGATCGAGCTTGTTTATGCACCTAACTTCCAGACAGCAGGACATTATAGTACTCCAACCTGGACTCGAGGTGATAAAACATTAACTAGTTTTTCTGCGATGTTTCTACAAATATATAAAGATGATCAGATCAGTAATGTACCTAGCTCATGTTCATTGCATATGTGCCTTCTTACTCAGTGCTGATGGCATGTTATTGATGTGTCAATGAAGCAGGTATAATAATTAGCCAAATTAATGTGCAAATCTAGGGGGTGTTTTATTCAAATACATCAACCATTGGAGTGGGTCAAGACAGTGTTTCACCCTCAGATACAGTGTTTCTGCATAATGTCATTAAATACCTAGCCCTTTTATGACTTTTATTTACCTTCTGTTGCTTCAGCTTGAGCTAAGCATGCAAGAGGCAGTGAAGTGTCTGAATGCTCTGGAGGAGTTAAGCCCATCCAAAGAGGCCTATAGCAATCTGTGCCTGCTGTTGACACTCCCTCAGCTCACGCACCATGTTGAGTTCAAGGACTGGAACCCGAGTACAGCACGTGTACGCTGTTTTGAGGAGACGTGCTCTTTGGTGGCCGAGTTCATTCCGGCTGACCGCAAGCTCAGCGAGGCGGGATTTCGGGCCGGCTCAGATCGCCTCTTCCAGCTGCTGGTTAAGGGTGTGCTGTATGAATGTTGTGTGGAGTTCTGCCAGAGCAAGGCGACAGGCGAGGAGATCGGTGAGGCCGAGGTACTGCTGGGCATTGATGTGCTATGTGGCAATGGCTGTGATGAACCCGACCTGAGTTTGATCTCTTGGCTGCGCAACCTTGCGTCTGCCACCTTTACATGCGCCTTTGAACAGAAGACACTCAATGTCCACGTGGACCAGCTGGTAAAACCAGCACGGGCAACCCACACTGATTTTCTTGTGCCACTCCTTGCCAAGTTTTCACCTTCTCCAGCCTCACCACTGAGACGCCCTCAATCAGCGGAAGCTTACGTATCACGTTCCCTCAACCCAGCGCTAGATGGTCTGTCCTATGGCCTGGCAGGGAGGGAGAGGAAAACCACAGAAGGTGATGGAAAAGATGCCGCTCTGATGTCACACTCTTTTGCTAACTTTGGCTTAAACTGCAGCCACAACGTAGTGGACAGTAACATCTTTATGGAGACACCAGACAGGTATGAAGCTTTGTTGGTTGAGAACATTTTGATTTAGTTTACATGACTTGCTCTCCTTGAAGTCACTCTACATTGTCAGTTGAGTTTTACTATGGAAAAGGTTCATATGCATTTTTGAGTCTCTCATTACGGAAGAAAATGTCGGTGAGAATGATGAATGTGATGATTAACGCTCTGCGTTGCGCTATGCTGACTGTGTTTCTCCAGCGGTTCTAGGTCACGCACACAAGAAGAGAAAACGAACACTTCAGTAGAGCCTAACACGCTCTGTCCCACTCAACTCCCTGAAAAGGATGGAGAACTTCCTGGTTCAGTTAAGATGACAGAGGTAATATTTCTGATCCTTTAAAAACAGGCCAGATTTCTTAACATTGCTATGGGCATTTATTGTCATTACTATAGCTTTTAAGGATTTCCAATCATTTCCAATTTGCATAGAATTGGAATTCTTCATGAGGATAAACATATAGGTATGCGTCTGTGCTTTTTTTCTGTGATATAATGATTGATGAACCTTTTTTGTTCGGTTAAGTTTCATAATCTTTTTAAAGTTGTGGGGTTGATGTTTGTTGAAGTTTGAAATAGTTTCAAAGACGGACACCAGAGCTTTTTGGAAGGCAGTATGTTTGTCTCCTTACACTAACTGTGTGTATGTGTGTCCTCACGCTTGTAGGAGCAGCTGCAGGAGTTCCAGCGTCAGAGACTGCGTGTGCAGCATCACTTGGAGCAGAAGCAGCAGCATATGCAGCTCTACCAGCAGATGTTGCTAGAGGGAGGAGTGCAGCAAGCCAGTCAGGCCTCGGGTGCCGGCCAGCATAACCTCACACAGACCTTCCTCAGCAGGTCAGACCCAAACACTAACACACACGTGCTGTGTTTAAACACTAACACACAGGTGAATAAAGAGTTAACATATGTTGTATTAGTGGTGAATAAAGAGCAAACAGATGTTGTGTTAGTAGGGAGTCCCATTAGTTGTTTCAACATAGACTGTAAAAGAGGTCTGAATGTAACCAAGCCAGATGGTGGGAATTTTGCCTGTGGAGATGAACAACTGTGTTTTTGAATGGTGCTTGCCTTTAAGTTAAAGTATTTAAACATAAAACTCATTTCATAATGGTGTAGTCCATCGTGGGTACAGCTCTTGAACTAAAGACAATGTAATCTAAACAACACAGTTTATGTTTCTCTAATTCTAGCTGCCGGCAGAGGAAATGAGCAAGTGGCCACCTCCTTGTGAGGTGAAGACATTGAGCTAAAGCAAGACTTGTTGGCCCTGGAGTGGTAGTTTTAAGCTGAACTGGGTGGAATACTGGAAGGCAGAGATGGGGTTAATCATCAGAAAGAAATTCCTTAGCCTTTTCAGAGAAGAATTGCTCATTATTTGTATCTATTTCCATTATATATAGAATCTGGTCAGAATCCTTTAATTAGCCTATGAGGGTTGGTAGCTAAATCAGAAGACTTGGATTTCCCAGAATGGAAACCTTCTTAAGGGTCATGTAAGAAGTACAATACTGGAGTAATGACCTGCTACTGGAGTACATTACTGGAGTTATGACCTGCTACTGGAGTACACTACTGGAGTAATGACCTACTACTGGAGTAACGACCTGCTACTGGAGTAATGACCTACTACTGGAGTACACTACTGGAGTAATGACCTGCTACTGGAGTAATGACCTGCTACTGGAGTAATGACCTACTACTGGAGTACACTACTGGAGTAATGACCTACTACTGGAGTAATGACCTGCTGCTGGAGTACACTACTGGAGTAATGACCTGCTACTGGAGTAATGACCTACTACTGGAGTAATGACCTGCTGCTGGAGTACACTACTGGAGTAATGACCTACTACTGGAGTACACTACTGGAGTAATGACGTGCTACTGGAGTAATGACCTGCTACTGGAGTACACTACTGGAGTAGTGACCTGCTTACACAGATACTAGTCCAGGCTCTTGTTATCTCAAAACTGGACTACTGCAACTCACTACTTTCGGGCCTCCCAGCCAGCTCCATCAAACCCCTTGAGATGATTCAGAATGCTGCAGCGCGCCTTGTCATCAACCAGCCCAAGAGAACCCATGTCACACCCCTCTTCATCTCCCTCCACTGGCTTCCTGTAGCAAGGCCTTCAAATTCAAGGCCTTGATGCTCACCTACAACACCTTGTCTGGTACAGCACCCTCCTACCTCAACTCTCTCCTGAAGGCTTACGTTCCCTCACGCAATCTGCGATCGATTAGCGACCGACATTTAGTAGTTCCCACTCAGCGTGGCGCAAGGTCCCTTTCCAGAACCTTCACACTAACTGTTCCTCAGTGGTGGAATGCACTTCCAACCTTAATCCGGATCTTTCACCAACCTCAATCAGAATCTTTCACCATCTTCAAAAAACAGCTAAAGACCCACCTCTTCCGTGAACACCTAACCAACCCATAAAAAAAAAATAATAATAAAAAATAAAAAAATAAATTGCACTTACACCTCTACTCTGCGCACTTTGCTTCTTCTGGAACTCAATTAACGGATCTTGTATGGTAGCACTACTTGTATTGTTCTCTGCTTGATATATCGCTTTGCTTGTATTTTTCTCATTTGTAAGTCGCTTTGGATAAAAGTGTCTGCTAAGTGAATAAATGTCAACGTAATGTAATGAACTGGAGTACATTACTGGAGTAATGACCTACTACTTGGTATAGTATGAGGATAGGGATGTGTGCCAAGTACTGGAGACTTAGTAATTAGGAGCAAGTAATTCCATGCTGCCTGTCCTCAGTATTACTTTAAAGATAAAATTACTACAGCTCAATCTGGTGAAACATTCATATAAATTAATAAATTGCAGACTTGCTAGCATGCAAATACACTAACCACTTTAATAGGAACTTTAATGTGGCAGCAGCACAATGCATGTAATCATGCAGATACAGGTCAAGCGCTTCTGTTAATGTTTACATTTAAAATCAGAATGGGGAAAATGTGATCTCTGTGACTTTGACAGTTTGCTTTAAGTTTACCTGCTGACCCCCTGGGATTTTCATGCACAGCATGTGTCTATAGAGTTTACAGAGAATGGCGTAAAAAAACAGTAACAAACGTAGAGGCAGTCCTGCAGGTGGAAATGCCTTGCTGATGAGAGCGATCAGAGGAGAATGGCCAGACTGGCTATAGTAACTCAAATAACCACTCTATACAATCATGTTGAGCAGAAATGCAACACAGAACAAGTTGAACCTTGAGGCAGATTTGTTACACCATCAGAAGACCACATCGTATTCTGCTTCTGTCAGCCATGAACAGGAAACGGAGGCTGCTGTGGGCACAGACTCATGGAAACTGGACAGTTGAAGACTGGAATTGAGTTAGCTAGATGTGACTTAACCAAATCTGCAGGTCTGGGATTTGGATAATTCAACATGGAATTGATCTGTTGTGTTTGCTAACATCAGCGGATTAGCTCTCCATTACTGGTTGGCTGTGTGAAGCCAGACTACTTGCAGCATATTGACAAATGGCAAATCTGAGATGCCATATAAGTCTGAAGCCTTCTGCCAAATCAAGACTCATAACTCTGACCATTAATTAGTATTTCCATGACTGGATGCTGCTTTAAATCTTAATAAGCTGTGGACACATGCTTAAGCCACATGTAAAAAACAAACAAACAAATAAATAAATAAATAAATAAATAATAAATTATGCCATGCCATGAGAATTGTTGGAGCAGATATTGATCATTCAGCTCTGAGTGTGTGAACTGTGATATTGTACAAAGATTTAGGTATTGCTTGGATGGTGGGAAATGTGGCACTAAAACCTCTTGAAATATATGTAATGCTATTTTAATACCTATTACAATAAGTAAAAAATGTTTGAAACATTTTTTTATTGATTTATATAATGGATATAATGGCTATTCTTCATCCTACTTCCATTTTGCATGCTGTTGGGATGTACAGGTCCATCCAAAAGCTGGAGGAGCTGAATGTAGGGATGGAAGACCTAGGGGAGAACATGCAAGCCTTGGCCCAGCAGTTTAATGGCTCACAGTCAGAAGCACAGCGCACACATACACCGGAGTCTGACGGAACAGGCAAAAGCAAAACTGGTGTGACGAGCAGCACCCCTCAGAGAGGAGGCATTCGGGGCATGCCTTCACTTGATGAGTCCCCAGTGATGGTCAACCAAAGGTGAGGGGACTTTTAATCACCTAAGCATGCTTTGGTTCTCGAAAAACCTTAAACATATGATTATAATTAACAGGAAAATTTCAGAATGCTGTTACTCTTTAGTGATGAATAGCAAAGCAGCAGGACCGTCAAACAGGATTTCTACCTTGATAATTATATGACCACTGGTATGACAATAGTGTGTTTCAGGATGACCAGCCCAAGTCCCCATTCATAGCAGTGCACATACTGGAAGACACACAAGCTGTGCGTGCCGTCGCATTTCATCCTTTTGGAAAACTCTATGCTATCGGCTCTAATTCCAAGACCTTGCGTGTCTGCATGTACCCACAGGACCTTAGTGCCAGGTATTGAATTAAGAAGATGATGAGTTTCTGTGCATTATAAAGCATTTACAAGGACATATTATTATCCATCTGGCCAGTGATTTCAATAAGAACATAGCAATGACAGGAAACAGAATCTAAAGCATGACAATGTGTGACACCCTGGTGTTTGTTTAAAAATGTTTACCAGAAATGACGGAACATAGCGCAGCTACCATTCATAGGCAGCAAAGCAACAACAATTTTTGATAGATGCATGAAAATGTAAAATGTCTTTATGTACTTGTGAACTTCGAGTTGCATTATAAACTCAGTTGCTGTATATTTAGTAGGCAACAACCCTAGAGAACATTTTATTCAAAAGCACAGTTGAAGTAAATAATAATAACAACAACTCAAAGGTGGAATTATGCAAAATGATGCTTTAAAATATTATGTATTATCTCACAGTGCAGAAAGCCCAGTGAGGCAGCCTGAAGTCTGCTTCAAACGCAACAAGCACCACAAAGGTTCCATCTACTGTGTGGCTTGGAGTCCATGTGGCCAACTTCTTGCTACAGGCTCCAATGACAAATTCGTGAAAGTCCTGCCTTTCAATGCCGAGACCTGCAATGCTACAGGTGAAAATGGCAAAACTCAAGAGTGTTGCTTAGATATTTTTCACTTATGTCATGGGGAGAATAATAATGCTTTTCCACTTGACAGAAGAGTACAATTCAGAAAATGAACCAAAATCCCACATACTGTCATTATTCCTAGTGCAGAGTGAGACATAGCATAGTCATGTACTTGTTCTAAACTTGTTTACCCTTTTTGTCCAAGCACAATGAACACTGAGTCATGACATATGGGTAATGTTAAAAATAGTGCAGTCTCTGAGTAGGAAAAGCAGTATTTTATGTCCTTTTCCTAGTGGCTTTAGGAGGAACGTACCGTTTTTTTTTTGTTCAAAATTTATTGTTTCAGATTTTGTTTGTTTGTTTACCACAGTAATGTTTTTTGTCAGCAATATTTCTTACTTATCATCTGCAATCATTAACTAATAGTATTGTACACCATACCTAGGAATGTGGACCATTTGGTATTTAGCTACAGAAAATTATTCCTTGTGTTTTTGTTTCATTTTAGCTTTTTAAGATTCAGGCATCCTATTGAAGGGAGATTACAAGTTTCGAATCTCAGTGAGGGATGGCGTACTCCGTCTTCCCTGTCAATCACAGTGACACTACCCGATTGTGGGTGTTTGTGTGTTCATGTACAGTGGTGCTTGAAAGTTTGTGAATCCTTTAGAATTTCTGCATAAATATGACCTAGAACATTCAGATTTTCAAGTCCTAACAGTAGATAAAGAGAACCCAATTAATCAAACGAGACAAAAAATTATACTTGGTCATTTATTTATGGAAAATGATCCAATATTACATATTTGTGAGTGGAAAAAGTATGTGACCCTTTGCTTTCAGTATCTGGTGTGACCCCCTTGTGCAGCAATAACTGCTGTAACTGGGGTAACTGTTGATCAGTACTGCACATCGGCTTGGAGGAATTTTAGCCCATTCCTCGGTACAGAACAGCTTCAACTCTGGGATGTTGGTGGGTTTCATCACATGACCTGCTTGCTTCAGGTCCTTCCACAAGATTTCTATTGGATTAAGGTCAGGACTTTGACTTGGCCATTCCAAAACATTGACTTAATTCTTCTTTAACCATTTTTCAGTAGAACGACTTGTGTGTTTAGGGTCATTGTCTTGCTGCATGACCCACTTTCTCTTCATCTGTCAGTTCGCAGACCGATGTCCTGACATTTTACTTTAGAAATCGCTGGTATAATTCAGAATTCATTGTCCCATCAATGATGGTAAGCCGTCCAGGCCCAGATGCAGTAAAACAGGCCCAAACCATGATACTACCACCACCATTTTTCACAGATTGGATAAGGTTCTTATGCTGGAATGCAGTGTTTTACTTTCTTCAAACATAACACTTCTCATTTACACTAAAACGTTCTATTTTGATCTCATCCATCCCCAAAAGATTTTTCCAATAGCCTTCTGGCTTGTCCACATGATCTTTAACAAACTGCAGAAGGGCAGCAATGTTCTTTCTGGAGAGCAGTGGCTTTCTCCTTGCAACCCTGCACTCCATTGTTGTTCAGTGATCTCTTGATGGTGGACTCAAGAACATTAGCCAATTTGAGAGAGGCCTTGAGTAGCTTAAAGGAACCCAGGGTAACTTCTGTGACCCCATGGACTATTACACATCTTGCACTTGGAGTGATCTTTGTTGGTCGAACACTCCTGGGGAGGGTAACAGTTGTCTTGAATTTCCTCCATTTGTACACAATCTGTCTGACTGTGGACTGGTGGAGTCCAAACTCTTTAGAGATGGTTTTGTAGCCTTTTTACCGGCCTGATGAGCATCAACAACTCTTTTTCTGAAGTCCTCAGAAATCTCCTTTGTTTGTGCCATGATACACTTCCACAAAAACAGGTGTTGTGAAGACCACACTCTGATAGATCCTTGTTCTTTAAATAAAACATGGTGCTCACTTACACCTGATTGCCATCCCACTGATTGAAAACCCCTGACTCTAATTTCACCTTCAAATTAACTGCTAATCCTAGAGGCTCACATCCTTTTGCCACTCACAGATATGTAATATTGGATCATTTTCCTCAATAAATAAATGACCATATATGACCAATATTGTTGTCTCATTTGTTTGATTGGATTCTCTTTGTCTACTTTTAGGACTTGTTTTAGGTCATATTTATGCAGAAATATAGACAATTCTAAAGGGTTCACAAACTTTTAAGCACCACTGTATGCAGAAGACGGCTAATAGCATGTTCCTCTGAGTGTGTTACGCTTCCCTGTTGTGCAGAAGAGAAGCAGTTAGAAAAGATATGGTTGGCTGGTTTCACTGGTCTCTGAGAAAGCTTGGCCTTCACTCTCCCTTTTTGGTAGATTTTTGTATGATATGGTAGAGCAGTCTGGTGGGTAGGAAATTGAAAACTGAAAGAAAATCCAGGGGAAAAACATAAAGATTTCTTTATTGCCACAACAGCTCAATCAATGAAAGACAATAAACTACACAATAAAGTGCAGTACAAGACACCACTGTTTTTTAAATTTTTTTTACGAACTGTAATTTAAGTATTGGCTTTGTTTTGCTCGCTTCCTGCTATCATAATATACTACCTGCCTCACCCTGTGAAAGAAACAAATGACATTAAAAATGTAATGTACAAATTTGAATGTTACATGTAATAATCACATTTCTTATTTAAAAAAAACATTAAATAGCTTTGTTGGTGCATTTGTGAATTGGTGTTTTATATATACATATAATAAATAAATAAATAAATAAATATGTGCTATTTAGCCCACAATCTTTAGAGAGCTTCTCTTAATTTCACTGGCAGTGTTGTGTGATGGGGGAAACAGACACTGATACTCAACACAGAAAACAGATAGTCCTGATTTCATGATGTTTTGCTGTGTGGCACTGACCACTGTAGCGGCCACTGTTTTCACTGCAGACCCTATTCAATATGGTGTGTGTTTGTATGCACACAGGGCCAGATCTGGAGTTCAGCATGCATGATGGGACCATTCGTGACCTGGCATTCATGGAGGGTCCAGATAGTGGTGGAGCCATCCTTATTAGTGCTGGAGCAGGAGACTGCAGCATCTATACGACCGACTGCCAAAGAGGACTAGGCCTACATGCACTCAGTGGACATACAGGTATACATACACATGCACATGCACATTCAAGTTCAAGTTGAACTTGAACATTTGCAGTATTCATATATTATAGCAGTAATACTTTCATATTTTCTGGCTAAACAAATGACGGCTAAACATAAGTCATGTGTGTATTATTAGGACACATCCTCTCCCTCTATACATGGTGCGGTTGGATGGTAGCATCTGGCTCACAGGATGAGACTGTGCGTTTCTGGGACTTGCGTGTGCCTAGCTGTGTGAAAGTGGTCAGGAGTGCCCTGCATGGTCCTGGTGGGTTGTATTTAATAGAGTTGTTTTGTATTTCCAGTTTGATGCCAGACAATGAATACATATAATTATAAATTATACAGTGCATCAGTGGTGGCAAGTGAATTGAATGTGATGAGAGTGATTGGTTCTCAAGGAAGTGCAGTGGCCTCAGTGGCAGTGGACCCGACCGGGCGGCTCCTGGCTGCAGGGTTGGAGGACAGCCGCTGTATGCTGTACGACATCAGAGGAGGTCGAACAGTTCAGGCATACAACCCTCACACCAGCGACATTCGCTCTGTCCGATTCTCTCCTGGAGCTCACTACCTGCTCACCGGCTCCTACGACAGCAAAGTCATGATTACTGATCTTCAAGGTAGGCCAGATGTCACTGACATTCACACTCACCTGGTTTCCCACTGAAGCTAAGCAGGGTTGAGCCTGGGGAAAACTAAGGTTGCTGTTGGAAGTGGTATTAGTGAGGCCAGCAGGGGGCGCTCACCCTGTGGTCTGTGTGGCGTCTAATACCCCCAGTATAATGATGGGGACACTATACTGTAAAAACAGCACCGTTTTTCGGATGAGACGTTAAACTGAGGTCCTGACTCTCTGTGGTCATAAAAAATCCCAGGACACTTATTGTAAAAGAGTAGGAGTATAACCCCGGTGTCCTGCCGAAATACCCCCATTGGCCCTTCTCTATCACGGCCCCCTAATAATCCCCATCTCTGAATTGGCTCCATCACTCTCTCCTCTCCACTAATAGCTGGTGTGTGGTGTAGTTCTGGTGCAGTATGGCTGCCGTCCCATCATCCAGGTGGATGCTACACACTAGTGGTGATTGAGGAGATCCCCCGCCCCTATACTATGTAAAGTGCTTTGAGTGTCAAGAAAAGCGCTATATAAACTGTAACTAACACTTGGCATTGAAAGGTCTGTAATTTGGTCAAGTATGAAAAGGTTTTCATATGTGAGTGTGGTTCCAGCAAAATCTCTGTCTCTGCTCCTCATGAAAACTGTGGTCTGTGTAAAAGTGATCCATGTACATGAACAGGCACTGGTTTGGTTTAACTGGTTTGGTTTGGTTCCTGTTTTAAGGTACATTATGACAGAGGTGACATGCAGGGTGTGCATGTGCATTTGCTGAGGACCTTTAATACACACCCATCACGATTTTCCAGCTTATTATAAAAGTCATTGTTGATTTTTTCGGACACTGAGTATTTCCTTAATTGAAATTAACTGCCTGTAAACATTCATGACATGGCTGTTGAATAAACTGACTTATAGTATGTAAAATAATAATAATAATAATAATATTTTTTTTTTAAGTGTAAATGTAAAAAAATTACGCTACATAGTACTACATTACGTACTAATAAAAATTGTGTCAGTATTTATGTTTGGGCTTCAATGAAGAATATATTTATTTATTTACAAATCGCCTTGTGCTTCAGTTCTGTTCAGCACACCTAAATTTATATTTCTAGTTTATACCTGAAATATACAGTCCTTAAATATTTCAACAGTAACACCGTTATTATTAGTTTAGCTGTCTACCACAGTATATTGGAGTTGAGCTTGAATAATGAATGAGTGCAAATTACAGCCTTTCATCTTTAATTTAACAGTATTTCCATCCAAAGGCAGTTGAAATGCCAAGTGAGGCCTTTGTATTAGTAATCTCTCAGTAGGTAGTCCAAAGAGCTGTCATTGCAAGTGAAGCAAGCCATCATTAGGCTGAACAATAAATTAAAAAAAAAAAACAGAAAAAAACATTAGGTGTGGCCAAATCGATTATTTGGTATGTTGTTAAAAAGAAAGAATGCACTGGTGAGCTCAGTAAAAACCAAAAGGCCCGGAAGACCATGGAAAACAACTATGGTGGAAGACAGAAGAATTCTTTCTCGGTTGGCCAGATCAAGAACCCCACAAGATGTAAACCATTGCTAATGCTCAGTAACATGATGACCAGAGTTTTATTAAAAACATCTTTTTTAAAAAAAAAAATAATAATAATAAAATTAAAAAAAAGGCTGTACAGTTCTGGACCAACATCCTATGGACATGGGATATCCTTGTACCAGAATTATGGGAAGCGAAGAATATTGAGAAGGGAAGAAACGGCTCACGATCCAAAGCTTACCACCTAATCCTATGGTGTGGGTGTGTATGGCTGCCAATGGAGCTGCTTCCATTGTATTCATTGATACTGTGACTGCTGATAAGGGCGGCAGGATGAATTCTAAAACGTATAGGGTTACATTATCTGCTCAGATTCAGCCAAATGCTTCAAAACTCATTGGGACTTCTGTAATGGCCAAGTCAATCACCTGACCTGAATCCAACTGAGCATACATTTCACTTGCTGAAAGCAAAACTGAACACAAAATGCTCCAAGAGCATGCAGGAACTGAAGACATCTTCAGTAAAAACCTGGCAGAGCAGCAACAGGGAAGACAGCAAGCATCTGTTGATTTCTATTGGCTCCAGACTTCAGACAGTCATTGACTGCAAAGTATTTGCAACCAGTTATTTAAAATTACAGTTTAACTTGATTATTTATTTTAGTTTGTCCAATTACATTTGGCCCAGTAAAAAAGGGGGGCACGTACTGTATATAAAGTGCTGTAATTCCTACACCGCTTTATTCTGTGTTAATAATGATAATTGGAATTTTGGAAAATTGGAATAGCATCATAATTCAGTCATTTAACCCTCCAGTATGTGGAAAGCATGTCTAAATCCTTATGCCTTACTGTTGGAACTTGATCTTTTGTTCCCAGGAGATCTAACAAAACCACTACCAGTAATGGTGGCTGGTGAACACAAGGACAAAGTGATCCAATGCCGTTGGCACACAAGAGACATTTCTTTCCTGTCTTCTTCTGCAGACAAGACTGTTACACTATGGGCACACCACCCATAACCTTTTCTCAGAACTAGTTGTACCAGAAAAAGCACAAAGCAAACACTTCCCTCTAATACTTCATTACCTGACATCATTCATGCAAAAGAACTATTTATTATTTATAATTTAAAGTTATTTATAAATTACTTTTCGTAAAATAAGGGTTGGTCCTGCATGTTAGCTGCTAATTAAAGAAAGACAACTCTGCCAACTAATAAGAAGTGCTGAATGTTTATTGAACAGACTACAGAGCTACCATTTCAGTTATAATGCAAAACAGAGGTTTGATTCTGAATGTATAGACTATTTTGTGCCTTGAGTTGGGTAATCCATAGTTAGGCTAATGAATGTCATAATATTTCTTGGCATGAAATTGGGCTAAACAGTCATAAAACCTACTGCTTGTCACATATATGCAGTATAATTAGTCTGCTGAATATTTGGCATGCTGCAAATATTGACTAATTTTAGCACAGGCTGCTCATAGAACAGATTTAATGCAAAACGTTGGCATGTATGTTCGGATAAAATGTGAAAATATGATACATTTGTCTTCTTTAAATATATATATATATATATGTGTGTGTGTGTGTGTGTGTGTGTGTGTGTATGTTGATGGTATTTTATGCTATATTTATTTTTGTTCACTCGATTTGCACTTTAATGACTCCTGTGAAGCACCTTGTACTAAATGTGTTTGAAATGTGTATTTGCTCATTGAAACCAAGCATTTAAATATTGACAATAAATATACTATAAAAGAGCTTGTTCTTCAAAATCTGAAGTTCAGGGCATTTTTCAAATGCTGTGCTATGTTGCTATGTGTGTTTTGCATTGTGTCTGTTTGGAGAATGTGATTTCTTAAAGGGGATCTATTATGCAAAATTCACTTTTAAATGGTGTTTGAACATAAATCTGTGTTGGCAGAGTGTGTACACAACCACCCTATAATGTTAAAAATCCACCCACTCCTTTTTTTTATTATATATATATATATATATATATATATATATATATATATATATATAATATATATTCCCAATAAATCATAAACAGTGTCACAAATTGAGCCGTTTTCATTTCTGCCCTAACGTCACGTCTGAACAAGCCCCGCCCACAGACTCTGCTCTATTAGCATAGATCCTCCCATAAGTGAGCTGTACACAATCCATCATGTTTTCAGTGCTGGAACAGCTACAGTGATAATAAGAATGTCTCAGCTTCGTAAGATTTGTAAGTGTTCTGTTGTTGGCTGTAAGAATGAACGTAAGACTCTTCATGTGCTCCCGGCATCAGAGCCATTGAAGACGCAGTGGAGTAGTTTGATTTTTGAAGGAAATGTGCCCCAAAAATACCTAAATTCGTATGTTTTTGTGCAAATCATTTTATTCCAGACTGCTTTGTGAGTGAGGGTCAATACAAAGCAGGATTTGCTAAAAAGTTGATTCTCAAGCATGGATCAATACCAGCTGTTCATGATCCAGCGTCATATCCAGAAAACATAAGTATCGCACTTTATATTTTGTGAATGTTTGCAAATCGCCTTTCTGAATGAGCTTATTAGCAGAGTCCATGGCTAATGCAGATAAAGTTACCATTATCTCTGATTGTATTCACGGAGACCAGAACTATGTTGCCATTTTTATTTTTAACCCGAAAACGCTTACTGTTTGGGTAATTCATAACTGCACCTTTATTATGCACAATTGATTGCAAATTGATCACGCAATAAAACGGGTGCATTTATCGCAATGGCCGAATGTTGTTGAACCTTTTTCCATAGGACTCAACAACGCGAGGGAAAACTCTAACAGGGTCACTTTAATAGAAACACCTGCAGATCTGCTTCTTTCATGCAATCATTCAGCAACAGCACAATGCATAAAATCATACCAAGGGCTTCAATTAATGTTCACAGCAAACATTAGAATGAGGGAGAAAAAAAAATCATCTCAATGCCTTTGTCTATAGCATTGTTGTTGGTGCACTGTCCATTTCCAGTGAGCCTGCATCAGCTGTAGCTTCTGACAGGAGTGGAACCCGATGTGATCTGCTGTTGTGGCATCTACCTCAATGTTAGTCATATTGTGCATTCTGAGATACTTCTCTGCTCACCCTGGTTGTAATGAGTGGTTATTTGACTTACCATAGCGTTCCTGTCAGCTCGGATCAGTCTGACCATTCTCCTCTGGCCTCTCTCATCAACAAAGCCCATAGAACTGTTCTCAGTGGAAATGAATGATCTGTGCTCTGTGAAGTGTGATGAACAGTTAAGTTGCTAAAACATGTTCACAGTACTAGTATTGCTGTACTATTTTAATCGTACATGAGTTGGAATATACTGGGGAAACTAATTTCCAAGGGTGACAGTGTAATCTGTTTAGCCTGTTTGTTAATTACAATCCCAATTCCGAAAAAGTTGGGGCAGTATGGAAAATGCTAATAAAAACAAAGAGGAGTGATTTGTAAATGTACTTTGACTTGTATAAAAAAAAAAAAAAAAACGTATAAAGACAAGGTATCTGATGTCTTACCTAATCAACTGCATAGTTTTTTGAAGGTAAACATTTATTTTAAAATTGATGCACACAACATGTTACAAAAAAGTTGGGACAGGGGCAATTTAAGACTAATAGTGATGTGACAAGTTGAAATAAGAAGGTGATGTGAAACAGGTGAGGCAATAGTCTAATCATAATAAGTAATCATAGTATAAGTAGCCTCCAAAAAAATGCCTGATCCTGAGGCTCGCCAGTCTGCCAATAGATGCGTTAGTGAAAAATCCAACACTTTAAGAACGACATTCCCCAAAGACAATTCGGTAGGAGCGTGAATCAAATTGGGCAAGACACGTGATTTCTGCAAACGAGGCGTTGTTACGTCATTAGTGTTGCAAAACTCCATATGTAAAAATATAAATAAAGTGCATTGTTACAAACCATCCCTGGACCTTAATATCATCCTTCTTCTTCTCCTGAGTCATAACATTACCCCTACATTTTGCTAGTGTTTTATAGGCAGCTTTAATGACAAACACACGTGTGTGTGTGTGTGTGTGTGTGTGCGTGTGTGTGTGTGTGTGTATAAAACTAACTAAAGCACAGAATACAAGCACTAATATTTAATGATTTTGTAAATGATATTGAAAACATTACACTGTTGTGAAAATATTTGTTTTGTAAAAGATGTCATTATGTTTGTGGATGTACTGGCAAAAAGATCGAAACAGTTGATATACAAGTACCATGAAAGTAAAGCATGAAACAGTTGCTATACAAGTACCATTAAGTAGAGCAGAGATCAAAACCATTATAAAGGGACACACACATAAAACATGGCAGGAATACTGGGACACAGCTGACACCGGACGACACCTATATACCATACAAAAACAAATAGGCATGAGTGTGAGGCAGGGCAGAAACCCAAAGGAAGAGATGATAATTATGCATCTTAGAATAAGTCATGCTGGATTAAATCTAGCATTAAACAGAAAAGGAAAACACCCCACTGGACTCTGCACACACTGCAGTACACAAGAGACGGTAAAACACGTTCTGTTAGACTGCAAAAGATATGAGGAGGAAAGAACTGAGCTAGAGATGCAGATTGGAAAAGCAAAACATGACACTAGAGAACTTGCTGGGGAAAACATCTGGGAAAATGCACCGCCCCCTAATAAACTATTTAAAAAATACTGGGATAAGTGAGAGACTTTAGTAATCTAGTAAGAATATCTAGTATATAGTTATTTATCTCTTTATCTTCTTTTACTTATGTAGTATTGCTTTGGTATTATTAATATTATTATTATTATTATTACTTGATTGATTGGTACCCTGTCCAGGGTGTACCCTGCCTTGTGCCCCATGCTCCCTGGGATAGGCTCCAGGTTTCCACGTGACCCTGAAAAATATAAGTTGTACAGAAGAGGGATGGATGAGTAGATTATTATTACTTACTATTTTTTTCTCTTTTTTTTCTGCCAATCTCCTGCTCACGCCCCAGTCCATTAGGTGGCGGTGATGCACTTTAAGTTGGTTTGCCATCCGCCATTAAAACAAGCAGATATCTCGAAGCGTTTGTTTAATTTTAGTCCAAGAGTTAGGTTTCTGCGTCTCTTTAATTGCAATTAATTCGGTTTTGTTTTCTTTCATCGTACGACTTTGTTGCCCCATGTCGTTTACCACGCTGACTATGTATAGTTTCAGTTTGCAGCTAAAACAAGGGCCGAGTATGAAGGTGTTCTGCATCAGCTCCGTGCATATGTAAACAGCTTGAACAAAATAGGAAACGATACTTACATGCCTGTTTATTTTTTTTAAACGTGCAATGAAAATGAAGGTGTCAGGAGGGTTGTTCTTGAAGGTCTGTGGTGGTCTCCTCGTTATAAGTAGTGTTTTGTTGTTTGTTCAGTCAGAAGATGAAGAATGGATTGATCCGTATGACATGCTCAACTATGATCCCGCTTCAAAAAGCATGCGGAAACCTGCCGAGGTAAAAGCTTCGAGTCACTGCATGTTACTAAAACAAACAAAGCACAGGAGTTCGCTGTCTTCTGTTGAAACGCTTGTTTTTCTAGTCCTCCAGCTACAGTAATGTACCGACTAAAAGAAGGGAATACAGTCAGGAGTCATGTCAAGTGGCTCAGTGTCCAGAAGTGAAGGAATGCACTGATAAAGTCAACATGCTGCAAAGAGAAGTGAGTATTTTAAGGGAAACAATGGGAAACATTCCTACGAGAGTTTAGTCCACGTTGGAATGTTAGCTGTTCATTGTAGTGATGTGCCGTTCATGAACGATTCGTTCATTTTGAACGAGTCTTTAATATGACTCGGGAACAATGAGTTGTCTCAGAGAGTGATTCGTTCATTTTTGACTGCACATGCGCTGTAGCATCCCTGTAGGTTCTGTACAAGAAACAGAAACATTAAGTTCACGTCTGGAGTCTTCGGGTTCGAGTCGTTCGTTCATCACGTCACAGCCCCACTGCATTCAGTCTATGGGGAGGTCACGGGATGAACGAACAACTAGAACCCGGAGACTCGGGACGTGAACTAATCATTTCTGTTTCCGGGGAACAGACGTGACAAAAGAACGAACGACTCGGATCGGGAGGTGAGGTGAATTAACAGACTGCCTAGCCTAAAGACCCAGCTAAGCAATTCAATTCAATTTTATTTGTATAGCGCTTTTTACAATAGACATTGTCTCAAAGCAGCTTTACAGAAATATCAACATGGTATATAGTTATTAAAAGTGCAAATTTATCCCAAGTGAGCAAGCCGGTGGCGACGGTGACAAGGAAAAACTCCCTAAGATGTTAAGAGGAAGAAACCTTGAGAGGAACCAGACTCAGAAGGGAACCCGTCCTCATCTGGCTAACAACAGATAGTGTGAAAAAGTTTATTGTGGTTTTATATGAAGTCTGTTTGGCCTTAGAAGCAGCCGTAGTCCCAGCAATCTGGAATTGGAGAAGATGAGCGCTCTATCCAGAGGTAGGACATCCGAAACGGATCAGGCAGGTCCGGAGAGCAGAAAGGATCAGCATCTCTAGTATCTCCATAATTATTTACATAATTATTTCTAGTATCTCCACAATTAATTAATAATTTCTGTTTCTCATAATTTGGCCTTTGCTGCATTAGCCTATAGTTCATTTTTTATTCCAAATGTGATCGTTTGCATGAGTACTAGATGTCTTGAGGAATTCAACATGTAACATTTTAATTATATTCTGCTGTAATGAACGGAGTGACTCGAAAAAAGATTTGTTCATTTTGCCGAACGAGATTCAAAGATCCGAGTCAGTAAAATGATGACTAGTTCGTTGTCATGTCAAGGATCAAGTTTGAGAACCGGTTAGAGATGTATTTTGTGGCACGGTGCAGTATCATGCTGGAAGTAGCCATTATAAAAGATGAGGAAATTTTGGTCGTAAAAAGAAGCACGTAAAATACTCAGCATTAGTACTCAGATAGTCTGTACCTAAAGTGAGCAGGGGAATAAAAAAAAACATTTCCCTCACCATCACAATACCATCAGCAGGCAAACAAACACAGGTTGGGCCCATGGATTCATGCTGCTGTGGCCAAACACTGACACAACAGAAACTTTTAACAGATTCATCAGGCCAGGTGATTTCCAATTAACTGTTCAGTTTTGGTGAGCCTGTTCCCACTCTATCCTCAGATTCTTGTTCTTGGGTGACATGAGCACAACACAATGCGGTCTTCTGCTATTGTGATCCATCTGCCTCAAGGTTCGACATATTGTGCGTTCTGAGATGCTTTTCCGCTCGCTACGGTTGTATAATAATAAACTTTATTTTATAAAGCGCCTTTAAAAGCAGATTCTCAAAGCGCTTTACACAAAATAAGCAGTACACAGAAAAATAAAACATATAAAAGTTAATAAGAACAACAACGTTAATAATAATAATTATACAATAATCATAAAAAAGACATCAGCAGTCAAATGCAAGTTTAAAAAAGTGTTTCTTGAGTTGAGCTTTAAAAATGCCAAAAGTCTGAGCTTCCATGAGTTCAGGAGGAAGAGAGGTCCAAAGTGAAGGAGCATAGACACAAAATGCTCTGACACCCATAGATTTTAGGCGGGTTTGTGGAACAGTTAATAAATTGCACTGTGAGGAGCGTAATCTGCGATTTGGGGTGTAAGGGATTAATAAACCAGTTAAGTAATGCGGAGCCAAGCCATGTAGTGCCTTGTATGTCAACATCATGATCTTAAAATTGACACGGAACCTGACCGGGAGCCGATGTAAAGACTCCAAAACAGGAGTAATATGTTCACATTTCCTGGTTCCCGTCAGGATCCGGGCGGCAGAGTTTTGAACATATTGCAATTTGTTGATTGTGGATTGAGAAACTCCAGCTAAAACGGCTTTGCAGTAATCCAGCCAAGTGACAACAAATGAGTTTATCAGTTTTTCAGCCACAGAGAAATTTAGCATTGGGTGCAGTCTAGCTATATTTCTGAGGTGAAAAAAGGATGCCTTCACAGTGCTCTGAACAAAAAAATCAAATCTAAGGCTGGTATCAAAAATTACTCCAAGGTTCCTTATTTTACTTCGAGTCTTTAGAACAGAGCCATCAACAAACAGAGACAGTGGACCAGCTTTGCGAATTTGATGACGGGAGCCTATAAGCATAACTTCGGTTTTCCCGCTGTTCAGGCACAGAAAGTTATTGTTCATCCATGTTTTTATCTCAGAAGTATATTCAGAAAGAAAACAAACATCAAGGTTTTCACCAGATTTTGAATGAATGTAGATTTGGGTATCGTCAGCATAAAAGTGATAATGGAGGCTGAGCGATCGCAGCAGATGCCCAAGTGGAGATAGATATATATTGAAGAGTAGAGGGCCTAAAACTGAACCCTGAGGAACACCACTGAGCACAGAGCTAGTGTCAGACCTGTAGCCACCCATAGAAATAAACTGGGAACGGTCAGTAAAATAGGATTTAAACCAGTTTAAAACTGTCCCAGACACACCAAAGACACTTTCAAGGCATGTAAATAATAGACCATGATCCACAGTATCGAAAGCAGAAAGAATGGATGTAGCGCCAGAATCAGAGGCCATCAACAAGTCATTGTTAACTTTGACCAACGCAGTTTTAGTACTGTGAAATTTACGAAAACCTGACTGAAGGGGTTCAAAGAGGTTATTAATTTTAAGATGATTACATAGTTGAGAGGCAACAACACGCTCAAATATTTTTGCCAAAAATGGAAAATTTGAAATGGGATGAAAATTGTTAAAATCATCCATGGCAACATTTTCTTTCTTTGGTACAGGTGTAACAGCAGCGGTCTTTAGTACTGCAGGAACGACCCCAGTCTCCAGTGATTCATTTATAATGCTGAGGATAGTAGGGCACCAAACATCGAAGCAAGATTTAAATAGGTTTGTGGGAGTTGGATCCAGCAGGCAAGTGGTTGATGTCATGCTGGATACCTCCCTTGTGAGAGCCTCAGAATCAAGCAGTAAGAAATGAGTGAAAGAAACACCAGTGAACCCAGAAGGATGAAGGAGTGAAGTGGCAGACTCAGGTGTGACAGGAATTTCTTTGCAAATATTATCAATCTTAGAATTGAAAAACTGAAGAAAAGAATCACATAGCTGCTGAGAAACAGGCAAAGTGGTAACAGCATTAACTTGAAGCAGTCTGTTTATGGTTTGGAACGAGGGATTGTTTACAATAGCCTGAGAGAAGTCAGAGGATCTTTCAGTCTCCATTAGTTCTCGATAATGTCTGTCAAACTTCATTCTCAGCATTGACAGGAAGTCAGCAAACTCTGACATAAAAGCTGCATGTGTCTTAGCCTGAGGTGGTTTATAGACTGTAGCGATGATGGTAGATATAGGAGCGGAAATACTCAAGACCAGGCATAGACCAGGTATTGAGTGGTTAATTGACTTACTGTTGCTTTCCTGTCCGATTGAACCAATCTGGCCATTCTACTCTGATCCCTCTCAATTGAGGTTTTTTGTTTTTCACACCATTTTTGTGTAAACTCTAGATACTTGTGTGCGTGTGTGTGTGTGAAAATCCCAGCAGATCAATAGTTTCTGAAATATTCAAACCAGCATCAACAAACCATGTCATGGTCATGACTGGTAGTGTAGTTAATCATATTTTCTCTTTGTAAACCTATTCCAGATTGAAGAGATAAGAAGGAGGGAGACGTTTTCCTCGCAACAGCCAACATGTAATCCTGTGTTCAAGCGCTTCCTCGCGAAGCTTTTAAAGGAAATTGACAAACTTGGCTTGGTATGACAATAATATAAGCCACATGTGCCCTTCTCTTTCCATTTCTGTGCCACTCATTCTCTATTTGTTTGAACTTCTAGCCCACTGCTGTAACTGCTGAAAAGCACTATGATGCTGAGGTGAAACTTTCCAAGAAAAGGGTGATCGAAATCCAGAAGCTTGTGAGTGATGAGAGCAGCTGGAGGACCGGGGCTCTGGATGATGCTCTTAGTCAAATACTTATTAACTTTAAACACCATGACCCCGAGACCTGGAAATGGCGCTTTGAAGACACGTTTGGTGTGGAGCCTGACACTGTTATCAAGGTGAAAATTTATTGAAGACAGCTGAACATCACTGTTGCAACACCACTCTCACTCAGTGCTTGGGCTTTGTCATTTGTTACCATTGTAATATATTTTTCAATTCAATTTTATTTGTATAGCGCTTTTAACAATGCACATTGTCTCAAAGCAGCTTTACAGAAATATATAAACACAGGATTGTAAGTGTGTGAATTTATCCCTATGGAGTTTGTTTATGCTCCTACTGGAACATCCAGACAGTAAGGCATTACAGTAATCTAGCCTAGAGGTGACGAAAGCATGAACTAATATTTCTGCATCATGTAGTGACATTTCTTATCTTAGCAATATTTCTGAGATGAAACAAGGCTAATCTAGTAATATTATCTACATGAGTGTCATATTACTCACATGCTTTTTTTTGATACAGGTCTCTGTCATTGTCTTGATCATTGTGGTCATAATCTGCACTGAGATGTGGTCTCTGATGTCCTGGTTTGTCCAATTTAAGAGAATGCTTGCCATATGTTTCTTTATCAGTCTAGTGTGGAACTGGTTCTATCTCTACAAGGTAATATTATATATTGATGCTTGATCAACAATTTAGTTCAGTGATGCGTTTTAACGTCGTCAAATATGGAAACATGATAACATTTGAAACAAAAATAGTTTCTAAAGCATAACGATGCTATCAGTTAATGGTGTGAAACTACCAATGATGCCTACTACGTCACTAAATAACATGTTTTGTAATTGTCATGGTATTGCCTTTATATAGTCGTATCCCTAAGCCTTACTGATTTGTCTATAGTGGCTACAGCTTAGTGATTGTAGGAGTAACCATCAGCAATAATTCTTAAGCGTGTTTGTTTTTAATAGTTGTATATTGTCTACAAAGTGTGATTGAAACTTTGTTTTCTAATTTCATGTGGATTTGACATTCTCTAGATTGCCTTTGCTGAACACCAGGCCAACATGGTAAAGATGGAGAACGTTAATGGTAAATGCACCGGAGTGAAGAAATTTGACTGGATGGATAATATCAAAGGTGAGTTGCTGGAGGTCAATCATTTATGCCACTTTCCATACATTTACATAATGTTTTGTCTCTGAGTAGTGCTGATGCTCCTTCAAATTGAGAGGAACCATTTGAAGTGTTTTGGGCATGCCCCCCAATAGGCTCTGTGTATCAGGCACATCCTACTGGATGGAGACTCTAGGGCAGACCTAGGACCTGCTGAAGAAATTCTCATGGTTAGCTTAGAAATGTCTGGGGATCATCCAGAAGAAGCTGCAATCAATGGCTGGAGTTACAGAAGTCTGGACTGACCTCCTCAGTATTTACCTTTTGGTATTTACCTTTTATATTATTTCAGAGTGGTATCGGACCACGTTGACTCTTCAGGAGGATCCTTGTAAGAAATACTACGAGGCCCTGATTGTGAATCCGATCCTGCTAGTGTCTCCAATGAAGGTTCGTACTGTTTCATTGCTCTGCTCATCAACTCATGAAAAATTGTCTTGGGCTTGCCTGACCTGTTTCATGGTTATCTTCACAGGCCATCACTATGACCATCGCCACCTTTTTTACAGACCCTCTGAAGCACATAGGACAAGGCATTAGCGAGTTTCTCAGGGCCTTACTGAAAGACCTGCCCTTTACGCTCCAGATACCCGTGCTTCTTTTAATCGGACTATCTGTCGTGGTATGAAATTATGAATGGTTTTAAATGGTGTTTAAGTGCTGAGTGTTTCCAGCAAATCCTAAAATTGTTTCATTATAATTTGACTGTAATGCAAAATCCCACTTGTTGGGTATAGCGGTACAGTGGATATAAAAAGTCAAGTCAAGTACAATAACCTGGTTGCACAAGTGTGCACACCCCTAAACTAATACAAAGTTGAAGCACCTTTAGATTTGATCAGGGGATTCAAACTTGACTTGGCAATATTTTGCCATTCTTCTTTATAAAAGCATTCTAACTCTTGGCTGGGCATCTCCTGTGCACATTCCTCTTCAGGTCACCCCACAGATTATTGATTGGATTTATATGTGGACTAGCAGCCCACTGCTATCATGACTCATTTTCCAAATGAGATCTTTTTGATCTTTTACCCCTTTACAGGTATTTATCTACAGCAGTAGCCAAGCAGCTGTACATCATGCTTTTCTTAGGCCTCTGCGAGGTGGGCGTCGGGATCCTCCACCCAACATTGCACAGCAGCAGGCTGCTCCTCCCATACGGGAGCAGGAGGAACATGGAGAAGAAGAAAGGTATCTGTTAGCAGGAGGTGATGCTAATCGTGCTGCACAGCCCAGACACCATATAAGACAAGAGGGCAACGAAGCCAACCGCATGGGTAACCGGAATTCCGAAGAGGAAAACAGGCCCGAAATTCGCCAGAGGGGACCCAACAGACCGACAATACAGCAGCAGAGGGTGTATGTGGAAACCCTACGGAATGCAGACCGCTTTTACAGTGGGGATGAGATGGACA
Organism: Ictalurus furcatus; assembly: GCF_023375685.1. Lineage (NCBI taxonomy): Eukaryota > Metazoa > Chordata > Actinopteri > Siluriformes > Ictaluridae > Ictalurus > Ictalurus furcatus. Next base: position 9,097,453 of record NC_071264.1, on the reverse strand, counting down.
CCCAGCAGGAAGCAGTAGCCGAGGATCTGGCTCAGCACGTGGAGGAAGAAACTCTGACTCTCAGTAATAGCCCAAAGGAGGAACATGAGTCATCTGCATCCAACACAGAAATGAAGCACACTCAACCAGCATCTAAGGAGCACAGTGCTAAAAGTGACACTAAAGATAACAAAACGTCAGGAAATACTGAAAGGAATGCGGTAAATATTATCTTAGCTGAGTAGTTTATTATTTTTTTTTATAAATAGTAGTTTTTTAAACCCCTTTGAATATTTGAATTGTGTAATTAATTTATGCATTTTCAGTTTAATCCTAAGTTGTTTGTTTATGTATTGTAGGTAGGTGATTCAGCAAGCATAGGTAAAGCTGCATCCAAGAAAGAAGACCGTGTTGAAAATATTGGCACTCCAGTTCAGGAAACTCCAGTATGTAGTAATGCTTCTGCCCTTTGAAATGGCCTTTTTTTCTTATTTTATTTTTTAATCATTGTAAATTGATGCATTTTTAAAAAAATATAATAATAATTTATAATTATTTCATGCTCAGGAAGTCCATGAGAATCATTTGATTATTTTCAAGGAAAATTGCGAAACGCTTTTAGTGCAGCAAAAGCATTTCTCACAAACGTATTTACAGAAGGAAGCCGGCAAGTGAATTGTACCATTTAAAAAAAAAAAAATAAATAAATAAATAATATATATATATATATATATATATATATATATATATATATATATATATATATATATATATATATATATATATATATATATATATATTGCTTTTAATTTAATTTCCCACCAACCAAATGTAATAAGACCGTTTCTACTGAATAGCATGTAAGCTATGTAGAGCATTTTTAATGGGTGGGGGGCAAGGCTGGGGCATGGTCTCAAAAGCGGGTGGCCACCAGTGCCAAAAATGATCACCGTGGAGGGAAAAACATGGCAAAATTTATGATACACTATTCAAAAATGGTAAGCAGCAATTGCACTCTTGCACTATTCACTCTACTATGTATTGTGACATTTTTCACATCTTTGACATATGATACTATAACGTTTCACATGTTTATGACGTAAAATGGTATGAAATATTGTTGACATTAAAATGCATAATATGAAAGTATGAAAAAGTATGACTTCATAAGGTGCTATTTCTACCTGATCTAACCTTTTAATTTTTTTGTTGGTGTAAGCTAATGTATTTAGATTGATTCAGTGATGTTTCATTTTTGATTTGAATAAATTCAATTAATTAATGTTACCACATGAAAGCACTTTTTTTTTGTTTTTAAACAACTTTAAAAAAAAAAAAAAAAAAACAATTAAAAACTTTTTTTTTTTTTTTTAAATATCCATCAAGTACAATTTCTGTGAAGCCAGTGTTTATTTCTTCCCTTGCCTTTTCACATAATATTCATCACAGATCCTAACAGACATCAGGCTTATTCTTTCATTGATGAAGACCTATCCAACATAATTCAGTGATGTCAACCTTCACTTAGAGAGATTTTACTCAAATGAAAATACTTTCATCATCCTCATGTCAGTACACACACTTGTTTTGTCTCAGACCTAAAGGCTGCAACACACCACAAAGGCATACTGTTATAGTACTGACAAACACTGACAGAATAAATAAACACTGACGTTTGGCCATAACATCATTCAATATTTTATTATTTTTAAAAAATTATTCAAGTTTCAAGTACAAAATAAAAGTTGAGAGTTACAAAGAATGTAGGCTGAGCCTAGATTCTTCATCAAATTTAAAAAAAAAAAAAAAAAAAAGTACTTCTAAATAGACTGTTTCCACGCATTTTCTTTTTCTTGCATGTGAGGGCTAACTGCTTAAAAAATTAAAAAATTGGACAAAAAATTGAATTCATGATAAAACTTTCCTCGGGTGTTATCACTGTTTGCATGACAGAGGCCTGTTTCACAAAAACTGTTTCGGTGGCTACCCGGATAAGTTTGAGTTTAGTTTGAGCAAACTGGTTTTTCGGTCTAAACAAGGTGGATTGGATTTAAGAGGGTTTCATCGCCATGGTAACTTGCACTACATAGCTAACCAGCTCTGGAGCAGGATTTATTCAGGGTCAGAAAACTCAAATGTTTGTAGCAGTGGCTTGGCTGTTTCTGGGAATCCTATGGAGCTTGGAGTGCAAATAATAAGTGCACTTCAAAGGGAAATTATTTTTAGGGACAGACACAATTCCCTGGCTTTTCCCCGATGACCACCTATACGAAAGATATGCATAACCTTAATTAACCCGGTTTGGTTTTGTCAACTCCAAACTTGCTCTGCAACGTCTGAAAAAGGCTTCAGAGCAATAACATAGTATTAAACATGTAAAACATTTAGGCTATATAACACGAGACTACTCTAGTTAGATGTCGCTAGCCAAGGGGAGGCACAACTAAGCTATCATTGTATGAGTTTAGCTGGCTAGAGTGCCATGCAAAGTATGCTAGGTGTCTTAATGCTCTGTTCATATTGTATATAAAATACCAAAGATAAAATACAAATAAATCCCTGATGTAAAATTGATCCATTATAATTTGGCTGTAGTGGAAAATCCTCTTGTTTAGTACAGGGCTATAACCAAAATACAAGTTAATAAATCCATACACTTTTTTGAAATTGAAAATGAGGAAATCCATTTGGCTGTTGTGAGCAAATCCCAATTGTCAGGGAACAGTTTTATGTCAGCTTTTCTGCCAACCCACTGTCACATATCATTTTCAAATGAGATCTTTTTGATATTTTACCTCTTTCCAGGTATATATCTACAGTACTAGCCACTCAGTACTACAGAGCACTCAGTACTGCACAGCACTCTGTTCTTAGACCTCTGCAAGATGGGCATCGGGATCCTCCAACCGGCACTGCACAGCAGCCTGCCGCTCCTCTGAGGAAAACAGAGAAGAAGAAAGAGAACTGTTCGCAAGAAGTGTTGCTAACCATACTGCACTGCCCAGACACTAAAAGTTACACTAAAGATCACAAAATGTCAGGAAATGCTGAAAGGAATGAGGTTTATATAGGCATGTGAAAAAATTATATAATGATGTACTCGAACAAAACCACAAGGAAAATGAGCTTTTTCAATCATTTATTCAACAGAAATATCAATAGATGTGATATTCTTCTGTGGAAAAAGTAAATACACCCTTGACCTCAGAAGCTACTGTAGTATTGCCCCCTTTAGCAGAAATAACTTTCTGTAGGCATTTTGCTTAATTCTCCTTGGTGGATTTGCTAGTGTGCTTGTTATCATTATCCTGTTGAAAGGTCCACTTTCGGTCCGACTTCAACTTTCGGACAGATGATCTGACATTATATTCAAGCACTCTTTGATATGATGCAGAATTCATAGTTGAATCAGTGAATGCAAGCTGTCCAGTCCCATGTACCGTTCCACCACCATGCCTCACAGTTGGTATGAGGTGCTTCTCCTGAAAAGCTGTCTTTGATCTGCGCCAAACATGTATGCTGTTACTGTGGCCAAACAATCTATCTATCTTTATCTCTATCTTTGATTCATCTGTCCAGAGCACCTTATTCCAAAAGGCCTGGTCTTTGCCTATATGCTCATTGGTAAACTGTAGTCTCGCAAAGACTTTTTCCTGACACGCCTCCCATGCAGGTCAAATTTGTGCAATCTCTTTCTGATTATAGAAGCACGCCCTTTGACACCACCAGTTGCAAGACTTGCTGGCAGATCCTGTGATGAAATTTTGGGGTTCTGGGAGACTTCTTTTTGCATCAGACAGTCTGATCTTGGGCTGAATTTAGTGGGATGGCCAGTCCTGGTTGTTTGAAATCTGCACCATTTGTAGATGATTTTCTTTACAGTGGAAGGATGTATTTCAAATCATTTGGAGATCTTTTTAAATCCGTTGCCAGACTCATAGGCATCCACAACCTTTTTTTTTCCTGAAGGCCTTACAGAACTCTTTAGATCTTGGCATGATGACACCACACACCTCAATAACAAAGGGAACACCAGACACTAGATATGAGAGAGGTATAAATAAGACAGGTTCCACCTGCACTCCCTAAGCAGGTCCTCATCAGTGGCACCCGATCTTCAACACCCGATTCTAATTTTATGGACTTGAAGGTGTGATAAATGTAGGAATGTTACTTTTTCCTTGTGACTGATCTGTTTTTTGTTGATTTAAATTGTGAAAATTACTACAAAATGTCAATTTTATGTGTCATTTGATGGAGTACATCAACTTTATTAATACGCACTGTTTCAAAGAGGCTCAAATGTTTGCTTGTCTGAATATGTCAAAAAAGCCAACAGTTTCCATGGGGTGTACTTATTTTTTCACATGACTCTATTATGTTAGCTGAGTAGTTTTTTTTCTTTCTTATGTTTTATTTCTGTACTGTATCATTTTTTAATTTGTTTGCATAATTGATCCATTTTCAGTTTAACCTTGTTTGTTTGTTTGTTTGTTTGTTTGTTTGTTTATTGTAGGTACGAGATTCAGCAAGCTTCAGAGTAGATACAGCCAGGAAAGAAGGATGAGTTGAAATTATTGGTGCTCCAGTACAAAAAACCTTGCTGTATTGCTTCTCTCTTTGAAATTGTCCCTTTTTTTCTTTTTATCATCTTTGTAACTTACATTTTTCTCTGATAAATAAATTTAAATACATTAATTTTCTAGGAAATTATGAAGTTATTTAGTGTGGCCAGAGCCATATCACTCTGCAGCTTTCGCTGGTTTCCCACTGAAACTAAGCAGGGTTGAGCCTGGTCAGTACCCGGATGGGACCTGGGGAAAACTATGATTGCTGCTGGAAGTGGTATTAGTGAGGCCAGCAGGGGGCACTCACCCTGTGGTCTGTGTGGGGTCTAATGCCCCAGTATAGTGACGGGGACACTATACTGTAAAAACAGCACAGTCTTTCGGATGAGACGTTAAACCAAGGTTCGGACATTAAGCCAATGTTCTACAAAACCTTTCTCTTACAGGTTGATGGAAGCCAGCAGGTGAATTTTACAATTTCAAAAAATATTTTACAATTCATTTAATATCCCACCAAGCAAATGTCCCAAGCTAACTCCTTGAGTATCATATAGTGTTGCCACAGTAAGGTGAAAGGAAAAATTGCAACATGGCTTGCAGGTGACCCATCATTCATTTTAAGAAAGAAGATACAGGCCACATTTGGCCCTGGGGCTGGACTTTTGGACACCCATGCTCTGTATTAACCACTAAGCACAGTGACAGTTTTTTTCTGTAAGCCCTCCCTTTATATGCCAAAACATAATCCTGACTAATCCCATACAATGGACTCGGGAAGTTTTAGACCCCGTTCGTTTTTGCGGTTATAGATTTTATTGTTATACATTCAACTTTTTTGCCTTTAATCTACATTCAATAATCTATTATGACGAAGTGAAAACATGTTTAGATATTTTTGCAGAATGATTCAATTACTCTATTATATTAATCTATAACAATAAAATGTGCAGAAACTGAAGGGGTCTGAATACTATCTCAACCCAAAAAATGTCATCTAACCAATGACAAAAAATGTCATCTTAGCAATGAAAATATCTTGAATAATGTCAAATGTATCTAGTATTTCTTATTCTTATTACAGTAAACGAAATATAAGATCATTAAACATATTTCTAGACATTATTACTCATTTCAAGCTTGTAGGTTTCTTATTCTACTGGCAGATAATTTTGCTTCTTTCTATAAATAAATGCTTAAAATGATCTGCCAAGAGAACAAGACTATTTAAAGCTTGAAATGAGTACAATTGGCTTGAAATAGGTTTAATAATCTTATAACAGGAAATACTAGCTGGATTTGAGTATATTCAAGGTCTTTACACTTGCTAAGATGTCATTTTCTGCAGTGCATATTTTGTACATGACTTGTTAGCATCAGTGTAATGTCACACGCTTGAATTCCAGCTGCTCTGGCTTCAGACTCCAGATTATTTCAGTAGGATGTTTTGGAGTTTGACAAACCTATCTCACCTCACACCGCTAGGGTTGGGGGTTCGATTCATGCCGCTGCCCTGTGTGTGCGGAGTTTGCATGTTCTCCACGCGCTGTGGGGGTTTCCTCTGGGTACTCCAGTTTCCTCCCCTAGTCCAAAGACATGCATGGTAGGTTGATTGGCATGTCCAAAGTGTCCGTAGTTTATGAATTGGTGTGTGAATGTGCCCTGCGATGGACTGGCACCCTGTCCAGGGTGTACCCTGCCTTGTGCCCCATGCCTTCAGGTTCCCCATGACCCTGAAGGATAAGCATTATAGAAGATGGATGGATGGATAGGATCTTGGGCTCCATGACTGTGCTGATTCCAATCAGATCACAGAGTTATTTAAGTTTCTTGCATAGCCGTAGGTTCTTGCGTCACAGTTGTAATGACAACAATGGGGAATCCAGATGTGGTATAGTGTTAAATAGAGTCAGCAGACCAAATGTTATGGATGGTTGATGAGGTGTTACCTTTGAAGCATGGAAATCTAGCAATGATTGGCTGAATTAAATGTGACTGCTGTGATTTTAGTCTAGGGGTGAGCAGCTCATTTTGTTTAAACTTTTTGTTTCATCTTAAAAAAAAAAAAAAAAATGGTGGGACTGTAGCTAGTGGTTCAAGCCCCAGCACTGCCAGGCTCTGGATTACTGATCGGAAGGTCAGGGGTTCAAGCCTCAGCACTGCCAAGCTGCCACTTTTGGGCCCTTAACCCTCTCTGCTCCGGGGTGCTGTATCATGGCTGACCCTGCGCTGCCCAACTTCTTAACACGCAAAGAAAAGCACTTCACTGTGCTGTAATGTATATGTGACCAACAAAGACTCATTATCCAGAGCCAATCCCGGTAACACTGGTTGCAAGGTGTGGAAAATTTAGCCCTGACAGCACACCAGTCCATCACAAGGCTACATATTAGTGATATTTCTGTGTTTTGTTTTGCATTCGTATTCACACTGCCCTCTTCTCTGGCCTCGAAGTGACTATTCAGGGCCCCTAGATGGAGGCAGCCTTCAAAAGATGGTGAGAAGCCTCACAGAGACTGCATTGCACAGTGCGTAAAAATTTGTGGAACACCCTTGTTGGCAGTGGCAATGGAGAGATTAATTTTAGTCTTATAATTTTCTGATCATTTTAGTTCTATATAATGTTCTCATTGTAATATAATGTTTTTGACAGTAAAATGATGGTTACATTATTTGTCTGTTATTTTGAGGGTTGCAAACTACTGAAAGGATCTTTTATTTAGTACACTAAGACCCCACCCACTGAGGAGCCACCAGGTTTATGATTGGTCAACAGCTTTTTGTGTTAAAGTGCAACGGTTTAGGGAAGATGATCAGTCACTCTGCATTCTAACCAGCTGTATGAGCATGGAGCATGGAGCTGCTTGTCGTGCCAAATGTCGATCCTACAAGGTAAGTTATTAAGAAGTACTTCATGATTCTTGTAGTTTATATATGCAAATGTCTGAGGAGCAGTTCTATTGAACTATGTAATTGACATTACAACTACAGTTTTATGTGAAGATACCATTGTAAATATCTTTGTTTTACCAGTATTATGATGAACCACAGTTTTGGGTGAGTTGTATAAGAATTTTAAACCTCGAGCAGTAATGATGTCCCCCCCCCCCCCCCCCAACAATATTTAGATTATTTATGCAGAACCTTGGACTTTTACCATACGAACACTGTCAATGCCCTTAAAGAGAATGTCGCAATCCTCTGTTGCAGTTTAAATGTTCAACAACACACATTTGTCATTAAATCCTTTCTTGCATGATAGAACAGTCACCTTCCTCATTTTAAGAATAGTCGTGTCACAAAAGAAAAAAGTAGCATGTTCAGCAGGTTTATGCTTTGTGAAATGAAAACTTGCTGCTGTGCTGGTCACTTGAGGTGAAATGCGGGATAATCTGGGTTAGTTTGATACATACATCGTTGAATGCTTTTAGATACATTTGCTAAAATACTGTAGTTTGACTTGGATTTGAACCTCCAGTTATAGAATCATACGTAAAGTGTACGTTTTTACTGCTTCCCATAACTGTATGTTCATGTGTCTGAACTTTGTGACAGTTGCAATTTTTCTTCAAGCACCACATTAATTAAATTTCTAACAGTTACTGGCTGTCTCTTTCAGTAACTCCATGTCCATGAGCTTTGACCAGACATTGGAAGAACGCCTACGAGATGACCTGCGATATTACTTCATGAGTCCCTGTCAGAAATACAGAGCACGGCGACAGCTACCATGGAAGTTGACAGTACAGATTTTAAAAATAGCCATGATTACAACTCAGGTATTCAGATAATCTGTGTGATTTATTGGAATGGCTTAGACTTCTTAAATATGCGTCACCACTCATTCTGCAGTACCAGTGACGTAACGATGGATAAGTGGAAAATGTTTTTAGTGTCATACAACAGTAAGAGTTGCCTCAATTTGCTACTTGTTTACTAGACAGATACAGAACGCAGTTCTTGAGTGCCCCTAAAAAGATGCAGTAAGCTGGGTATCATCTGAGAAATTTTCCTCTAGACTAATGAGTGCTGCATGAAATCTGAGAATGAAGAATTATATCTGTTCTCTCTGTTCCTTTCGAAGCTTATTCTCTTCGGGCTTAACAACCAGCTCGTAGTGACCTACAAAGAAGAGAACTTGATGGCCTTCAAGACTTTGTTCCTGAAGAGCTACAGTGGTGTGGAAGAGGATGACTATAGTGTAGCTGTCTATACTAAACAGAGTGTCTTTGACCATCTATACTACATCATAGATCAGGTTTGTTTGTTTTTTTCCCCTCACTCCCAGGTGACTCATTTTCAGTTTTTATTGCTTCTATTTCATTTGTGTGTTATCTGTTATACAAAACTTGGTTTTTGGACTTTCACTTTTTTGGTTCGTTGTCCATTCCCACTCAATTGCTCTTCCTTATTACACAGCAGCTACCAACTGCATAGTGAGATGGCTAAGATGGCTAACATTGTTTTAGTACACCTGGGTGACTAGGAACAGGAAATTGTTCAACCATGACTTCCTGTTTCACAGGGGTATAAATATGAGGTAACACATAGGCCAAATTCCCTTAGTCATTCATAACAATGGGTAAGGCCAAGGAATATAGCTGTGGTGTGCGTCAAAAGGTTGTTGAGCTTCACAAAATGGGAAGTGGCTATAAGAAAATAGCACAAGCATTGAAAATGCCCATTTCCACCATCAGGGCAATAATTAAGAAAGTCCAGTCAACTGGAAATGTTATGAATCAACCTGGAATTGGACGTGTGTTTATATCGTCTCAATGCACTGTGAAGAGGAAGGTTCGAGTGGCCAAAAAATCTCCAAGGATCACAGCTGGAGAATTGCAGAAGTTAGTTGTGTCTTGGGGTCAGAAAGTCTCCAAAACTACAATCCGAAGTCACCTACATCACCACAAGTTGTTTGGGTTTCAAGAAAAAAGCCTCTACTCTCATCCAAAAGTTTAGTTTGCCAGACACTACTGGAACTTAAGATGGGATCGGGTTCTATGGGCAGATGAAACCAAAATAGAGCTTTTTGGCAATAAACACCAGAGATGGTTTTGGAGCACGCAGAGAGGTAGCCATATGGAAAAGTACCTCATGCCCACGGTTAAATATGGTGGTGACTCTTTAATGTTTTGGGACTGTTTTTCTGCTAGACGACCTGGACATTTTGTTGAGATACATGGCATCATGGACTCTATCAAATATCAACAGATATTAAATGAAAACCTCTTTCAGACTGCCTCTGCCACAAAGCTTAAAATGGGCCGTGGTTGGATCTTCCAGCAGGACAATGATCCAAAACATACATTAAAATCAACACAAAAATGGTTTACTGACCACAAAATCAAGGTCCTCCCATGGCCATCCCAGTCCCCTGACCTGAACCCCATAGAAAACCTGTGGGGTGAACTGAAGAGGAGAGTCCACTAGCATGGACCTCAACATTTGAAGGATTTGGAGAGATTCTGTATGGAGGAATGGTCTCAGATCTCTTGCCATGTATTCTCCAACCTCATCAGGCATTATAGGAGAAGACTCAGAGCTGTTATCTTGGCAAAGGGAAGTAGCACAAAGTATTGACTAAAAGGGTGCCAATAATTGTTTCACACCTATATTTAAGATGATTTTTTTTTGATAAACCTGTGTTGTTGTTGTTTTTTTGCAATTGTTTGATATCCATGAGAGTAGAGTATTGTTAAACCTTTTGATCTTTTCTTTAAAAAAATCACAAAAATAATGACAATTTTTCACAGCCTTCTTTGCTCATATGTACCTAGGGTGCCAGTATTAGTGGAGGGTGCTGCAACCCCTATTCTTATCTGTATTCACATGTTCTGCCCATATCTGTGTGAGTTCTCTGGTTTCCTCCCACCAGTAGGTGGATTGGCTATGATAAACTGCCCCTAAATGTGAATGGGTAGGTGTCCTGCGATGAACTTCCCATCTAGGGTGTATTTCCACCTTATGCCCTTCTATGTTCCCGATAATAGGCCTTGAATCCACAGTGACCCTGACCTAAAGATCTTTAGATTTCAATTCTAAATGAATGCTGCATAACATACTTTATATTATTTTTGATGTGAATATTCGATTACTTGAAAACCTAACATGAAATGTGTGGCTGAACATGTCACACATTTCAGTCCAAAGGTTTTTTTTTGTTTTGTTTTTTTTTTCCAGTGAGGCTCTCATCAGGATGGTTAGGAATCTCTTTATTTCGCCAAGTATGTCACACAAATGAGGAATTTGTCATGTTGTGTGCACACATGTATTACATGTAACATACTAAACAGACCAGACAAGTACATGGATTCTTAACAATATTCAAGAAAATAGACTTTTAACTAAATGAAATAATAATAATAATAAAAATAGAAGAATAGACTAAAAGATTAGATATTAAGAAGCAGTTGTGAAAGTAACCAAAAGATGCGACCAGAAGATGTGAAAATATGTACTTGTAGAGTCTGAGGAAACAGAAATTAAATAACTATTGTTACAGTATGTTACAGAATGATTTGAACATTGTGCTTTTGTTCAGGGACGCATTGTGCAGAGGAGTTAGAGCTATGTGAGAGAGGAAATGAAAAAAGAAAAAAAAAGATTAATGAGTGCCAAAGCTCTGGTTAAAAAGCTGTTGGCGTATCCTTTTGTGCTGTCTTTGATGGCCCTGAGTCTTCTTCCAGAGGGAAATGGCTTGAAGAGGTGACATTCAGGGTGTGAAGGGTCAGCTATAACCTTGCCAGCAGACTTTGTGACCCTGGTGTTGTAAATGACCTGAAGGCGTTGGCAGACTACATATAATGATCCTGTCCACTGTCCTGGTTATGCATTGGCTCACTGTCGTGAGGTAGAGGATCCAAAGCAGGCAGTTATAGATGAAGATAGGATGGACTCGATTGCTGTGTAGAACTCGATCATCAGTGCATACGGCAGGTTGAATTTATTCAGCTGCCTCAGAAAGAACATTCTCTGTTGCGCTCTCCTGGCTATGGAGACCCCTTGTAACCCCTCCCATTTCAGGTCCCTGGATATGGTTTTCCTGAGGAACTTGAGTGACTCCACAGTGGAAACCACAGAGCCATTAACTGAAAGTTTGTCTAAATAAAATGAATTAGTAAGAGAACAGAAAGTACATTCAGTTTGTGTTATCTGTCTTGCAGTACTCTCAGTTAGACCAGCTGTCTGTGGGCTCTGTCAGCTATGCCGAGGAGGATGGAAATCTACTTCCTTTGGTCATCTGTAAAGAGTACTACAGACCGGGTAGCGGGAAGCATTCTGAAGGAACCTACAATATAGATGCCCAAACTGAGTCAGGTTATTGCCGTGTCACTGTGTATTTTCATTTTATTATACAGTCAGGTCCATAAGTATTTGGACAGTGACACAATTTTCATAATTTTGCCTGTCTTCACTACCACAATGGATTTGAAATGAAACAATCAAGATGTGATTGAAGTGTAGACTTTCAGCTTTAAAAATATTGCGTTAACTCTTTAGGAATTATAGACATTTTTTTAAGTCCCTCCATTTTCATAGGCTCAAAAGTAATTGGACGATTGACTGATACTCAGTTTCACGGCCAGGTGTGGCCTGTTTCCTCGTTATTTCATGACAGATTAAGGAGACAAAAGGTCTGGAATTGATTCCAAGTGTTGAATTTGCATTCGGTAGCTGTTCATGGGAACTCTCAATATGCGGTCCAATGAGGTGTTGATGCATGTGAAGGAGGCCATCATTTGGCTGAAAAAACAAAACAAATCTATCAGAGAGATAGCAGAAACTTTAGGAGTAGCCAAATCAACAATTTGGTACATTCTTAAAAAGAAGGAATGCATTGGTGAGCTCAGAAACACCAAAAGCCCTGGAAGATCATGGAGGACAACTAAGTTGGACGAATGCAGAATTCTTTCCTTGTTGAAGAAAAAGAAATCATTCACAACATCTAGTCAAGTCAAGAACACTCTGGAGGAGGTACGCGTATCATTGTAACCTCAACATGCAAACCACTGGTAATGCTCAAGAAAAAAAGGCTGACCAGTTCTGATGCAAGATGAACTTTTACCAGAACGATGGGAAGAGAAGAGCATGGAGAAGGTAAAGGAAAGGCTCATGATCCAAAGCATACCACATCATTTGTCAAATCTGTGGAGGAAGTGTTATGGCATGGGCATGTATGACTGCCAGTGGAACTGGACCACTGGTGTTTATTGATGATGTGACTGCTGATAGAAGACACAGGATGAATTCTGAAGTGTATAGAGCTATGCTTTCTGCTCAGATTCAATCAAATGCTGCAAAACTGATAAGAAGATGCTTTACAGTACAGATGGATAATGACCCAAAACATACCGTGAAAGCAGCTCAAGGGCTTCTTAAAGCAAAGAAATGAAATGTTCTTAAATGTCTGATGACCTCAACCCAACTGAGCATGCTTTTCACTTACTGAAGACAAAACTGAAGGCAGAAAGACCCACAAACAAGCAGCAACTGAAGTCGGCTGCAGTAAAGGCCTGGCAAAGCATCTCAAAGGAGGACACTCAGCATTTAGTGATGTCCATCTGTTCCAGACTTCAGGCAGTCATCGACTGCAAAGGATTTGCATTCAAGTATTAAAAAGAATCTTAATTTTTATGATTGCTAGTTTGTATAATTACTTTTGAGCATGTGAAAATGGAGGGAATCATGAAAATGGCTATGATTTCTAAACGGTTAATGCAGTATTTTTGTATAAACCCCTTGAATTAAGTCTACACTTCAATCTTTATTGCTTCATTTCAAATCCATGGTGGTGGTGTACAGAGGCAAAATTATGAAAATTTTGTCACTGTCCAAAAAAAAAAAAAAAAAAAAATCCCTTTTGAGGAAAAGTTCAGTAGTAAAGTAAAGCAATGTTCATTTAAAAGAACCCCCTAGAAAAGTCTGGGTTTAAATGTATTTCCATTTGAATTAATTTACATTTATTACACATTAAAATGTATTAATATGGCATATCTCTAAGATAATCAAGTCAGAATATATGATATATAATTTCATGTAGTGATACATTGCCATTTCTCTAACATTTAATACATACATTTCAGCTTGCTTAACTTTGGATCCCAGATCTGCTGCAACATGCACTACTAGAAATGCCTCTTTTTTTGAGATTGACTTTTGCAGGTGTGTACATCTAAATATTTTTCTGTCTTTATCATTACATCTTTAGCTGCTTAAACCACATGTATTTCTTGTCCAACAGACTTGTCACTATTGAAATCTCATTCCGGCTTAATGGAATCAACCTACAAACTGTCCTTTCACATGAGTTACCTGATTGTTACACTTTTGCTGTTTTGGTAAGATGATATTCAGCAAATGAGCAAAATATTGTTGTTAAATTAATGAGGCTTGGATGGTGACTTGTTACATCAAACATTTGATTTTCCCAACAGGTTACATTTGACAATCGGTGCCATAGTGGAAAAGTGAAAATTACCCTTGGTATCGATGCTGTTAGCAGTGCATGCAAAAACTGGAAGATTTCAGGAACTGGTATGGGAAGAAATTTTACTGACACAATGTAAAGTATTGATTAATTAAATACTTGTATTCATTTGAAAGACCTATATATCGGTCTATACAGGATGAACAGTGAACATGAGCAGGCCATGTTTTAATAAATGATTAGTTCAGTAACACTGCTAAAATTACAATAAATGTTAACTGTGATGTAATTTTTTTTTTTTTTTAAATGTACAAAATATAATGAAATACAGATTCTTGTGAAATGTTTCTATTCAATTAGGTAGGAAACTGAAATACCGTTATTTAGTTATTTATGGAAAGCATGTCTGTAAATAGAAATAATTTTCAGTCTGTGGTTATCTTTTTCAGCTCAGAAGAACACTCACTATCTTCTCATTTTTGATGCTGTTGTTATCCTAGTGTGTCTGGTCTCTTCTGTGCTTTGCATTCGCTCTATATTTCTTGCAATTAGATTACTTCAGGTAAAACCCTGTCCATGAAGAATAACTGTTGATGAACATGTCTAATTTTGATGTTTACTCCTTTTAAAAATAACAACAACAACAACAACAAACAAGTTGGCTTTTGTATGACTTTGTGTATCCTTGCATAAGTTGTGTATCTGTGCATGACTTGTGCATTTTCTGAGATTGTTTTTTAAATATGTTTTCTGTTTGCAGAGATTTTCCAAGTTCTGTGTTTGGAAGTACAATAATAAAGTATGTGAGGATGACCAACGAGAGTTTTTAAATGGCTGGTACATCTTGGTAATTATCAGTGATGTTATGGCAATCATAGGGTCAATACTGAAGATGGAAATTCAGGCAAAGGTAATTATGAAATGCTAATTAATAAGGAATGAGGTGTATAGGTTTACTTTGATCAGCATTGCTCTAGAGGAAAAATGAAACATGTTGGTTTACAAATTATGTAAGTTGATTGCTGATAGATACAAAAAAAAAAAAAAAACATTTTTATGTGTCCCTTTTTTTTTGTGCATCACAGCTGTTAATATTTACAATAACGTTTGAATGTCTACAGTTATGATTTCATTAAACTCCCAAGAGCAGGTCCATACTTAGGCATTTCACTCTCATGACCGTAAAGCTTTTTCTGTAAATTTAATTTGGACATTAACTGTTGTAAGATGAATAACTGAATAATTAGATGGTAAAGGGTTTCAATGGTTGCCATTGTTCCATGGCAGTTTACTTTAGCACCAAAATAAACGTGCCTGACTGCCAAGATAAGCAGTCTGTATCATTCCTCTTCTTCTCCTCACAGAGCCTGACAAACTATGATGTGTGTAGCATCTTTTTAGGAACATCCACACTCATGGTCTGGGTTGGGGTCATCAGATATTTAGGTTACTTCCAGAAGTATAATGTGAGTAAGCACTCCTCTCTCATCACATGTACACTTGTCAGTTTAACATCCGGTGTCTCTTTTTTTTATTCCATTAATGAGACCCTGTCGCCAACACTGTGTCTTATGTGTATTGATTTATTAGCATTAGCATGATATAGGACGACATACAGTATCTCACAAAAGTGAGTACACCCCTGACATTTTTGTAAATATTTGATTATATCTTTTCTTGTGACAACACTGAAGAAATGACACTTTGCTACAATGTAAACTAGTGAGTGTACAGCTTGTGTAACAGTGTAAATTTGCTGTCCCCTCAAAATAACTCAACACACAGCCATTAATGTCTAAACCGCTGGCAACAAAAGTGAGTACACCCCTAAGTGAAAATGTTCAAATTGGGCCCAACGTGTCAATATTTTGTGTGGCCACCATTATTTTCCAGCACTGCCTTAACCCTCTTGGGCATGGAGTTCACCAGAGCTTAATAATCAAATATTTACAAAAATGTGAGGGGTGTACTCACTTTTGTGAGATACTGTATATGTACATATAACTTACAACATACACTGTAGTTAGTTATTAAGACTTATAATAAGTTCATGTCTGCCGGTGCAGGTTCTTATCCTTACTATGCAGGCAGCCCTACCCAAAGTTCTCCGCTTCTGCTGCTGTGCAGGAATGATTTATCTGGGCTACACTTTCTGTGGGTGGATCGTTTTAGGGCCCTACCATGAAAAGGTAAATTAGTACATAGTGTACGTAGTACATAATAGTGCTTAAAAAGTATAAAGAGCAGGAACTCCAAATGTTGGAATGTCCTTGGAGCTATAGAGTATGTTATTGGGAAATGTTATGTGCAGTAGATCTGTACTGCATGCCTTAGTCTTATGACCATAAGATGGCAGCATTTATATGTTGATAGCAAAAAGCTTACTGTTGTCTAGTTTAAGCAATAGATGTGTGAAAATGACCTCTTGTTTTTTTTTCCTTGTACATAATCTTTCAAGCAAGTAATCAATCGTGTATTGTCCCGTATGTCTGCATGGATTTGTAATAAATGGGCCAGTTTGAGGGTCTGAGCCGCGTGGCCGAATGCCTCTTCTCCCTGGTGAACGGGGACGACATGTTCCCGACGTTTGCTGAGTTCCCGCAAAAGAACATCATGGTGTGGCTGTTCAGCAGGGTCTACCTCTACTCTTTCATCTCCCTCTTCATCTACATGGTGCTCAGCCTTTTCATAGCTCTCATCACAGATGCTTACGAGAGCATCAAGGTACACTTCCTAATCACGACAGCATGCAGTGCAAAGAATGTTAGAGCAAAGTTGTGAATGCATTTTCAGAAGCTGAGGTGGCATCTTTTCCAAGTTTTTTTTTTTTTTAATATGAAGACTCTACTTTTTGTTCTGTTGTGTAACACCCCTTTCAACCCATGGCTACCCTCATATTAACAAACTTTTCCTTCTCTTTGTGGGTTAGCGCTACCAGAAAAACGGGTTTCCCATGACAGAGCTGCAGCTGTTCCTGAGTGTGAAGAAAGAGGTCCCAGAGGGGGAGGATGTAGAAAATGGAGAGGAAGGCAGCACCCATAGTGTCTCCTCCTTCACTATGCTGTGTGGCTGCAAAAGGTACACAGTCTCAGGCTTGTCCTCAGTGAGGTTATACCACAGTGGAATAAGAAATGAAATTAGTGGTGTGAGGGAGAGTTGGACACACCCAACTATGTGCTGATTACAGAGGCATGTAGAGCTAATCAGAAGGAAAAAAAAACTAGAGGAGACTTCTTGACTGTGGGCTGCTCTTGTGATAAGCAAGCTCATGTTGTGACAAAGCATTTTCTCTGATAAGTGTTTTTCAGCCTCAGAATAAAAAATAGACAATGTTTTCTTTCAGTTGTTTGATTCTAAATACTTGGATACACTTTAAATCTCATTTCACATGGTGGAAAGTTGTAATGTAATAAGTTCAGTAGTTCAACAGTTTTTATCTGATCGCTACATCACTACACATACACGACTTTTTTTTTTCTGAACATGGCTGTGACGTACACAGTCTGGGTTGAAATGTACGTTCTTTTCATGCAAAATCTACATTGTTAAAGTGAATGGACAAGCCCTTTAAGCCTGTTTTTTTTTTTTATAAGCGTACATGAGGGGAACGGAAGAGTGCTCAGAGTTTATTAGCTGTGTTCTTGTCCAGTTGGCAGCCTTTATCTACAGGGAGTGACACAGAATTCCCAACCATAATTTGATGCTTTATATACACCACAGATAAAAGCCACTTATCCACTTATGTACTGAGTGACAAAACCCTGAGAAGATTTGAGAAAAGATGGCAAAGTGGTTTTTACATCTAATTTGGGTAGATATTTATCACTGGTCATTAGATTATTGCAAAATTGATGCTTTATGGCCATGTTAATCTCTGTGAGATCTTGTTTAGGTGGTGAGAGGATGCATGTTCCTTTTCTCATTTAACTGCTTTTTTTTGGGGGGGGGGGGGTTCTCATTTGCGTCTTACTGGTAGTCTCCCAGTTATAGTAGTTTGATATTTCTATTATGATTATTCGATTTAGATGATTACATTATGTTCTTCTTTTGCCAGCAAAATACATTAGCTTAACTTTTAGGGATAGAAATGCATTTTGGTGTCCTGAAGTAATTTGACCTCTTTGGAAATAAAAGCAATCTGAGTATAATATCAGCTACATGTACAATAAGCTACCATGAATGACCTATTTAATTGCATTATAAAAAGTCACAATCAGTGATGTCTCAAATATATGTATGGGATCAGCCTTTTCAGATGCCTCTCTGTATAAATATGTGTCATTTTCAGTTAATCTCCAGACAGACATTATGTTGTTTTTAATTACATTACATTTACATTTATTCACTTAGCAGACGCTTTTATCCAAAGCTACTTACAAATGAGAAAAATACAAGCAAAGCGATATATCAAGCAGAGAACAATACAAGAAGTGCTACCATACAAGATCTATTAATTGAATTCCAGAAGAAGCAAAGTGCAGAGTAGAGGTGTAAGTGCATTTTTTTATTTATTTATTATGAGTTGGTTAGGTGTTCATGGAAGAGGTGGGTCTTTAGCTGTTTTTTGAAGATGGTGAGAGATTCTGTGGTCCGGATTGAGATTGGAAGTGCATTCCACCACTGAGGAACGGTTAGTGTGAAGATTCTGGAAAGGGACCTTGCGCCACGCTGAGTGGGAACTGCTAAACGTTGGTCGCTAATCGATTGCAGATTGCGAGAGGGAACGTAGGCCTTCAGGAGAGAGTTGAGGTAGGAGGGTAGGGTGCTGTTCCTGACAAGGTCTTGTAGGTGAGCATCAAGGCCTTGAACTTGATGTGGGCGGCTACAGGAAGCCAGTGGAGGGAGATGAAGAGGGGTGTGACATGGGTTCTCTTGGACTGGTTGAAGACGAGGCGCGCTGCAGCATTCTGAATCATCTCAAGGGGTTTAATGGAGCTGGCTGGGAGGCCTGAAAGCAGTGAGTTGCAGTAGTCCAGTTTAGAGATAACAAGAGCCTGGACTAGTATCTGTGTAGCCTGTTTGGTGATATAGGGTCGGATTTTCTTGATGTTGTAAAGGATGAACCTACAGGACCTTGCAGTTGCTGAGATATGGTCTGCAAAGGTCAAGCCGCATCAGGAATCACCCCAAGGTTCCTGGCCGTCCTGGTTGGCATGAATGTGAGTGAGCCGAGCTGTACAGTGAGGTTGTGGTTGATTGAGGGACAGGCTGGGATGACGAGAAGCTCAGATTTTGCCAAGTTAAGCTTAAGATGGTTTTCCTTCATCCAGACCGAGATGTCCGAAAGGCAAGCAGAGATGCGTGCAGAGACGGATGGATCGTCAGGTTGGAAGGACAAATGGAGCTGGGTGTCATCAGCATAGCAATGATATGAGAAGCCATGAGACTCAATCGCCTGCCCTAGAGATGTAGTATAGATAGAAAAGAGGAGTGGACCCAAGAACTGACCCCTGTGGAACGCCAGTTGTGAGTTGCTGAGTTTTAGAAACACCTCCCCTCCATGATACCTTGAAGGATCTGTCAGAGAGATAGGATTCCCCCCAGCGCAGAACCATTCCAGTGATGCCCAGGCTGGAGAGAGTTGACAGAAGGATCTGATGGTTCACAGTGTCGAAAGCAGCAGAGAGGTCAAGTAGGATGAGGACAGATGATCTAGAGGATTATTTTATTTATTTATTTATTTTTTAATTAACAGTTCTTAAATATGAAACAGTGACTTGAAATGAAAATAACTCTGCATTATAGTGGTATCGTATTTATTTATTTGTCTATTTATTTATTTATTTTAAAAACATATTCTGAATTCCCTGTGATGGGTTGTCCCCCGCCTTGTGCCCCGAGCTGCCTGGGATAAGCGATACAGACAATGGATGGATGGATGGATATTCTGAATTTCTGAAACATTCTAAGAAGATTGACATTCTAGATTACTGGTTAAGTGGTTAGCACCTTCGCCTCACACCGCCAGGGTTGAGGGTTCGATTCTTGCCACGGCCCTGTGTGTACGGAGTTTGCATGTTCTCCCCGTGCTGTGGTGGTTTCCTCCCCAGTCCAAAGATATGTATGGTAGGCTGATTGGCATGTCCAAAGTGTCCGTAGTGTGTGAATGTGTATGTGAGTGTGCCCTGCGATGGATTGGCACTCTGTCCAGGGTATACCCTGCCTTGTGCCCCATGCTCCCTGGGATAGGCTCCAGGCTCCCCACGACCCAGTAGGATAAGTGGTATAGAAGATGGATGGATGGAGCATTCTTATATTCTGAACATAACAATTCAGCATATAGTTCTACAATGGGATAGGTTTTAGAAATTTTAATAATAAAATGATAGAATGTGAATGTTTCTTATCCACTGTGATTATATTTATTGATAATTGATATTTTGTACCAGTTACAGAGAGATGAGCTATCTGGATGCTTGGGCTTCCAGAAAGGACTACATTATATAAGAAATCCATTTAAATTCTTATATTTGTGTGTTGTCTGTCTTTGCAGAGTTTCCAAAGACGATTGCACCGTTCTCATCAGCTGATAGAGAACAACCAAATGATCTCAGGCAAGGCTGACTTCAGTGGAAAAATCTGTGATTACAGACTCTTGTGCATTTCAAAATGCTTCCATTATACTGTGTATAATGTGTACCATCTACCCTATAGTTTACATGTAAATCCGGGATGGGAACATAACGTGCGTTAGCCAAATGAAGAAGACGATCAGTAACATCCATGAAGAGGACTAGAATATAATTAAGGCTCAGGAGTAAAAAAGATTTACCGGGAAATTCATGTTACGAAGAAGCGCAACGTTACCCCTGCCGTATGTTATAAATGCATGAAAGGGGACTATTTTCAGTTTGCTCATTAATAGAAGTAAACTGCTAAATCTATTTAAAGGAAATAGCTCCAATGCATGAACTATTACCCAGAGGTTAGATATTGTTAAGAAAATTCAGCAAATGGATTGTATTCAGCAAGTTTAATGATTGTACCTTGAAGAAGCTTATAAACTCTGGAAAAAATGAGAGTCTGGATGTTTAATATGATGTAACCCTCCCTCTTTTATTCATCTGTTTATATCAAAGGAAACATAATTGATGTGTGCCCCTCTTCTTGTTACTTAACTAAGTCAATATAAAGAAAGGTGAGAAATCAAAAGCTATAATACACTCTTATAAAAGAGGATGTTTCCTGAGGATGTTTCACTGGGTGTACAGTATCACTCCACTCATCTGTGTTCGCCACATAATATTTCACTTCCTAATTTGAAACCGTTACTACAGTTGTGCTAGTGACATCATCAGAGGACGAAGCAAACGATACTTTTCAGGAATATACTGCAACTTCTGACTTCAAATATGAAAGCTCATCAGATGAAGCAAATTTCACTAGAAGCACCTTTAACGGGAACGTACAAATCGATGTGAGCTAGATAAAGAGCTAGCCGATGTGCTATAAAGTGAGTGTGGCTTCTTCGAAATCTATTTCCTCTAAAGGAGCAAAAATACCCAGAACATTTGGCCATATCATGTTCAAAATGTCACTTACTTGATTTCTTGTTTGTAGAACTGTGGTATTAAAGCAATATCACACAAGCAATCGTGTAGCTATACTGAATATCGACATGGCTGTGAAGACCTACAGCACCATATTCACTATAACCACACTCTTGCTTGTGCGAAATTGCTTAAATAAATAGCATGATGGTTCTTGATTATGTTTGTATATTTTATCATGCATCATATATATTTTACTTATATATGCCATTCATTCATTCATGGTCAGGGTTTCTGTGGATCTGAAGCCTATAGCGGGAACACCGGATGCAACAGAGGAATACATCCTGCATGTACATTCATACCGAGAGGCGCTTAGACGAAACTGAAGAACCTGAAGGAAACCCCACATAGATAAGGGGTGAACATCCACACCCAACATCCAAACTCCACACAGACAGTAACCTGAGTACAGGATTGACCCGGGGCCCATGGAGCTGTAAGGTGGCAACACTAACCGCTGTAACACCATATAGGCCCTTACTCAGACATCTGTGATTAGAGATTATACAAATTGGCAAATTATACTGTAAGGCAGCATATTTAAAAAAAAATGCTATTTTAATTATATATTCCTCTTATACCACAGATATTTGCCAACGATTACTATTTTTCATTTATTAATGAATGACACATCTTGCTTTTTTAACTGTACAAGGTTACATTTAATGTTATGGAAAGTCCAAGAGACTCAAGTCTTCAGGACAGAGGAGTTTGCGCTTTCCGGTTTCTCAGTAATATGACAAGCAACTTGTTTTGTCTCATTAACATTGAGAGCTGAAACAGAGAGGCTGGTAAGGGAAAGACTATACATAACTGCTATAACATAAGTCTATGTGGAGTGTTTTTGGGCTGAGTTTAATGTTTTGTTGTTTTTTTGTTTTTTTTTTTTAAATACAGATTTGGAAACGCTAGCTCATCCACCCAAAGACCAAAGACTTGATACAATTTTCCAATTTCAGCATCTTTGTGAAAGCCACAATATGTTAAGGATCTCTCTGTCCTGAAAGAAGATAAAACATTAGTTGTGAAATGTCCTTAGCAGTCATTATGCCCATATTTTTAACATCCAGTGAGAATTTGCTACCGTCGGCACAATTTATACAGATTGTATCAGCTTCAAGGTCCCTTCCAAATTCCCCCACACAGCAAGAATGCAAACGTTGAAAGGAACTGCATTTTGTTTTGACTGGGTGGTAGTGTGGGGATGAGAGAGTGCAATTATAAATATAAGGATTGTTATTACTTTTTAAATATGGCGTTTATTGCATTTATAAAATATGTGTTTTGAAATCGAAGTATATCTTGCATTATGCGTACACACAGAGACAGGAAATGCAGTCACTAATACGTACTGTTTGAATTTTTCTAATTAGCATTTGAATTTGAACAAAGTCTGGAATTTGCTGCCATATTTCATAGGACCTTAATCTTATCACAAACGCACAAATGAACAGTGCAGCATGTTTGAGAATCATATCACGACTGTGTGAATGAATGATGTAGCTGGTGACTTCGGCTGTGGAGGAAGGCAAAACAATCTATTCAGGACTTTTTGGCAAAACATTTTCACTTCATTATATACTAAAAACCAGGTGCTTTTTCTGAGGACGTTTTCACTTCCTATTCAAAACTGCATTTACAAGTGAAAGTTGTATATTATTGCAGGCGAATAAAGCAAATCAAGAAGGCCTTTATATTCAGCGCCAGAATTATTGGCACCATATTAGGCATAAGATGGGTTAAAAAAAAAGATGTTAGGAACAAATGTCTTTGTGAAAAAATAATGCAAGTGTGACTTTAATTGAAGGTTGATTTAAGTGATTTAATTGGAATCTGCTGTATTACAAAATGATTCCATTATACTGTGTATACTGTATAACATCTACACCATCGTTTACATGTGTATCAGGGATGGGAATATAACTCACATTAGCCAAAGGAAGAAGATGATCAGTAATATCCATCCATACAGAGGATTACAATATAATTAAGACTCAGGAGTAAAAAGGTTTGCTGGATCGGATATCAAGTAAATATGAAGAATATATGAAATTCATCTTAATAACAGCCACAGTATTATCCCTACCATATGTTACAATTACAGGAAAGGCAATATTTTAATTTTCGTTAAGGGAAATGCATTAAGGCTGCAAAATATGTAGTGAGAGTATGGCTCTGGAGCCATAGAGGAAAAAGTGTTTGCAAACAGTGTACTAAAATGACCTATTCACATGTCCTTGAAAAACAGCCTTTTCACTTCTTCAATTAGCAAAAAATAAAAATAAAAACCCAGATGTTTATCCGGTGGACAGTTGCACTTCTTTCTTTTTTTTCTTTTTTTTTTTATATATATATATATATAAAAAAAAAATGTCAAGAAGGCCTAGTCACCTCCAAAGATGGGTAAAAATGTGGTTGATTCCTTTAATTGAAGGTTGATCTAACTGATTTTATTCATATACCCAGATGTCCAATTTTACATGTTTTTGGGAGGTGGGGACAAACCAGAGGAAACCCACATGGACACAAAAGCTCAGGATTGAAGTGAGAACCCTAAGAGGAGGCAACACTACCCACTGCACCACTGTGAATCCCAGATTAGAGAATACACAAATAAAGTGAGACAAAAGTGTGTTGATTTTCATAAATAAGGCAATGGCTACTTTTAAGGCAATAACCTAGAACTGTAATTATTGGTCCCTAAGAACCAATAATTGTAATTAAATCTAGCAAATCTTCACAGAAAAAAGAAAATGTAAGTGCAGACAGTGTGTCTATGATGCACAGCACCATTTCTATTGTAAGATTTATTTAAATGATTAGGAAAGCGGGGTTATGGAATAAATTCGGTACATCAGAAATGTATGGGGAAACAAATATTTCACACACTGAGTAAGGCTGTGAAAAGAAAATGACTCCCCTTTCCAATGCAATATGTTTTTGGCTTAATTTCTGGTCTATTGAATTTTCCCAGTGGACTGACCCATTTTCCTGTGCTTGTGCTCTAATGCATGCTTTCTTACAGGTCTCTCTCTCTCTCTCTCTCTCTCTCTCTCTCTCTCTCTCTCTCTCTCCAGCAGGCCAGTAGTAAGTCATAACTACCACTCAGAACCCCTACTTGTCTTATTTACTTATTAATTTCTCACAATAGTTGGTGCACAAAGACTAGACAGTGGTTGATAGAAAGGAAAAATGGAGTGTGTAGACAGTATGAGAAAAGGTAAGAAAAAATGTGACAAAAGTATTTGTTTCTTACGTCAGACACCCTCGCCTTTGTTGATCAGGCCCGAATTATGTACTATAGCATTTTTGCCACGTCTCACCTTTCTTAGCAAAAGCCACCATGGCCTTCTTTTTTCCAGCTTCTTTAATGCCCATTTTGCTGCAGGCTTTCCTGAGTGACTGCCCAGCAAATCCCCTACACCCCACCGCTATGGGCATACTGACTGCCCACTTTCCCTTACTGCAACACTCCGCCACTAAGTCCCAGTACATGGTCTTCTTCCTCTCATGGGACTCCTTTATCTTGTCCTCCCGTGGAATTGCCTGCAGCAATATGTCCAGTCAAAGTGTGGTTATTGTGATGATCTCAGGGAATTTGTGCTGCTTTCCCATGTCCACTTTTAGCTGCCTGTCTTTTAATGTTCCTAAGGGGCATGTCAGCACACTTTCCAGAGACTGTACTTTCCTGCCTGCTTTTTACAAAGGTCATTGCTTGCCTTTTGGGGGCAGCTTTTTTATGCTGTAACAGGACCACTACTAAACTCAATTAAACTGCTTAAATGGAGCTGTTGTCTGGCATAGACATTACTACATGGTGAAATTAATCCTAGTGTGATACTACAGTGAACAACCATATATGAGCTAATTACAGTTGTGCCAAAAAGTTTACATACCCCTTGTAGAATCTGAAAATCTTAATACTTTTAACAAAATAACAGGGATCATAAAAATCCCATGTTGTTTTTTTTATTTAGTTTTGTCCTGAATAAGCTATTTCACATAACAGATGTTTACATATAGTCCACAAGATTATAGCTGGATTTATAAAAATTACCCTGTTCAAAAGTTTACATACCCTTGATTCTTAATACCGTGTGTCGTTCCCTGGATGATCCACGACCGTTTTTATGTTTTTTTTAAGTTTTGTTTATGCTTGTTCACGAGTCCCTTGTTTGTCCTGAGCAGTTAAACTGCCCACTGTTCAGGTCCTGCACATTCTTTGCTTTTCCAGCATCCTCCGCATATTTGACCCCTTTCCAGCAGCGGCTAGATGATGTTGAGATCCGTCTTTTCACACTGAGGACGACTGAGGGACTCGGACTATTACAAAAGGTGCACACATTCACTGATGCTCAAGAAGGCAACACGATAGCTTACGTTAAGAGCCGGGGGGTGTAAACTTTTGAACAGGATGATCTGTGTAAATTGTTGTTATTTTGTCTTCTGGAAAGCATGTAAAGACCTTATTTAGCTTCTGAAGGGCAGTGCCAAATGAAAAAAAAATCAATCTTTAAACAAAATAATAACAATTTACACTGATCATCATATTTAAATAAAACATATAAATGTATGTATATATATGTGTGTGTGTGTGTGTGTGTGTGTGTATATATATATATATATATATATATATATATATATAATACACACACACACACACACATGTATATATGTATATATATGTACGTGTGTGTGTGTGTGTGTGTGTTCAAGACCAAATATTTTTATCAGACGTTATGAACAAACATGAGAAAACAGTGTTAGGTTATGCCCCGCTCTCCCCTAAGCTTTTACCTGGAGATATAAGGTGCTTTGGGGATGTCCTGATGTGTAAGATAGTTTAGTTTCATGTTCTGTTCATGCACTAGCCAGGTGTGTATACACATGTACATGACATCTCGAATGACGTGTTATATAAATGAATATTCATGTTATAGAGGACAAAAAGAAGATGTAAGTGTTACAGTACGCGACTTTCCACACCCACACCAACCGCCCCGTCTTCCCAAACCCTTCAGACTCGTCGCTTTCACTCTCCGTTCTCAGATTACTGGAGAGATCAGCCAGAGGGAACCAGGAAGAACCTCGCATGAAATGCGCGAGTGGAGACATTCACAAACAAATGCGACGGATCAGTTCATCTGGCCCAGGTTCTGCAGGTGGTACTGGTAAGTCTCGGTGTCTGTTCGGCCAAAGCTTTCACACACAGGTGTACAGACACAAGCTGTCGGATTTTTCTATCCATTATGATTTCGTGCTGATCTGTGTCTCTTATAACTTCTGATCAAATCAGCAAAACATTCTGTGACAAGTAGACTACACAAATAAAAACATCTTTTTTAATCGACTCTGGATTCTGTCAAAACTTGCCTGAAAATCGGAGTATTTCTTTCTTTATTTCTCTCTGTCTGTCTCTTTCTTTCTGTCTATGTATCTGTCTGTCTGTCTTTATTTATTTCTGTCTGTCTGTCTTTATTTATTTCTGTCTGTCTTTCTGTCTTTATTTATTTATGTCTGTCAATATTTATTTCTGTCTGTCTTTCTTTCTGTCTGTCTGTCTTTCTTTATTTCGGTTTGTCTTTCTTTCTGTCTGTCTGTCTTTCTTTATTTCAGTTTGTCTTTCTTTCTGTCTGTCTGTCTTTCTTTATTTCTGTTTGTCTTTATTTATTTCTGTCTGTTTGTCTGTCTTTATTTATTTCTGTCTGTCTTTCTTTGTCTGTGTCTTTATTTCTGTTTTTCTTTCTGTCTGACTTTATTTATTTCTGTCTGTTTGTCTTTATTTATTTCTGTCTTTCTTTATTTCTGTTTGTCTTTCTTTCTGTCTGTCTGTCTTTATTTATTTCTGTCTGTTTGTCTGCCTTTCTTTATTTCTGTCTGTCTTTCTTTATTTCTGTCTATTTATTTCTGTCTGTCTGTCTGTCTTTATTTATTTCTGTCTGTCTTTATTTCTGTCAGTCTGTCTTTCTTTATTTCTGTCTGTCTGCCTGTCTTTCTTTACTTCTATCTATCTGTCTGACTTTCTTTCTTTCTGTCTGTCTGTCTTTCTTTCTTTCTTACTTTACACTGCCAGGGTGTATCCAGGGGAATTGCCGTCAATAAAACATTTCCAATCATGTTAAACCGAATTAAACCACTCCACAAGAAAGGACTTGAAGAATAGAAACTGAGTCACAATCCGATTGAGCCTATGGATCATTTTAATTAACTGAAATAACCTCTGCAGATACAATATGAAAAGGTTCAAGGCTGGAACAAGATGTGGTTTAGCCCACTTAACAGATTTCCCACTTTTTAAATAAGTCAAGCTTGCTGTTTGCTCACCTGAATCTCTTTAACCTCCTAGATTGTGCATATTAGAGATAGAATTCTTTGGTTCAGCTTTATCCATTTTTATTGGTTCATACAATTAAATCTCATATTTATTCCATTTAATTTATTATTATTTTTTTTTGGATATGTCCTTATTCTTTGTTATTTCTTCTTCCAGAGCAATTTCATTCTGCACAAGATGTCCAGTCAGAACCAATGTTACTATGATGAGCGCATGGGGTTTTTTTACAACAAAAGCAATCAAGTGATTGAAGACTGGGAGTTCACGCATCTCGTTGTGCTTCAGTGTGTGGGCTACATTTTCTGCTGCTTCATCCTGGTGTCCAACGCAATGGTCATCACCGCTGTGATCACCAACAAACGGTTTCACTATGCATTCTATTATCTTGTGGCCAACCTTGCTGCTTCTGACCTTCTTGCTGGGATCGCATATTTGTATCTCGTGTTCAACACGGGTGCAGTTTCCCAAACGCTGACGGTACAGAAGTACTTTCTTCGCCAGGGCCTGTTGGACACAAGCCTCTCAGCCTCACTCGCAAACCTGCTGGTGATTGCTCTGGAGCGCTACATCTCCATCATGAACTGGAAAGTACACAGTAACCTTACAAAGCGCCGGGTAACCCTCTTGATCTTGCTGGTTTGGGTCATCTCCATCTTTATGGGTGCAGTACCAAGCCTGGGCTGGAACTGCATCTGCAATATCCGACAGTGCTCAATGTTGGCACCAATCTTCAGCAGGAGTTACCTGATCTTCTGGTCAGCATTCAACCTGGGGATTTTCCTCATTATGGTAGCCATATACTTAAGGATATATGTCTATGTGAGGAAGAAAACAAATCACTTAAATGGCAATGCCACTGGATCTTTGAAACGCAAGAAGACGCCAATCAAGCTCATTAAAACAGTGATGACTGTATTGGGTAGGTTTTCTATTATACTCTATAAATAGATCCCTGGTTTTATGTCTTTGAGGCCACTTGACCTGTATGAACTGCATTTTATCAGGTAGAACCCCGCTCATTTTGCTTGGCTCAAACAAATGTATCATACACACCAAAAGCATGTATTTATCATATTGCAGATAACTGATTTAATTGGTTACTTGGTGGAATCAGTCAACCTAAAAATACAATCTTGTTTTTATGTGCCTATTACATGTCTTAAAAATGTCAATATTTTACCCCTGCGTTAAAAAAAAAGACCCCAGACAAACACTGAAATATTGAAAATATTTATATAATATTCACATAAAAAAAGCAAAAACAGGTCTGACAACGTTTACATGAGTACGCCAGCCCTGTGATGAAGTGATAAAGCTCGTCATAAAACTGTTATGTCAAACGCATCATAACATCAAGAGCGTATTGAGCGGAAAATAAGACACAATAAAGAACGGTCAAAAGTCGGAAAACAAAAAATGACAAACGCAAGAATTTATACGTGTGGACAGCTGATGAGGTGCTACTACAGCTTAAGGTTCGACTTGAATACAGATTGTTCACATGGGTCTTTTCCAAAATTGTTTGAGAGCAGTTTGTACCACCGGAGCTCAGGAGCCATGATAAAGTGTCCTAGCACTTTCATACAACATGCCAAACCACAATGAACATGCCCAAGTTGGCGGTGTTGGCGAAAACAGATAAAAATCGAATCTTTTTAGAATACGGTGACGCAACACCGTGAACGTGGGCAGCATTTCAACTCGATTCTTAACAGAAGAGGTCGAATTTCTTGTCACCTTTTCGGCAATGTCTTTCAGTTGGCTGTATCTGATTGTTCTTTTCTCTGGGTGGGGTTAAGTTAACGTCATGCAGATGCCAGGCTGTGTAACTGCAATGTACAGTATCTCACAAAAGTGAGTACACCCCTCACATTTTTGTAAATATTTGATTAGATCTTTTCATGTGACAACACTGAAGAAATGACACTTTGCTACAATGTAAAGTAGTGAGTGTGCAGCTTGTGTAACAGTGTAAATTTGCTGTCCCCTCAAAATAACTCAACACACATCCATTAATGTCTAAACCTCTGGCAACAAAAGTGAATACACCCCTAAGTGAAAATGTCCAAACTGGGCCCAATTAGCCATTTTCCCTCCCCGGTGTCATGTGACTTGTTAGTGTTACAAGGTCTCAGGTGTGAATGGGGAGCAGGTGTGTTTAATTTGGTATCATCGCTCACACACTCCCTCATACTGGTCACTGGAAGTTCAACATGGCACCTCATGGCAAAGAAGTCTCTGAGGATCTGAAAAAAAGAATTGTTGCTCTACATAAAGATGTCCTAGGCTATAAGAAGATTGCCAAGACCCTGACACTGAGCTGCAGCATGGTGGCCAAGACCATACAGCGGTTTAACAGGACAGGTTCCACTCAATACAGGCCTCGCCATGGCCGACCAAAGAAGTTGAGTGCACGTGCTCAGCGTCATATCCAGAGGTTGTGTTTGGGAAATAGACGTATGAGTGCTGCCAGCATTGCTGCAGAGGTTGCAGGGGGGTCAGCCTGTCAGTGCTCAGACCATACGCTGCACACTGCATCAAATTGGTCTGCATGGCTGTCGTCCCAGAAGGAAGCCTCTTCTAAACATGATGCACAAGAAAGCCCGCAAACAGTTTGCTGAAGACAAGCAGAATAAGGACATGGATTACTGGAACCATGTCCTGTGGTCTGATGAGACCAAGATAAACTTATTTGGTTCAGATGGTGTCAAGCGTGTGTGGCGGCAAGCAGGTGAGGAGTACAAAGACAAGTGTGTCTTGCCTACAGTCAAGCATGGTGGTGGTAGTGTCAAGGACTGGGGCTGTATGAGTGCTGCCGGCACTGGGGAGCTACAGTTCATTGAGGGAATCATGAATGCCAACATGTACTGTGACATACTGAAGCAGAGCACGATCCCCTCCCTTCGGAGACTGGGCCGCAGGGCAGTATTCCAGCATGATAACTACCCCAAACACACCTCCAAGACGACCACTGCCTTGCTAAAGAAGCTGGGGGTGAAGGTGATGGACTGGCCAAGCATGTCTCCAGACCTAAACCCTATTGAGCATCTGTGGGGCATCCTGAAACGGAAGGTGGAGGAGCACAAGGTCTCTAACATCCACCAGCTCCGTGATGTCGTCATGGAGGAGTGGAAGAGGACTCCAGTGGAAACCTGTGAAGCTCTGGTGAACTCCATGTCCAAGAGGCTTAAGGCAGTGCTGGAAAATAATGGTGGCCACACAAAATATTGACACTTTGGGCCCAATTTGGACATTTTCACTTAGGGGTGTACTCACTTTTGTTGCCAGCGGTTTAGACATTAATGGCTGTGTGTTGAGTTATTTTGAGGGGACAGCAAATTTACACTGTTACACAAGCTGCACACTCACTACTTTACATTGTAGCAAAGTGTCATTTCTTCAGTGTTGTCACAAGAAAAGATATAATCAAATATTTATACTCACTTTTGTGAGATACTGTATGTATTAGAAATGACTGTTAATAAAAGATGATATTTTCAGGTCAGAAGAGAGGGTGAAAGCCTCTCCTAAATTTGAGTCATTCCTTGACAATGAAAAACACAAAAACACTTCCATGAAAACAACAAGTCTTCAAAAGACTTAAATGGCTTATTTCGGTTATAATTTTAACCGAGAAGTATTTAAGAGAGTTAAGGATATTCCACTGCTATGCATTGATCGTTCTCTGCAGTTTACAGCATGATGAGTTATGTAATACACAAGGTCGAAAGATAAAATGAATTATCTGATTCGAGTACCATAGCACATGACATCTTTGTTTATAGCACTGATAGGGACAAAGGTTTCAAATAGTCTGTATCTCACATTTTCAAAAGCTTCACTCTGTTCGAGTCTGTTATGTAAAGTATAAAATATGACAGGGCATACTGGTTTAAGAACACAATCGATGATGGGAAGCTGATTATTTTCATATATAGTAAGAGCACATCCCAAAGTGTTTTAATCCTCTTATATCAGAGCAATTCGGCAGTGATTACATTTTTAAAAAAGAAATAAATACAGATGCTATAAACGGTCATTATTTTATCGTTCATCATGGTTTCCTCTTTCTCTTCACGTTAATTAGACAAAACACAAAAACTTGGTCTCTCGGTATACCGAGACATGGAAAAGCACTGACTTTGGAGAAAGATTACACATATTTCTCTGATAAACAGCAGCACATTTTAAATCAGTGTATTATTAGTGCAAGGTTATGTGGACTGTTGACTGTATAAGTCCCTATGAATAAACTGTTATAGAAATGATGTATTGGGGTGTGGGGGTGTGCGTGTGTGTGTGTGCTGGTGTTAGGTTCATATTAATGTTCGTACATTAATATGAACCTAACATTTGAATCACTCCTGGCGCTACATTCACAGTCAACACCTTCTGACCAATCAGATTCAAGAATTCAGCAGTACTGTGGTATAAAACTGATTCTATACAGATTAAAAAGTGTGTGGTTATTTAACAAAGCAAAATGTATACATGTGAAAATAGTGAAGCTTTCAGTTAGTATGTTACTATGTCTATGTTACTTTCCTTACTCTGTGCAGCACTTTGGTCAGCTTTGCTGTGTGAAACGTGCTATATAAATAAATTTTATTTACTTACTTACTCGTATACTTCAACAATTTTGGAAGGACTATCATATGTAAGTAAAAGGTAAATTCAGTCCTTTTAAGTTTTCCACCTATCTCAGGATTGTCTTTAGGACAGGTTTTTTGATTTTTGACATTTGCAATTCCTCGTTAACGTGAAAAGCTGCGTTTTCTTTTTGGTTTTTTATAAAGATCCTTGTAAGGGAACGCTTCTTGATATCTGTTATAATGTAAGTGAAAATAGAAAATAACTTGTTTCATGGACATTCCACAACATTCAATTATAAATGGATATTAACTATTAGCTACTAATTGTTGGCAAATAGCTGTGGTTTAAGAGGAATACAATACATTTAGCACATGCTGTAATAGGAAAATAATAAACATTGGGGTTGTATTGCATCACAGCAACCCACAGTTGATCATTTTCCTTTAACAACGTTCCCTGGTATGTTTCAATCCTAATACAGCATGCATAAGGAACCTGCAGCAAAAAAGATGCTTTCTCTAAGCATTCTGCTGCTGCTCGAAGCATTCCTGATAATGCTCCCGAAAGATAAAGTTTCTCGATAACCCAGAGGCAATAGAAGCTCTTTTTTCTGGCAATTTTTGGTGGCTTTTTGAAAGATTACTACTAAATAAGCCATTTCTGACACGTATCATGCATAAATATTTAAGTTTTGTGTTACATTCTTGAAGCCATGGGAAAGAGAAGCTTTAGGGGTTGTTTTTTTGGCCATTTTTTGTTACCACAGAAAACATTAAGTCAAAAAGCCTCTAAACTGAACTGCCACATGTGCAACATGCATTCCCTGCCTTTTCCTTCAGATATTTTATTATAAGATTAGAGGGAATGGTAACTTACATGTGGCGCATACTAACCACAGAGGATTCCCCCATTTGATGTGGTTGTGTTGTAAAATCTTAATGGCAAAACATTTCGGTCTAGTGAGTGCTGCTATAGTTGGTGTATACTGTAGTAATTGGGCTGAATAAGCCCAATTATTGCCCTTTAAACTTGTAATAGTTTGAGTTTTTCTGCTTTAGATGTGAGCGTGTTCTATTGCTGAAAACAGAATCATTGTTGTGCTGTACTGCTTGTTATGGAGCACTGTTATTCCTAAATACAAGCCCCTACATGCTGTCCACCACTGATATACAGTAGGTACATTCTTTTAGTTGACAGAATCTCACCCTGAAAGCTGTGCTTGTTCCTCTTATCGAGATTTGCATCTCTTCTGCTTATTCTGTGTTTAATGTGATATAGCAGCCAGCAAAATTCAAGTGAAAAGCAAATTATAACCGTTTTTGGGGGGGGGGGGAAGAAACACTTACAATGTCCTGTTTGCATAAGTTTGCACACCCCTTATCTAATACTAGGCGCCTTTTTGCTTTTATTACAGCACTCGGTTTTTTTGAGTAAGAATCTAACAAATTAATACGTCTCGATTTTATTCCCCTCTTCCTTGCAGAAATGATCCAGCTCTATCTAATTGCAAGGGGATCTCATGTGCACATATGTGAGATATTGTTGTGACTTGCAGAGAGTGATCAGTACTTGTCAAATATACATGCAAGTCCTTTAATGTTGCTGTATGTCTCTTGGCAGCCTCTATGACATGTTTTCTTCTTGTCTTTTCATCAATTCCCGAGGGACGTCCTGTATTAGTAATGTCACTGTGGTGTCTCTTTTTCTCTACCTGTTGATGAGGGCGTTCATGGTGTTCCATGGAACATCTTTTGTACTCCTCTCTTGATCAACGCTATTCGACAATGAGATCCCGTACATGCTTTGTAAGCTCGTTGTGGACCATGGCTTCAGCAGTCAGATGAAACCAAGGAGAAAATCCTTCAGAAACACCTGAGCTTCATTGATTATTACTATGATAATACCTTTGAACAAGCCTTCCCAGAAGAGTGGAGGTTATTATAACAGAAAAGGGGGATTGAATCTGGAATGGGAAGTTTGAAAAGCACATACAGGTGTGATGGTCAGGAGTCCGCAAACTTTTGGCCATATAGAGTATATCCATCCATCTTCCATACTGCTTATCCTACACAGGATCATGGGGGAGCCTGGAGCCTATCCCAGGGAACTTGGGGCACAAAGTGTGGCCAACCCATCGCAGGGCACAATTACACACACATTCACACACGACGGACAATATGGAAGAGCCAATCAGCCTACAATCGGAGTACCTGGAGGAAACCCCTGAAGCACGGGGAGAACATGCAAGCTCCGTGTACACAGGGAGGAGGTGGGATTCGAGCACCCAACCCTGATAGTGCGAGATAAATGTGCTAACCACTAAACCACCCCCCCCGCCCCACGCTCATACTGTATGGCAACATGTTCTCCTTAAAATTTTGCTTAAATTTGGTTCCATCCATATTGCCCGTGATGGCAACAAGCATTCCAGTTCCTCCTGCTGAAAAGCAACCCTAGATGCTACCACCACCATGCTTGATCACAGGAATAGTCTTACCTGAATCCTGGATTTCTGCCAAACATTATGCTTTTGCATTCGATCAAATGGCTGAACTTTTTTCAGACAAAATCTTTTTCCAAAAGCTCTCAGATTTTATAGCATAGCCTTTTAAAGATGTAGCCACCTTTTGGCCATTCTGATCTGTGATCGGATCTCTGAAGATCTTACGATATTGTTGAGCTCTGCACAGGTTCTCTTATTTCAGCCAGTGAGCCATGGAAGCCCTTCACTGCTGTAGCTGATCTCCTGGACGCTTCTCTGACAACTGCCATTCTTACCCAAGCACTCGGTTTTGCCTGATTTTGGTAGCGTATTATAATAGATTTCATATGACGGATTATATTCACAGTGCTCCTAAGAAGGCTAAAAGCTTCGTTGGTGTTTTAATAGACTTTCCCTATTCTTTTTTTTTCCATCTCAAAGCTTCATGGGCTGTTCCTTGGCCCTCATGAGAGCAGGGCTGATCTGCTCTGCTATTTTAGCTATGAGAGCTCACAAAGTCAGTGATATTTATTGTGCAAGCATAGGCTTGGACATAGCTGGATTAAAAAAAAAAAAAAACTTAATGTGTACGTTGTTTAACATATTTAGTGTGTGCTCTCGAACATTAAATACTAGTCCTAATTTGGATTAGGTTAGATTGCTAAAAGAATTATTTGTAGTTAAAAAAATATATATATATATTTTTTTTTTAAATAATGAGGACAACTAAAAACTTTATTTTATTAGATTTCTGTGGAGTTACTAATACACCTAATTTTTATGTTGCATTTTATATATACAGTATATGTAAAATGTATATCTTATGTGTGTGTACAAAAATACTGAAATCACATTCTCTAAAATCGCATTGTCTCTCCCTCTTGCAGGGGTTTTTGTGATCTGTTGGACACCTGGTTTCGTGGTGCTGCTCCTGGATGGCTTACAATGTGAGAAATGTAATTTGCTGAAGTTTAAGCGCTGGTTTCTTCTTCTGGCTGTCCTCAACTCTGTGATGAACCCTATTATATACTCTTACAAGGACAATGAGATGTGGGTCACCATCAAGAATTTGCTGCGATGTGTCTGTAACGGCACCCGTCGCCAGAGGTCATCTAGGGCCAACACTCGTGCTACCACCTCAAGCACAGAAATGAGTACCAGTTTACGTCACTCAATAGAAAGAAAGACAACACAGGACATACAGAAGACCTAAAAGCTCTGCTTTGTTACATAGGTATTCCTATCCCGAGCAATGTATTTTCATGTACAGTTTTTTTTCCCTGAACAATGTCATGCAAAAAAATCCCACTGGTACTTTTTAATGGTGTGATTTGCTATTAGCAAGAGACTTAAACAATTATTAGAATTTATTTTCTCCTGTGGGAAATGGCAGAAAATGGAGCCCACTAGCATCATTTTTGTGTTTGACCTCAATAATTTGTTAGTACTGTACGTTCAGTTTTTTTTTTTGAGTGCCTTGAAATTGTATAGTATGTTAAGCTTGAGCCTGAATTGAAATTATTATTATTATTATTTTATATGTGAGGTGCTTTAAGTCAGGAGTCATTTTAAATATGTCTAGCACTTTTTTTTTTTTTAAATTATTATTATAACTGTAAAAATGAAATGCACAAATAGCCAGAACTGTGGATTTGTAACTACTGTATTTTATTTTAAAGTTAACCTTCTTCAAATGTATATCTCAATTTTATATGGACTCAACAAAGACCACCAGGGCCAGGCATTCTTTATGAGCTCCAGCATGCCATCAACCAGAGGAAGGGACTCAAA
The DNA here is from genome assembly GCF_023375685.1 of Ictalurus furcatus. Taxonomy (NCBI): domain Eukaryota; kingdom Metazoa; phylum Chordata; class Actinopteri; order Siluriformes; family Ictaluridae; genus Ictalurus; species Ictalurus furcatus. The sequence goes on along the minus strand of NC_071264.1, from coordinate 9,060,729 downwards.
GCAACAAAGTATCTCAGATCAAAAACAAGACTGTCTGTCCCATTCAGAGCTTTAATAGAAACCTTCAGAAATTTATTCATTCATTCAACACGAACCAGTATATCCTGCTCGGGGGTTGTAGTCCTTAGAAACATTGAGCTTGAGGCATCAATACTTTCCAGTCCATTGCAGTCTTTTCAAACTATTATTCAGTACTCTCTGCTTGCCTTGACAAGTCCCAACTGTATATCATGACATCTAGAGTCATAGTTTTACCGCAGAGCTCACTAGAGCCAAAATGAACTGTTGTGCAACCTGCATGAAAACAGAAAAGACACTCCTCCTACGTGGTTAGCTGTGCCTACGCAAGTCTTTCCCATGTTTCAATGTAGTAAAGTGATATAGTCATCCTGAAAATCATGAGCATAATACAAAAGATAGTGCTATATAAAAAAAAATAATCAAACGATTTCTTTTCTTTGGTATGGAATTTATCATGCAAAGCAAGAAGAAATACCAAAGTAGTCGCAAACATGGCTGCAAACCTGTTTTACCTCTTTTATCAGTGGGATGGTCTCAGATGCATTACTCATTACCTCAGTCTGATGCAATGCATGCTCTGGCTGATTGTGTGAGTTTGGTAGGTATTGCAACATTCTGGATTATTGTAAGCATATCCTATGTCATGTCCTACTATAATCTCTTGAACCTTTGTACAGATTGTTGTGGAATAACCACCTTTACTGTCTCTTCCATGCTTAGGAGTAAATTACAGGGACTTTTTTAATATGATCTCATGCAACTACTCCTCATGTGAGTCATGTCAGTTTGTCACATTAATAAAATGCTTGATCTGCCCTTCCTGTGAAAATCGCAATCTCACAGTAACTAGGACCAACCACATACTGAAGCCCAGAATTTCAAGAAGGATGTTTTCTATTAGTACCTGCTGTAGAGTGAAAGTGTATACATACGGAAAACACGTGCATGTGTCTCGTTAGAGTGTCTAATATTCATTCATTGCTGATCTTGAGATGTCAAGGTGAAGTGTCCTTTTGAGTCCAGGTGCTTTCCTGCTCACAATAAATTGCTAATTGACTGCATTCAGTTGTTGGCGTTTGTTGCTATGGTAGCTGTGGTGTATACAGAGTGTCAGTTAAGGTGGAAGAGCCGAGCTAATCTGAACAGGACCTCAAAAAAAAAAAAAAAAAAAGAAGTATTTTAAATATAAAGATCATCCATTTTGCTTACTTTATGTATATGAGAAATCAGGTGATGAGTAGAATCTTGTTAAAGTCAAAACATTTTAATATATACATGGATTTTAAAGGTTAGTATATTGTGTAAGCTTAAAAACTGTATATACAGATCGGTTATACAGTTAATCCAGCTTGGAAACATACCATCAGTAAGTGAATTCAGGTCACTTTCACTGCAAAGACTTACATTAGCAAGTATGATATCTTGAATATTGTCTAAATGATCTAGTATTTCCTATTATAGGATTACAATAAACCTAATATATGAATATTACACCTATTATTATTATTATTATTATTATTATTATTATTATTATCCATCCATCTTCTATACCGCTTATCCTTTTCAGGGTCACGGGGAACCTGGAGCCTATCCCAGGGAGCATTGGGCGCGAGGCGGGGTACACCCTGGACAGGGTGCCTATTATTATTATTATTATTATTATTATTATTATTATTAATAATAATAATAATAATAATAATAATTTACTTTTCTAAACTTTAGATTAGCTTATTCTGTTGGCAGATAATGTTCTTTTCAGAAAGAAATCCTTAAAAATAGCAAAAACAACAAAAAAATTGGTCTATTTTAATCTTATAATATGAAATACTATATTACTGTACCATACTACAGTAGTGCTTGAAAGTATGCAAACCCTTTACAATTTTCTGTATATCTGCATAAATATGGCCTAAAACATCATCAGATTTTCAGTCCTAAAAGTAGATAAGGGGGAAAAAAGAAAGAGAAATTTAAAAAATGGAAAAAAAAAAAATATATATATATACATGGTCATTTATTTATTGAAGACAGTGATCCAATATGACGTATCTGTGAGTGGCAAAAGTATGTGAACCTTTGTTTTTAGTATCTGGTGTGACCCCCTTGTGCAGCAATAACTGCAACTAACTATTTCTGGTAAGTGTTGATCAGTCCTCACATTGGCTTTGAGGAGTTTTAGCCCATTCCTTTTTAGCCCAATCTGACACTACTTGGTTATTATCTAACAAAAGAATTGCTGAAGAATTTTGTTTAGGAGTCGGATTGACGGATTAACATTTCAAATTATATAACTAGAAGATCCTTATGGCTTGGTGCTTTGTCAGTGGATAAATGATCCTAAGCAGTGACCTACCCTGCATTGGCCGGGCATATACAATGGTGCTTGACAATTTTTTAAACCCTTTATTTGTATAGCTATATAACTAAAACATGATCAGATGGCCTAAAAGTAGACACAGAGAACCCAATTAATCAAATGAGAAAAAGATATTATACTTGGTCATTTAATTATTGAGGAAAACGATCCAATATTACATATCTGTGAGTGGCAAAAGTATGTGAACCTTTGCTTTCTGAATCTGTTGTGACCCTCTCGTGCAGAAATAACTGCAACTAAACATTTCCAATAACTGTTGATCAGTCCTGCACATCGGCTTGGAGGAATTTTAGCCCATTCCTCAGTACAGAACAGCTTCAACTCTGGGATGTTGGTGGGTTTCATCACATGAACTGCTTGCTTCAGGTCCTTCCACAAGATTTCTATTGGATTAAGGTCAGGACTTTGACTTGGCCATTCTAAAACATTAACTTTATTATTCTTTAACCATTCTTTGGTTGAACGACTTGTGTGTTTAGGGGCGTTGTCTTGCTTAACCTACTTTCTCTTCATCTCTCAGTTCACGGACAGATGTCCTGACATTTTCCTTGAAAAGTCGATGGTATAATTCAGAATTCATTGTCTCATTAATGATGGCACATCATCCTGGCCCAGATGCAGCAAAACAGGCCCAAACCATGATACTACCACCACCATCTTTCACAGATTGGATAAGGTTCTTATGCTGGAATGTAGTGTTTTCCTTTCTTCAAACATAACGCTTCTCATTTAAACCAAAACGTTCTATTTTGGTCTCATCGTTCCACAAAACATTCTTCTAATAGCCTTCTGGCTTGTCCATGTGATCTTTAGCAAACTGCAGAAGGGCTGCAGTGTTCTTTATGGAGAGCAGTGGCTTTCTCCTTGCAACCCTGCCATGCACACCATTGTTGTTCAGTGTTCTCCTGATGGTGGACTCATGAACATTAACTTTAGCCAGTGTGAGAGAGGCCTTTAGTTGCTTAGAAGATAGTCTGGGTTCCTTTGTGACCTCGTGGAGAGGACTGTTATACATTTTGCTCTTGGAGTGAGCTTTGTTGGTCGACCACTCTGGGGAGTGTAACAATGGTCTTAAATTTCCTCCATTTGAACACAATCTGTCTGACTGTGGATTGGTGGAGTCCAAACTCTTTAGAGATGGTTTTGTAACCTTTTCCCAGCCTGATGAGTATCAACAACTCCATTACTATTGTACCTACAATTACCATGTTTCCCTCATTTGGCAAACATTCGTGCTTGATTCTTCCTGTCCTTGTTTCCTTGCACCCTTATCTCAGTTCCTCAGAAGGAGGAGCATGGAGTGGAAACAAGGAAAGAAATCAAGGAGGCATAATTCAATAATAAGAAGCATCCTCAAAGTCTTTATCACATCCTTGGGAAGTCTTGCCAACAATCTGTGTAAGTTCTGAGCCTTGTTATTTTGCCTGATATTTTCATGTACCTGTCATTTTGCCTTTGTGACATTTTTGATTACAGTGATTTGGACTGCCCCTGTACCTTGGTTGTTTAGTCTTCTGTGCTTTGACTCCTAACTGTTTTTGGATAACAATCTTTGTGTAACATTTATAAGCTTTTTCAACCTGGATACTGTAAATAATTAAGTACATGAATCCACATCTTACACCTGAATCTGAAACTGTGGCTCCATTGGAATTACAGGTTTTGAGATCTGTTTTCACTGCCCAAGGCTTGCTCACACAACTTCAGCAAATCTGCAATGGTGAGATTGATCCAGTTTTGCTCACAGGCTACTACTTCCTGATAACAACAGATAGTATAACTCTGGCACAATATATTTCCTGTAAAAGTAAGAGTTTATTAAAATAGTGAGCCTTATTATTCACTGGTTCACCCAGGACATTGAACGAGCTTGTTCATGGCTGTTTATCAGAATGAAATTTCCCTTGTGGTCTCTTACCAACAGTTTAAGTCAATGTTTCATAATATAATAATGTTTCTTTTTTTTTTTTTTTTTTTTTTTTACCATTCCACTTTGGGAAATGCAGCAGGGGAGCAGCTGTTGGGTCTTAGCTAGAGAAACAAATTCATGGCTGAAAATGCTCTTACTTTCCACAAACCAAAGAGCAGAGCCGAACACCTCTTACATATGTATACTTGATCTTCCTCACACATGAGACTGCAGGTAACACCTTGTTTGAAGAAAACAAAGTCTGCAGTTCTAGTTTGTCTAACATGTTTCTCAAAGGAAATGTATTTTCCAGTGCTGATAGATTTCAGTACAGCGAGAAACTTGAATGATCATCCCCTGGGTACCCTGTGCAACCTCACTAAGCATCCAGGCAGTAGATGGCAGCCCCCTGGTCACTGGTGCAAGGGAACGATTTTCCACTCATCATGCACACAGGTTTGCTCCATAATGAATGTCTCACATCTCAGGATTCATGACACAAAGACTCAAGACACCAATGGTCACAGCACCATTCAGTAAAGGAGCTTCTAAGATTTTTTTGGATTTGCACATTTTTACGGAATATTTATCAAAGGTTTTAGTTCAGAGACAATCACACTCACGTCCCTACAAAGCAGGAAAGTGAAGACATATAGATGGAAAGACCGTGCTTTCAAGACCTTAGAAGCATTTTACCCTCCAGCAACAGCTATACTCACCCATTTGTAGTGGAGTTTGATGCATCAGAGAATTTGGTCCCCATGAACCACATCCCATCAACGCCATATTATCAGACTTACATGTGCTTTTTTTTGTTTGTTTTTTTATTTTTAATAAATTTGCAAAGATTTCAAACAAACTTCTTTCACATTGTCATTATGGGGTATTGTTTGTAGAATTTTGAGGAAAATAATTAATTCAATCCATTTTGGAATAAGGCTGTAACATAACAAAATGTGGAAAAAGTGAAGCGCTGTGAATACTTTCCGGATGCACTGTACGTCAAGCTTACAGAAGATGTGAACGCTCACCATTGTGACCTGTAGGATAGAACCATGACCACATCTAAGTACATATAGTTGCAATCAAAATTATTCAACCCCCATTGCAAATCTGGTTTATTGTTAAAATGTGCAGACTTTCAGCTGTTTGCAATGAGCAAATCAAACAAAAGCGACTGAAATAGTTCAACACAACGAATGCTTCACGTGGTTTCTCCCAAATTCAACTGAAAATGCAACTTATAATGATTTTCTCCAGTTTCAAAAGGATTCAAATTATTCAACGCCTTCAGGGCGAGCATCTTTAGTACTTAGTGGAGCACCTTTTTGCTGTTATGACCTGCTGCATACGAGATGCAGAGCTTCTGGCTGCGTTCCTGAGGAATCTTAGCCTGTTCCTGAGTTTTTCTTTTTCTCAGTCCGTGTGAAGTTCAAGTACAAATTTATCCATGTGCTTGGCAAGTCTGAGTTCGTTTGTAATTGGACTACTACTACAGGGTACATCGAGTACCCCGACTCTACACTGAATCTCTGTCCTCTGACATGTGACACAGAGTTTCTCAATGTTATCTTGAATTATTTTCCTACCTCAAGGTTCATATTGCACTACATTTTAATATATTATTACATTAAATGATGTAAAAGTTAAAGAAGGTGGAAATGCATTCTGTTTTATTATCTTTGCTTCATTATTATTTGTTGGAAATGTAACCGTTTGCTTTTAAACATTTAATTGGGCCATCAACTGATGCAATGGTTGCCTCTGTAGTTTCCTACCAGTCACAGTTGTGACAATGAATATAAATCTAACGTAATTTTCTTTACATTTTACAATGAAATTTTGAAAAGACGCAATACATACAATTCATGTACTCATATAGCTGGTGTGTGTAGTATACTTGGAATAACCACTAATTACATACTCAAGGGTATTTGAAACGTATTACCAAAACCCTGGTTACATTTAGAATACTTTCTTGGGTTATAATAATATAATATAATTGTTGGTCAATAGCTATCATGCAAATGGCTGATAAAATACCCATGCACTTTATTTGTTAAGGGAATGAAAAGATTGATATCTGCTGTCTGAGTTGCAGTACTATGAATGTCTAGTTCCAAAACTATAGCTTCTCATAAAACTCACTATTAAAGACTCCTGCTCATATGTGATATGAAATAAGTTCACTGGACATGGTGGAACAAAGCTTTTCCAACTACATCCCAGAACATCTACATATTATACGTGCAATGAAACTAAAAGCATAGAAGTTCTAGAGCTACAAGCCTGGTTTATAAGTGCAGTTTAATCCCAGCTGTTTATTTCAGATCACATGTGTCGTGAAAATTGTGGTCATGTCACTCTGTGAAAGGGCATTTCATTCATCCGTTCGTTATCGATAATGCTTTATCTTGGTCAGGGTTGCAGTGGATACAGAGCCTCTCGGGGGACACCAACTTTAAGATGGGAATATATTCTGGATGACACACCAGTCCATTGCATGGAAACTTACACAGACATTTACACACTCATTCACTCCTATGGACCATTTAGAATAGCCAGTCCACCTTACTGGCATGTTTTTGAGGTGGCAGGAACCCTGGAGGAAACCCACAGGGAGAACTCGCAAAACCCCGTGTCACCCAACGCAGCAAAGATCTGAGCATAGTCCTAAGATTTAAGGTAGTTAATGTTGTGAGATTATAGTAAATGCTTTGTCATTCAGTTATGTGTTATATCTTTAGTTTTGGACTCAGTAATACCTCAGCACTGAATTTCCTGAAATTGTCATTTCGGGGGCCATACTTGCCAATTTGTTGCCTTAATTTTATACATTGAAAAACTGTTTTTAAACAGTACTATTTGTTATATATCTGGCCTTGTATTAGTTAGTGCCAGTGCAGACTGAAGGTCAGTCGCGTCTCCTTGGGAGAGTGGGGGTGACTGTGGATTAGCCTGGGCTCTTTGCCTGATTGAATAATTAGAGGGCTATCAAGGAGCAAAAAAAGTGGAGAGCAGTCAGCAGCTGTTTACCAAGTCAGTCTACACCAAGAACCCACAGTGATGAGCAGTTTCCAATGGCTCTGTACTACATTCTGGCTTTCTTCTTCCTCCTGGTAAGTGTTGTCTCTGAACCTTTCTTGTTTTCTGAATTGGAGTTATTTTAACAAATAAACTATTTTAGATCATATCAGAGGATGTATTTTTAAGATGTGTTCTTACCTACAAACAGCGATTGCTTTTCTGAGTTACCGAGCAAAGTACAGTACAGCACAGCATATATGATTAAATTGCTTTTGCTTTTGTTCCTGTGTCAGGAACACTTGTGGTGTGCATGAAGGGTACCTTAGTGAATGCGTCTTTGTGTCCCGTATGCTGTCAGTGACAGAACCATAAGGTTTTTCATGCAAAGAGTCAGTATTGATGGACAGTTGATGCGTATTTTCTGTTGTTCCCTAGCTGTGATATGGTTTGTAAGTTTAATGTTGTGAAAATATAAATATATGCTTTATGTGGTATTAGATTAAAAAAAAAAAAAGAACAATAAACAGTTAACTGGCCAGCAGAAAGTGTCTAAGCATGAGCCCATGCTCTCTTTTGATTACTCTCTGAAGAAAGTAGATTCTTTACGTAACAGGAGTTATAATTTCATTAGGTTTCTCTCCAGGTTATGGTAGTTGAATGTTGGCACGACTTGGATAATACTGAATATGACTGCTGGCCAATAACCGATCCAAATGATTACAACATGATCAGCTGTGGTGGTGAGTATAATCTTTTCAGACTTCAGTGTATTCATTTTGTATCAACTCTGGACTATTCTGAACTATCTAGGGGACTATTATTGTTTTGTTTCTCTGGATTTTAGCATTATTCTTTTACTTATTATTTACTCTCTCTTCTCTTTGTGAGGTGTAATTTGTGAGTTCATTTGTGAGGTACATACTAAATGCTTCTGATGCACTGTTTACTTGCACACTGTAAATAAACTCTAGAATAAGGAGCAACACCTTACACCTGAGTAGGACTTTTTATTTTTATCATTATTATTTAAAAATAAAAATAAAAACATTTTAGACCTTCTATAAGTGAGCTATAATTATGCCAGATAGGAATACCTGAATGAATGCATACCCACTTCATCCATGCAGAGCAAGCTGGCTGTAACTGCAGGAACATGGCTAACCTATTTTAGTGGAGAGAAAATATTCAGGTATCAGACAAGAAGTATTGATAAAAAAAAAAATTATAAAAATTTATTTGTTAAAGTAAAAACTTATTAAAATTTGATTGCCAGGCAGAAATGTGATGTTTTAAAAAAAAATCTAAACAACCCTTAATATTAAAAAATAAAAATGTCATTATTTTCCACACAATTTCATTATTATTTAGTATTTTATTTTTGTCAGAAGTAACAATCATCAAAGTTTCTTATCTCAGTTTTACCTGTCGAGGTAAAAATGAATTTTGCTCCGTGTATCTCCTTTACAAATACCTCAAGAATTTTCTTTATGACTTTCCATTATCAAAGAACCTTCCTGCCACATGTCCCTTAACCAAATAGCTCGCAAACAGTTAAAAGCCAATAGACATGTTTCACATGGGGTTAATATTACAACATTGTGCCTTTGTGTCTTCTTGGAGACGATTTTGTATCTTAAATACATTTGATGTGTCATAAAGCTGGAAACATAACATGAAAATGAATAAGAAAAGACAGAAAATGTCATTAACTCTTGTCACAGGGTTAGAGATGGCCTGGGTGCAGCGTCCTCCAGAGAAAGTCACCGATGGGGAAGAGTTTAATGTATCCTATTCTGTCACTGCTTCAGATTCCTTTTATGAATATGCAGTCAAAAACAGGATCCTACACTTCAGGTGAGTAATCTTCATCATCTATCCATCCCATATTAATCTACACTCACCGTCCACTTTAATAGGAACACCTGTACACCTGCTCATTTATGCAGTTATCCAATGGGTGTACATACCCATTCAATCACTGTTCCATCCCTGAAAACATACACAATATAGCCGACAAATACTGCACAACTGTGTCTCTAATGTAAGCTAATGCAAGCACAGTATTACATCTGATAGAAAAATGATAGACAAATGCTAGCACTAGCTATTCTTATAATGAATGAATAACAGATTATGTTAGCCAGTGCAATTCATATGTAACTACTACTCAGATTTCTATGTCAGTAATTAACTAATGACACACTGAAATACTTATGCTTTGAGGGATTCTATAATTGTGGTAGCTTGTTGTTGGTATTCGATATTAAAGACATAGAAAACAGGCTGCTAGAGGTGCTGCAGAGGCTGTTTCAGCAGGGGCCATGATAAATCAGCCTTCTATAGAGAGCATACGTCTCTCAAAATCACAGAATAAATCACTTAATGACAGACATGTGTGGCTACCAATAATAGTTATAATAACAATAATAGAGTTGGATTGAAACTAAGAATTTGAAATCAAGGCATCAAGTATCAATGTGTCCACTAGTTATATTTTTTAGGATCACATCTAGTCTCTATGAATTTGAAACACTTTTATTTTTAAAATGTTTAAGCACATCACCATGTGTCCCAGATAGGAAAAGGTTTAACAGGTCTTCCTGGTTACAGAGGACCAAATATTGCTTTAGTGAAGATCATTTTTTTTTGTTTATGTTTTTTAAAAATTTTTATATTGACTTGAAAATTGGGGAAAACATATATATATATATATATATATATATTGAGTTTATTTTGTAATCTATTATTTTAAATATTTCACGTGTGTCAGTATAAGACTTAAATTGAAGAGGACATTGTTTTGTAAGCAGGAAATTTTACTTTTGTTTTTTCTTGTTAATACTTATGCTTTACATAAGCATTCACCCACCTTGAAGTTCTGCACATTTTGTAATGTTACCACCTTAAATTGAAATGAACTTGACCGGGTATTTATCGTTTGATTTGCACAATATGTCTAACATTTGAATGTGCAAAGTACATGTATTGTGGCAGAAACGTTAATAAACCAAAATAAGGACATTGGTTGTCTGGTTGGTTGCTTGCTTAAGTATCATTGTTGTCATGTAGGAAGGTGAACCTCTGTCCCAGTCTCAAGCTTTTTACAGACTGGAATAGCTTTCTTTCTAGGATTGCCTTGTATTTAGCTCCATCCATCCTGTCCTCAACCCAGTTTACCGATAGATGGTCATGGAAAATTATGCCACCACTACCATGCTTCACTGTGGGGATAGTGTTCTGGGGTAAAAAGCAGGGTTGAGTTTTCGCCTTTGTGCCAAAATCAAAAAGTGGTCTCCACAGACCAGGAGACCCTTTTCCACGTTTCCACATGTTCATTACTTTGTTACTGATATTTTTTGTGTATTAGTGCTGAAGTTAATAGTTTGATCATGATAACTAATGCATTATATAATGTAAGTTAACGGAACATTAATATAAAGGATACCCTTTTGCGGTTTTACAGGTTTAACTCCTGTGACTACTTTCTTTATAAGAGCCAGTGTCTCTGTTCACAATTTTTTTTTTTTTTTTTTTTTAAATGAAAAAAGAAATATGGGAACTCCCACTCCAATTTCCTGTTTCCTGCACCTCCATTCAAATATTGTGTATAAAATACAAGACCTTCAGAATAACTTCAAACCATGCCCTTTTGAGCACTGCACCCCTCTTGGTATATTGGCTTGGACACTTGAATCAAAAAAACACAATTCATAAAGTTCTCAAGAACATTTTATGAGCAAACATCTAAGCATGGGTCCCAGCCTAATGCCAGATATTTCTTGCATTTCTCTTACAGTAATGCTTCAGAGGCTAAAAGATTTTGCTATGAACATGAATGTCCCTCTAACTGGAACAACGCCAATGAGCACAACTGCTGCGTGTATCATGCCAACATTCACTCTTGTCCGCTTGGGCTTATGGTACGTCAGTCGTCATGTGGTACTCTTAAGCATTGAACCCACTGTAAAATATAAACAGTTTACTGCTGAGAAAGGATCTTATAAGCAATGTGGCTCTTAAAACATATGTATGTGCTTCTTATAATCGATGTAAAGCAAGTCTAATTAATTAAGAAGTCACTTTTGAACTGACTATAAATACTCATATAATATCGTATAATAAATATGAGTATTATTGGGGAACAACTAACTCGACTAAGTTTTTGACCTTTTTTCTGTCTTGATTTCTTTAACTTGATGTCTAATTGAAAATAGCTTAAGCTTGTAGTTATTCATTTACTTTGGTCAGATAGTTTGTTTACTGCCAAGCCTCCATTGTTGGGCGCTTGAGCAAGGCCCTTAACCCTCAACTGCTTAGTTGTCTAAATGAGATCATTGTAAGTCACTCTGGATAAGGGCGTGTGCCAAATGCCGTAAATGTAAACGTAAATGACTAACCAGAAAACATGTTATAACAATATGCATGCATATCTGCACCAAGACTGTAGCGGGATTGGATTAGCTTTAATCATTTGAATACCCTATTATTAAAGACACCATAAATTGCTGTTTACTGTCACAGAGAGGCAGAGGGATTTGTGGTCCTTGGATCCCAGATGATGGCGAGATTGTCACTCATACTGTATCTAAAGCAGGCAAGATGAGTCAGCTTCTCTGGACCTCAAAGGTGATCAAAAAGTCTCTGTGCTCATTCATGTGACTATTATTTGTAAATATAATCAAAAAATGTCAATTATATTCATGTCAGTCCACTTGTGATAAAAAACAACATTCCGTTTTAATATTCAACAAGCCTGCATGATGGTGCATCAGTTATGATTCTCATTGCACAGGTGGTGCTTGTGCACTTGGGAGTCACATCAGTCATTGCCCATGTCAAGGTAGGACAGATGCATGCTGCACTGGAATCCAAGGTGCTTGTCGTTAGTGCCCAAGGTTGGTAGTCTTTACATTAGGTCCTTTATAGTGTTGGGGGTAGTAAATTACAAAATGTGTTGCTTTTTTTACATTTTTTAAATATTACTTTTTACAACAGAAACAAATTGTATATCTGTAATACTGTGAATCTCTGTTGATCTCTTCGTCTATCTCTGTGGGTCAGTGTGCGGAGATGACATCTGTGAGTTAGAGGAGAGCTGCCTGACATGCCCTGCAGACTGTGGTGTCTGTCCTATGGCCACGTCCATCAAGATTGCCATTGGACTCCCGGTTGTCCTGATCTGTACTGGTTTCATCTTAACTGTAGTGGTGAGGAAGCTCGTATTACGCTACTGTCAACATACTGCTATTACATTCACTAAATAAATTACTAAAGCAATTTCCTTATTAAAGAGTTTTGTGATGGGAAAAAAAAGAACATCTTAATGAATACCCATCTTTAACAGTAAAATGCTTCAATTAAAATTCTTTTTTTCTAAAGAAATTCTGTGTTTTAATCGTTACTCTATAACTTCTCCATAGTGGCTGCAATATCAAAAGCAGAAGATGTTTTGGGATGAGAGTTGGATAATCAATTACAATAATATAATGTTTGGTAAGATCTTCCAGGACCATAATAAATTAGTAAAGTTCACCAGGTACTTTTATTGTGCAGTCAGATCAACACATCACCAATAAACAGAGATTTTATGGCCTGTCTGTTAACCCTCTACTGCATGAATTATTACATTTACATCAAAAAAAAAAGTTTTCATGGATTTTTATTACTTGAATTAGTTGGTAAACTGTTGCCGTATGGAAACAATGTGCAATGGTGGAAAGTTATAGTCACCATATCATATCGTCAGAAATAACACTAAATGTATGAGATTTCAATTCCAATTACTGCATTTTGCAGACTATAAGAGTTTTTTTCTTTACCACACCACATAGTAAGCATGTAAAAGTGTTTAAATGTTTTCCTTTAAGTAGCTTTGCTTAAATATTGAACAATTAATCAAATAAATTATTAAATTAATTTTAAGAGCCCTTGAATGATCACTTTCAACATGTCATGTGATTGCAGAAAAGGAAGTGCACTTCCTGGTCATGTGACATGGCATGCTTTTGTTATGTCCAAGTTAAAGCCGACTTTTTCCAATTAGTCGTTTTGCATCATTGCCTATGAAAAAAATTGGCGGTAAATTAATTGTTGCCATATGGCAACAGCATGTAGGAAAGGGTTAATTAGTGGATGGATATACATTATAATTGAAAAGGTATGGTAGGAAATGTGTGTTTATTAGACTGGTTTGGCTGCACAATAAAGGTTTCTAAAGATGGTGACAGCTTTGTTGTGCTCACAGGCAAAGCATGCTACATGGGCTTCTGTAGCACAATGAGTCTACAGCCAGTGAAGAGCAACTCCAGCATCAGCCGGGCCACGGATGTCACAGTGTGCACAGTGGTGAACGCCAGCTTCCAGCCAGGTTTCATTCAGCCAGGCATCTAGTGAGTAGGAGCAAATTATTGCATTTTCATGTGTTCTCACGCATGCACGGTGGAATCCAATCTGCTTGTCTTTCTCGTTAGTGATGGAAGGACAGTGGCTGTGAAACACATCCAGAAGAAGCACTTCACTCTCTCCAAAACAATCCGGAAAGAAGTGAAAGAAGTAAGGTCAGTGGTTCTTAATGCTTACCACTTTATGATTTTCCAAGTAGGCCCGTGTGGCAGTGAATGAGTTAGGACGTGCACGAGGCATATAATTATAACTCATTATACATATGTAACAAAATATGTTGTGATATGTAAGTTTGTTATTAATATATCTTTCATATCACATTTCGTTCATAGCTCCATTGATTCATACAAGTCTATGTTCACAAAATGGTTGTTCTCAATTAGGGAACTAGATCATCCAAATCTGGCTAAGTTTATCGGAGGCTCCATTGAAGTCCCATACATTTGCATCATTACAGAATATTGTCCTAAAGGAAGCCTGGCTGACGTTCTTTTGAATGAAGATATTCCTATCAATTGGGGCTTTCGGTAAATCCTTCATTGTTTATTTCCACTCAAATATTCTACTAATAGCAGTAAAATGTTGTACAAAACAAGTTTCTGTTTCCGTCAGCTTATCATTTGCCACTGATATCGCCCGTGGGATGGCTTATCTCCACCAACACAAAATGTTCCATGAGCGACTTTATTCCCGCAACTGCGTTGTTGATGATCGCTGGGTCTGCAAAATATCAGGTTTTAAAAAAATCTGTAATAAATAAATAAAACAAAAAACACTTTCCTTTTCTGTGGTGTTGATGTTTTAGAAGAAATGAGTCTCACAAGTGCTGATAAATACCAAATTCCTCCATGATTACACAGACTATGGTTTGAAGGCCTATAGAAAAGAGGACTCAGAAGTACTAAGCAGCACTTTCCACTGTGGAAACCTCTGCCGCATTTACTCTGCACCTGAAGTTTTGTTGGGTAACACTAACATCATCCCTGCTGCAGCTGATGTGTACAGGTGAGAATTATGTTGGGTAAATTGCATGCAGACTCAGAACTGTGACAACATTCCCTTCACTGATTACATTTGGCATAACAAGATTGATCAGTTTTACATCAATCAATAAACGGTAATATATATGTGTTACTGATATACGCTGCAGCCTGTAAGTAGTTGAGTAGTGACACAACCTTTGTTTTGTTTAAAATTCAGTTTGTTCATGGGTTACACGGGTAAGTACAGACTGTCCGAATGTATTATGGATTTGCATCAATATTAGGGTAGCTATAGGAATGATAGGCTGGGAGTTATGAAAACAAGGGTCATGGCACAATTCGCAACCGGAAAAATAAAATTGGGTAGCACAGTGGTAGTGTCACCTAAGCTCGGATTATTGTCTGTGTGGTGTTTCTCATGTTTTCATCATGTCTGCATTGGTTTCCTTCAGGTTCTCCAGTTTTCTCCCACCTCCCAAAAAGTAGACTGGGTACTCTAAACTGCCCCTGTGTGTGTTTGTGTGTGTGTGTGTGTTCTGTGTTCCTGAGATTGTGCTCTGGATTCACTTGACCCTGACCAGGCTAAAGCAGTTACTGAAATTTAAATGAATCACATATCATCATGCTTTGTATTTGGATGAAAGTAGTGACTCCCTAAATAACCAGGGGACTCTGGGTAGCTTGCACTAGTTTGTCATGAACAACACCAGTCCAAAACATTCCACTTTTTGAGCTTGAAAAACTCAGTTGTGGATATTATTCTATATTTACAGTCCTTTATTTAAAACATATCAGATGCTTCTGTTCATTTCTAAATACATTTTGCTTCAGCTCTTAGCAGTCACAACATCTATACTTTCAAAAGCACTCAGTTCACTCTACAGCCATATACTTTACATTATACTTCTGCTAGCATGTCTCTACATATAATATGAAAAATAAGAAATATTGGGTCACTATATGAGAGTCAATATTGGGTCAGTGGTAGCTTGGCGCTTAAGGCTCTGGATTACTGATCGGATGGTTGGGGGTTCAATCCCCAGCACTGCCTGGCTCTGGGTTACTGATTGGAATGGCGGGGGTTCAAGCACAGCACTGTGTGGCTCTGGATTACTGATCGCAAGGTCGGGGGTTCAAGCCCCAGCACTGCCTGGCTCTGGATTACTGATCGCAAGGTCGGGGGTTCAAGCCCCAGCACTGCCTGGCTCTGGATTACTGATCGCAAGGTCGGGGGTTCAAGCCCCAGCACTGCCTGGCTCTGGGTTACTGATCAGAAGGGCGGGGGTTCAAGCCCCAGCACTGCCAAGCTGCCACTGATGGGCCCTTGAGTAAGGCCCTTAACCCTCTCTTCTCCAGGGGCGCCGTATCATGGCTGACCCTGCACTCTGTCCCCAACTTCCTAACATGCTGGGGTATGCAAAGAAAAGAATTTCACTGTGCTGTGATCAATAAAGACTCATTATTAGTCAAGTAATCCTGTTTTTTAAAAAAAAATATATATATATATATATATATATATATATATATATATATATATATATATATATATATATATATATATATATAAAATATTTACCAGATTTTATGTGTAATGTATTTAATAATAATAAGCGTATGGAAAAGAATGGATTAAAAAAAAGGTGCCATGACACTTTTGGCTCATTTTTGTTGCAAATTTACTTTAGCAGGTAAATTTCCATACCATAGCTCATCCCAGGAAACTCATTCTTGGGTTTTACAGTATGTTAAGCACTGTTATCACTAAAACACACAACTAAAGACACACAGCATCCTGTATATATACATCCTGGAGTCTAATAAAACGAAAAGGCTAAAATGCTGTTAATGGTGTGAAATCAATATTTTCTTCTCTTATCTCTAGCTATTCCATTATTTTGGTGGAGATAGCCACACGCAGTGACCTTATCTCAGTAAGTATTGAGATGTACAGGAATCAGTATTAGATAAGTATTAAGCTATGGATGGTAACTATGTTTGTTTTTTCCCCATGACATTGCAGCAGGCACAAACTGAACCTGTGAAGCTTGATATCATGTGGCGTCCACCTCTTCCTGAACTGAAAGCAGAGAAATCAGACAGTGATTGTCCTAATCAATTAGAGTACTGTGAGGTTTGTTCCTGATTATTTGGTTAGTGCAAGATCAAACAGAACGACTGTGATGACATGAAGAAAATGTTGACCCGGTCACCAGGAGTGTTTATTCATAAATTGTTCATTTAAACACATTTTCTATGTAAAGAATTTGCTTCATGCTTTCTGTGATATTGTGAAAAGATCTCACTTAACCCTTTATCATAATTATAGTTGATTAAGAAGTGCTGGTCCCACAATGTCACCTCAAGGCCAACATTTGAGCAGGTGAAAAAGATGCTGGATAAAATGAACCCACACAAAGTCAGTCCCGTTGATATGATGATGAACCTGGTAAGAGTCTGTAATAGAACACAATTAGCAACATCTTATTTAATATTGTCCAATATTGAAAAGAATTAATGAACCCTCACACAACCTATAACAAAAGCATGTTGTTTGTGTTGCTCTGCAACTGCAATGTAAATAAGTTAGTGCAATGTTTTTATTGTGCTTCTAGATGGAAAAATACAGTAAGCACTTGGAGGCTATAGTTGCTGAGAGAACCCAAGATCTTCTCCAGGAGAAACAGAAGACCGACCGCCTGCTTTATAGTACATCCAGAGTGCTTTCTCATTACATACATGTCCTCCTTCACATATGAAATTAACACTGGCATGAAGCTCCTAAAATAGCTGGTCCTATGTCTAACCAAATGTTCTACAGTCGCCATCTAGTGGAAAGATTAAAGCTTCTATTGTTACTGCAAGTTAAACATTAGGTGTTGATTATTGTTAGTCAGGGGAACCGTTGTAGGAAATTGCTTAAAGCTCAGACAGCAACACAGTTAAATTAATAAAATATATTCCTCAGGTCTTCTGCATCTTCTGCATAAGAAGATTCATTTTGACCCCTGTGTGGTTTTATGTGATAGGTATGCTACCTAAACCGGTGGCTGATGATCTTAGACAAGGACGCACAGCAGAGGCACAAAGCTACACTAGTGCTACTGTGTATTTCAGGCGAGTGTCATAATTATGAGCAATCAGCTTGTCCTGTTAAATGAACGTTCTTGCACAAGTTTTTCACATAAGTACTTATCTATGCCTTTATTTCTTCTTTTGGGCAGTGACATAGTGGGTTTTACCCAGCTCTCCGGCTCCAGCACCCCCCACCAGGTAGTGGATTTCCTTAATAAACTTTACACCACTTTTGACGACATCATTGACAACTATGATGTGTACAAAGTGGAAACTATTGGAGATGCTTGTGAGTCAACAAGAATCTTTTTGCTGTTTTCATCTATAACCATATGAGATGATTTCATGTATTCATATTAATGTTGATAAGATTATATTACTTCCTAACTAACACTTTACATTTATTTATTTATTTATTTATTAAAACCTTTTAGATATGGTAGTATCTGGTGTACCAAATGAGAATGGCATCAATCATGCAGGTGAAATTGCCAGCATGGCCTTGGATTTGATCAGCGTTTGCAATGCGTTTAAAATCCCACACAAGCCTACCACTCAGTTGAAGATACGAGCTGGCATACACTCAGGTCAGCATGTTTTTACACTAATAATAACTCCACAATGGATGATTATAAAAACCTCATAGTGGCTTGTTGAACCACTGTGACTCACTGTTTTACAATTAGAGTACATACAAACTGTACTTTTGGGACATATCCTTATAAACAGCTGCAGGATTTAATATACTCTGTGCCACACCCTTATTGTCACTTGACTGAACTAGGTCCGGTTTCCTTTAGAAGAGTAAATTAGCATTTACATACATTATTTGCTTTACCAATTTACCAAGTTGACTTTGGCTTCATCAGCCCTTCTTTGGTTATTAAAATGGTTTCTGTTTTGCAGTCTGTTCCTTCAAGGAAGTCAAACTGGTCTTGGAAAATTACTTCTCCTTTGCAAGTCAGAGAAAATAGTTGCCGTCAAGCAATTGCCTAATCAGCCAATCGTGTGTCAGAAGGGCAATGCATAAAATCATGCCGAAAGAGGTCAACAACTTCAGTTAATATTGACATCAGACATCAGAACGGGGAAAAGGCTGTTGGTGCTGGTTTGAGTATTTACGAAACTGCTAATCCTGGCATTTTGGCACACAATAGTGTCTAGACTTTACACAAACCAGTTAATGTTTTTCTACTGTTTATGAGCCTGTGCCCACTCTAGCCTCAGATACCCGTTCTTAGTAGACCGTTATAGTGCCTGATGTGGTCTTCTGCTGTTATAGCCCATCGGCCCTAAGATTCGATGTGATCTCTATTATGAGTTACTTTTCTGCTCACCACAGTTGTAAAGAGTGGTTAGCCTTCTTGTCAGTTCAATCCAGTCTGGCCATTCTCCTCGGACCTCTCTCATCAACAAGGTGTTTCTTCGATCAGAACTGCCTCTCGCTGGATGTTTTTCACACCATTCTGTGTAAACTCTAGAGACTGTGAAAATCCCAGGAGATGAGCAGTTTCTGAACTACTCAAACCAGCCCAGTTTGATGTGAACATTAGCTGACGCTCTTGACCTGTATCTGCATAGTTTTATGCACTGACTGATTGGATGATTGCATGAATGGCAGATGCACAGGTGTTATTATTAAAGTGGCTGATGAGTGTCTGTACTGCAGTCTTTTTTGTCTGGCTTTTACAGGGCCTGTCGTGGCTGGAGTGGTTGGCACCAAAATGCCACGCTACTGTTTATTTGGAGACACTGTGAACACAGCATCCCGCATGGAGTCCACCAGTGAAGGTAATTGAAACAAGGGTCAATGTTCGACATACATGACAGCCACGGTGTGTTTTTAATGACTATTAGGCACTCTTAATGTGGACAACAAACGTTTCAATACTTCTTCAGTGTCATTCTCGTACATCTTGCAGCTTTAAAGA